>NW_026294436.1:79892726-80346014 GCF_007827085.1 Peromyscus californicus insignis
AGATGGCCTGAAGTCCCACCCACCCCTACCTAGCTCATAGCTATTGGCAATTGATAGCTGCTGAAGAAACCAACTGAGAGTCAATTTTCTTCAGAGAATTGGCCTCTGGAACATTGCCCTGTCTTTGTAGATGGCCCTACACCCATATACTTATGAGAAGTTGTAATTGGATTCAGTGGGTTATAAAAAAATTAAAAATGAGTATATGAAGCTAAGAGAGCCTGAGAGATTAGAGATGCAGGGACAGGGGTGGGCATAATCAAAGGTATTATATGTGTAAAAATCTCAAGGAATATTAATAAAAAGTTTAAAAGACTCTTTAGATGGGAATATTACTCTTGAGAATCTATATGGGCTTGATATTGAGAGGGTCCCTGAAGGTGTCACACAGGGAAGTGAGCCCTGAAAAGAGATGATAATGAAAACCTGGTGCAGAATGACTTCGTCAACCTGGATCAGACTTCAAGGAGTCTAATAACAGGTGGTTTATTCCCAATATATTTAAGTCCAGTATAATCTGGAAAAAAAGTTTCCTGGTGTAATACAATCCCTGTTGCACAAGGAAGCATAAATACATTAAAACTCACTCAGAGTACATGTCATTTCCTCCAAGAATATGGGTTCTAGAGATAGGATACCTGTACTAGCTTAAGGGTCTAAGAGTCTGTCCTAGTCTCTGTCATACAGATAGCATAGAGGTCATTTGGGCTGTTAACCACCTCTGGTCCTGGTTGTAGGAGTTTGGGGCAGGCTCTGGCTATCTGGGTCATTCAGACTACTAGCCATTTCTGTCTTGGTTGTAAGAGCTTGATATGGCCTGGCCCAACAGATAACACAGATCACCAAGGAGTTAATCACCTCCAATTATCAGTTTTCTGTTTGGGAGAACAGGTTTTTCATCTTTACCATTGAAAAGACAATTTTGTATGCTCAACATTCCTGGTTTTTCTGGAGATCTGTGGGTACAATGACCTTCATGCTATGCTCCCAACATGATGTAATTAAAAGGCTCTGTCTTAGTGAGGGTTTCTATTGCTGTGACGAAACACCATGACCAAAAAGAAAGTTGAGGAGGAAGGGGTTTATTAGGCTTACCCTTCAGCATTGCTGTTCTTCACTGAAGGAAGTCAGGACAGGAACTCAAGCAGGGCAGGATTCTGGAGTGCAGGAGCTGATCCAGAGTCCATGGAGGAGTGCTGCTTACTGGCTTGCTTCCCCTGACCCACTCAGCCTACCTTCTTATAGAGCCCAGGACCACCTGCCCAGGGATGGCACCACCTACCATGGGCTGAACCCTCTCTCAATGTTTTCTAAATGAGAAAATACCTTACAGCTGGATCTCATTGAGGCATTTCCTCAACTGAGGCTCCTTCCTCTCTGATGATTCTAGCTTGTGTCAAATTGACACACAAAACCAGCCAGTACAAGCCCCTTAAAAAAAAGGACACAGCTTTAGAGTAGGGACAGGAACTTGCCAATGAAAGCAGATAGTACAGTAATTCTCTGTGAACTAGACACAGACACTAGCTTTAAAGAAGGAGCCATAAGCCAAGGAAGGGAAGACTTTCTATGCTTGACTAATTTTATTCAACAGAATGTGCTCCATTTCCATCCACGTTGCTGTAACATTTACAGGTTGTGATTCTTTCATGCACTGTATATATCCACCTCACTTTCTTTATCTATTCATCTGTTTACACATCTAGGTTGACTCTATATCTTGGCTATTGTTAATAATGCTGTAATAAACAAGATGTGCAGATTGTTAATATTCTTACCTGTCTCTTGGAAGCCAATGTTAGTATTCTGACCCGCCCCTTGGCACCGCCCTGCATCCTGATGCAAAAACCTCATTTTAAGGGTCACCCGCCAGCTCGCCGCTGCATCTGCCCAACATACCAGCATGTTTCCCTGCACACTCGGGACACCCTCAGGGTCCTCCGTGCAATATATCATAACACAGATGCCTGTCTGATTCACAAATTTAATATCTTTTGGATAATAACCCAATAGTAGGGTGACTGTATCTAATGGTAGCTCTGTTTCTAATTTTTAAAAGGAAATTCCATGTGTTCTCCATGATAACTATATTTATTCACACTCCCATTAGTGGTGCATGAATGTTCTCCTTTTTCTTGAGTAGCCATTCTTGTTTCATTTGCCAATCTGAAAGTTTCCAACATGGCATTCATCTTTATATTCCTATTTCCTCCAGATCCTTGTATGAATAATACCATCATCTATATTTCCAAGGCACTTTATACTGCCCAAAGCACGTATTTGTCCATCATCCACTTTGAGTATTACCACTTGTGGGCCAGGCAAGACTGGTGGTAATATTGACAGATTTGATTTTACAAGAGTAGCACTCAGATTTCACTGACACCCTCCTTTCCCCAGTATTCCACATTCTGTCTATGAAGTGAATAGACACACTAAAGAAAAATAAAGAAAAATTGAGGCACCCTTGGCCTCCTATTAATGATTGTAAGACTGGGATCTAGGACCTTAGAGTCATCTATAGACCTCTTTGGTCCATTCCTCTCTTTCCATTCTGAAATGATGAGAAAATGTTTGCCTGTCTGGGGGGGAGGCAGGAAACTCCACGACAGTGATCTGTATTTTCCTCCTCAACAATTTGGTGGATGTGCCATAGAACTGACAGGAGAGAAGTGAACCCTCCATTCCAGTGGCAGAAGGTGAGTGAGACTGACTGCTCACCAGCCTAATCCCTTTCCTCTTGCACTCTGATCTCCACAAGGGGTGGCCATGCTACCCACCCAGCCTTCAGGACCTGGCCAGAAGACTGGGCAGAAAAGAATGACACTGTCAGTGTTTCACTTTTAAAAACTGCATAGTGTCAGTGTTCTCCCTGAGAGACAGTACCTACCGTGCCTACAGGCAGAGACTATTCAAGTCATGTGTCCCCACTTAACAGTGGTATAAGCTTGGCAAGTCAGATTCCTTGGGCACAATCCTACTTTTCCATCTGCAGAATGTGGGCAATAACACCAAGCCTGCAAAATCGTTGTGTAGATAAAAATAATATATGTGAAGTACATGGAAAATAATTAAGAGTTCGAATGGTAGCTATAATTAGTTATATTCAAGAAAACAGAGTGGGGGAGTGGATTTCTTAAAGCTGGACAGCTGGTATACGGCAGGCGGGTGGAACTAAGATTAAAGATTCATCCAAAGGTCTTTCTCCTCACTAGAGAACCAAGTCCCCTGCCAGGAGAGGACCTCCAGGTAAGAACCCTCCAACACTTAAACAGAAGAGAGACCTCCGTGCTACTATTTGGCCTGCCCCCTCCTCGCCTGCACCAGGGCCAAGTGTAACCTTAGGGTGCAGAGTTCATGTGCAACTGTAGAGGCGCTGAGTAAATTTGGGGCCTCCTTCTTGCCCTCTACTGTGGTGACTCCTGCATGGGCAGAGAGGGCAATGTTGTGGTGGGGTGCTCCAGCTTTGTGGAGAAGCTCTCTGCGTGGTTCTTGCAGTGTGGGCGTTGCAAACTAGAGCCAGATCTTAGGGAGCCCATAGGGCAGAGCTGGGCACAAACACAGAGTCATAGCCCTTGCTTTACAAGTGGGTACATAAGGAAGAGGTCTCCGTGCTGATCTGGCCCACAGCCCACAGGGTTCACACAGAGCCAAGGCTGCCAGCGCCTGGCCAAGGCTGACACTGGTTATGAACAATGTTTGGAACTGTCTAGTAGTCCTAGTGTCTTCTACAGAAGCTCTGGAGAGATGGTCAGGGCTTCCCAGGACACTGCTCAGCAGCCTGCTGCATCCTCCAGTGCAGGAAGACACCAGCTTCCTTTCGCCATTTGTCATCTCTAGGCTTCTCAGCCCTTGCTGGGATCCGGAGTTGACTGTGGGAGGAACCAGGAAATCAGGAAATAGACAGTGGTGTTCTTTGCGAAAGAAAACCACAGGCATACCTACGTGCTTGGTTAGGAGTGTGCTTTCTAATGGTTGCACCTGCTTTCAGAGCATGTGTACTGACAGGGAGCACAGGACAGACTCTTACACAGCTCTGCCCACTCCACCCCCATCCACCTCCACTGTGACTAGGGCTCTAGGTCTGTGGAGCTTTGCCTTTACTGGTGCTTTTAACCAGTCTCCTACTTATCTTTAAGGCTTCCTGTGTAGCCTTCAGGGCTGGCAACTAAACTACTTATCTCTGGGTGGAAGAAGCAAAGGGACAGAAAAGGCATGGAGTTCCATGGCAGCTCACCTAGTTAGGCTCTAAGACCCAAAACTTTGTCTTTCTGTCTTCCTGGCAATTTTGCAACCTTCAAGATTCCTGGAAAGGAAAGTCCTCTATGTCTTTGGCCAGCCAGCCCTGCTATGTAGTAGAGTGGTTGCCAGTGAAGCAGGTTTTATTGAGGGTAGAAATTGTGCAGTGGCTGTTTTGGATGCTTCCATCCAGGTTGAAATGAAAATTAGGTTCTCATATGGGAGACTGGTCATCAGTAATCCTGGATAGCGGCAAACTTTTCAAACCTGTGTGAAAGCATCTTTCTAGCAATAGAGATCCATAGTTCCTGTTCAAAGGAGATTCCAAGTGGTTCTGTGAGGCACAAGGAAGTTTTGAAAGCTACTATTCTAGAAAAGCCCTTGTATAGACTGGAGGTAGGTCCTGCATCCACCAGGCTGCTGGCACACTGCTTCACAGGCCTAGGAAAGCAAGAAATAAGCTGAAAGGCTAGAAGGTTAGGAGCAATGTTATAGGTCCCATGTTGGTTTGAATAAGAATGGGCCCACAGGCTCATATATTTGAATGCTTGTCACCAGGTAGTGGAACTGTTTGAGAAGGATTAGAAGGATTAGGAGGTGTGGCCTTACTGGAGGAGGTATGACCTTTCTGGAGTAGATATGGCCTTGTTGAAGGAAATATCACTGGAAGTGGGCTTTGGGGTTTCAAAAGCCCGTATCAGGCCCAGGATCTCTCTCTCTCAGCCTGTGGATCAGGATATAGCTCTCAGCTACTGCTCCATTGCTATGTGTCCTGCCATGCTCCTTGCTATCATGATAATGGACTAAACCTCTGAAACTGTTACAAGTCCCCAGTTAAATGCTTTCTTTTATAAGAGTTGCCTTGGTCAGAGTGTCTCTTCACAGTAAATAAGACAGGTCTCCTCTTCAGTTCCTGTTAAATTTGCACTCATGCAAAGCTTTAGGATTCCATAAAATATCAGAAAGTAATGAGGACTTTAAGGATTCCATGAAATACTGCATTTATGTAACCACTCAGGTCCCAACACTAAGAGTATCTGCCAAAGACCTCAGCTTACTAATGATGACCAGCATGCTCTTTGACTCTTTCAAATAGAAAAACAAACAAAATATATACAACCAACTTATCTCCCGAAAGTGAACATCATGTTCAGTGCTGCCTTAGTCACTGTTCTGTTGCCATGAAGAGACACCATGATGAAAGCAACTCTTAGCAAAGAAAGCATTTAGTTGGGGGCTTGCTTAAAGTTGCAGAGGTTTAGTCCATTTTTATCATGGCGGGGAGCATGGCTGCTTGCATGATGCTGAAGCAGTAGCTGAGAGCTACATCCTGATCCATAGTTAGAGAAAGAAAAAGAGAGAGAAGGAAGGAGAGAGGGAAGGGAGGGGGAGGGGAGGGAGGGGAGGGAGGGGGAGGGGAGGAGAGGAGATTGAGCACAACACTGGGACTGGCATGGGCTTTTGAAACATCAAAGTCCACTTCTAGTGACACACTTCCTCCAACAAGGCCACACCTATTCTAATAAGGCCACACCTCCTAATCCTTGTAATCCTTTCAAGCAGTTCCACTCCCTGGTGACCAAGCATTCAAGTATATGAGCTTATGGGGGCCATTCTCATTCAAACTACCACAAGTGTCTAAGGTGGTAAGTAGTACAGATAGATCCTGCTGCTTACCTGGTCTCAGCTAACAGAAGGCTCATTTTTCTGGGTAGACTACCTAGGTTTCAGGGAGGTAGAAATTTTCTTTTTCATTTTTCCTCACTGGCTCCAGTGAGTAGTTAGGAATAAATATAGGCTACCATGAACATATGCTGCCCAAGGAGCCATGGGAGAAACATGCTGAGGAGTTGATAGAGTATTTTTCTTCCTGTTTAAAAAGGCACAGGAAAGGAAGTTCCTTTGCTGTCTCTCAATGTCTTTGACTAAACTTCCTGCAGTCTTTTTTTTCTTCTTTTCTTTTCTTTTTTTTCTGCTTTTTGTTTGTTTGTTTGTTTTTCAAGACAGAGTTTCTCTGTGTAACAGCCCCTTGCTGTCCTGGAACTAGCTCTGTAGACCCTGTTGGCCTTAAACTCAGAGATCCACCTGCCTTTGCCTCCCAAGTGTTGGGATTAGAGGCGTGCATCACCACTGCCCAGCTTCCTGCAGTCTTCTACAATGAAAGATATAGGCTAGATAGAAAAGCATAACATTGAGGTGATCAGAGAGAAAGTTAGGAAACACATGAGGGTCTTGTGACATTATTGAGCCACAAGATTCAATGACTTCCTAGGCTCTATCTTGCCACCTGAGCTTAAAACATTTTCCATATTTAGACCACTTGTAGTTTGGTTTTCTGCTACTTGAAGATCAAAATATCCAATTAGATTCACTCAGTGAGAGCGGACTCTCACTGGAATATGCAAGCAGAAAGAGAAGTCTGCCTGAGCAAAAAGGGGTCAGGATATTTGGAGTTCCTGGCAACTTTCCACACTGGGTCATCTTGTCGCTACCTCTTGGAAGTTCCTTGTTCTGAGCCTTGTTAATTACTTAGCACCACTGTGATGAAAATAACTGGAGAGAACAACTTAAACGAGGTGAAATTTATTTTGCTCATGGTTTCAGATGAGTTGGTCCACAGTTGGTTGGTCCCATGCTTGGGAAGGACATCATAGCAGTAAAGGCATGTGGTATAGGAAGCTTCCTTGTGGCATGCAGGAAGCAGAGCAGCAGAGAGAAACTGAGCCAGATATGGCCTTTGAAGGCCCACCTCCAGCTGTTCTCCACTTCCTGAAATTTCCAGAACCTCCCAAAACAGCATCATAGGCTACAGACCAAGCATTTAACATAGGAGCCTGTGGAGAACTTTTCACATTCAAACCTTAGTAGTGCTTCATCACTAAAACTGGCTTAGTTACTCTCGTGTCAGATGCCCCCCTTTTATGTCTGCTGTTCTCTCTTTCACCAACTGGTTGGTTGGTTCTTTCTGCAACTTCCAATTCAGATTTCCAAGAAAGAGAACTCATTAGTCAGTTGGCTTCTAATAAGAGAACTTTTCATATCAGCCCACCTCATACAACCTGCTTGTTCTAGGGACTAATTGTCTTTGGATCAGGATGTTGGATATGGTACATGGCCAACCCTACTCAGCCTCTGAAGCCATGGTCTGAGAAGGCTCTGTTAGAAGGAAAGAATGCTGTCGGCAGATACAAAAGACAGACCCAACAGCAGAACCTTCATAGGGGAGCAATGAAATAGCCAAGCTACACCAAGCTCTCTGTGTTGTAAACACATTGCACACCCAAGAGTGAGATGCCCAGCCAGAGCCTTTGCACACAGCCTCAGAAAATATCCCCAACTTAGGTCCACCCACCCATGCACCCACACAGGAAGCAAACTGGTATTGTCCAAAATATGCATACTACAGATGATTTTTCCACATGTGTGTCATGTGAAATGCTTTAAGAATTGTTTTAGTCATTATGAAACCTTTAGCATTGTGTCAGGATGTGTAAGTAGAGCCTCAGAACTGGAACTGGGGGCAGAATACAACCAACATCTACAGCATAATGTTTCCTAAAATAAAGTTCTAAGAAAGCATATGGGAAAGCTAGGCATAGTGGCTCAAATCCTGCACTTGGGAGGTCAAGGAAGGAGGATTGATGGGAGTGCTGTGAAAGACAGATTTAGAATTCTTGGATCTAAAGTCGGGAATGAACTATTAAACAACTGAGAGCCTCAGTTAGTCCAATATAGACATTTGCAGTGATGCTCAGGGAGCAAGCCATAAATTATGTTGGAGAGATATTAGACAGGTCTGACAACAATGGTACCCAGCCCTTGGTGTGACCTGAGACAGTGGGGTGTAATGGAACCTGTGTGTCTCTGAATAGTGTTTTCTGGAAAACAGAGTGCTCAGATGTTGTCATTCATATGATACATAACTCCCAAAACTCAGTATGAGTTCTATTTTTAGCATTATGTTATTTAAATGGCATTGTTAGCCTTAAGATATGAAGATTAGGGGCTAGGAAGATATCTGGCTCAGTCGGTAAAGTGCTTACTCCACAAACCTGAGGACATGGGTTTGATCCCCAGCATTCATGTTAAAGTCAGGCACAATGGCTCCCCTGTAGTCCTAGAGCTGAGATAGGCAGACCCCTGAGGTTTACGGGCCAGCCAGACTGACCGTGTCTCAAAAATTAAGGTAAAGAGAAATTAAGGAAGAGACCCATTATTGGTTTCTGGCCTCTACATGCACCTACACATATGTATACACACACACACACACACACACACACACACACACACACACACACACACACCTAAAAAACACAAAAGATAGAAAGATTATTTGCATGACCCTACCCTAGTCATTATCCTTTTAAAAGCAAAATATTCCTTCTGGTCACAGAAAGGGAGCTCAGGGACTTGAAACATGAGGATTTGAGGTCCCATCCTCAAAGATGGAGGAGCACATACCAAGAAATAGGGTAGCTTAAAGGACCTAATAGCTGCCTTTAACTGACAGCCAGCAAGGAAATGAGGATCTCAGTCCTACAACCACAAGAAACTGAATTCTGCTGACAAGAATGAGTTGGAAGATGGTTCATCCCTAGCACTTCAAGGGAAGAGTCAACCAGGTCAACATCTTGTTTTCAGCTTTAATATTCTGAGCAGGGAACAGAGACACATTCTAGCCTCCAGAACTTTGAACAAAAAAAATAAAATAAAGTAAATGTTCTTTTAAGTCTGCTACAGCTGTGGTGGTTTCTTAGGCAGCACTGGGAGACAAGTGCACAGTCCATACTGAGGATTAGAAATCCATGTACTGCCGGGCGGTGGTGGCGCACGCCTTTAATCCCAGCACTCGGGAGGCAGAGCCAGGCGGATCTCTGTGAGTTCGAGGCCAGCCTGGGCTACCAAGTGAGTTCCAGGAAAAGGCGCAAAGCTACACAGAGAAACCCAAAAAAAAAAAAAAAAAAAAAAAAAGAAATCCATGTACTTTCATCTTCTCACGTTGTTCGAAAAACCAAAAAAAAAAAAGAAATCCATGTACTTTCATCTTCTCACGTTGTTCTCTCCAGATATTTGTTTCTTCTTATTTCCCATTAGTTTATTTATAAATATTTTCAATCAAAATATGCTTATTAGAAGTCATAAATAATTTGACTATACATTAATGTTGATAAAACATAAGAAAAATGGCTGGGCATGATGGTATATGCTTTTAATGTCTGAGTTCAAGAGTCTGAGGCAGAAGGGTCATGAAATCCAAGGCATGTCTGGGCTACATAATGAGATTTTATCTTAACAAGAACAATATAATACACACACACACACACACACACACACACACACACACACACACACATATACACATGTAAAAATTAAAACCCTGTAGCTTAGTTTGTATAACTAGGGAAATCACTTTCTTACACCTTAGTTCTTCATCTACAAATAGAAATGATAATGCTTATTTAGTACACTTAAGTCAAACTCAGGCCAGACAATAAACTCAATGTTCTTTCTGAAATCCATGGTAGATAAAAATGCTAGCTACATCCCTCCCCGCCCCCCCGCCCCCCCCCCCCCCCACGCAGAATAACTTAACTAGCAGGTCACTTAGGGCAACCAGATAGGTCCACAGCAGTAAAATTCCCTACTTGAGCATCTAGACTCATGCAGACAGGAAAAGTACCTTTCAGAGAAATCATCTGAGATAAGCTGCAAGGGCTATATGTTCTGTTCAGTCCACTTTCAGTCTCCAGGTGAAAAGGGCAGATGAAGACCCAAATGATCAACTAAATTGCTTAGAATATAAAAGGAAAAAGAAAGCTACAACACAATGTGTTATGTAAAAGGGACATTAAATAGAATAAATGAGTGAAATCAAACACCTACCTATAAAGCAGAGGAAAAGCAGAGAAGTCCTGGAGATGTTATCCTTGACTGCATATGAAATATGCTTGTACTTAAACAATGGTGTGTGAGAGGTCTTAAACAGGAAAGAATATTGGAAAGACAGGCTGCAGGCATGGTAGAGCCCGAATTTGGAAACTGAATCTATGAAAAAGAAAACAGACAAGAGATGAGTGATAAGCACACCCATGAAGTACAAAAGGACAGATGTAGAAATCAGATTGGTTCTTCCAAGTCCTAACAGCATCCAGATTAGAGAATATTCATTATAGATCACATCATAATGTAGAAGGAATCTTAAAGAGTCTTATTAATAAAATCAAACCTGAAAGCCAGGTATTAAGGTGAATGCTTGAAAGTCAGAGAAGCAGAATAAGCCACAGTTTCCTCACCTTGCCAATTCCTCAGGTGGTCCTGTTTCCTCAGACTGGATGCTTCTCAGCTGAACTGTGCTGCTCAAAAGCCTAAAAGCTTAACCAGGACAAAAGTCTCTAGTTTCTGGTCCTCACGCCTTATGTACCTTTCTGCTTTCTGCCATCACTCCCTGGGATTAAAGGCTCACTTTCTGGGATTAAAGGCGTGTGCTACCGTTGCTATACAGGGAAAGATTTTGGAAGAGAGTTGGGAAAGGAATATCAGCGTGATACTATATTTGTCCCCCCACCACACACACACAAAAATACATTTTGTTTCCTGCCTGTTACATTGTTCACAATGAAGATACATGTTAGAATATAAACCCAAGTAATGAAATATGTACACACAATAAAATAGAAAATAAATATAAAGAAGCAATGATGAGCTTTCACAAGAACACAACATTCTCTATACAAAACTAAGAACCAGCTTTAGCAAGTAAAACCACATGATCACATACCTCCAGCAAGACCCTTGGTTAGAGTTTTAAGTTAGAGTCTGCCATATGTCACTGGTGAGGGCCAGGCATTTTCTCAGTATCTTCATCTGTAAAACTAAGATTGTAAACACTCCATATGACTTTGGAAAGGTTAGATGTAATGTCACATTAGAAATGGCTGATGTATATGTTCAGTGCTCAAATTGGTAACTATTTTTTAATTGCTATTTCCTCCTAAGCCAATAAAGTAAGAGAGCTAACCTTCCAAAAACCTTTCCATCTTTAATGACTTGTGTTTCCATTCTTCTATAATTTGAGGATCCTCAAAAAAACTGAACATAGCTGAGTGTAGTAACACATACCAACTACTTGAGAGGACAGAAAACAGGAATGCTTGAACCTAGGAGTTCCAGACCAGCTTGAACATAAGAAGACGCATCTAGGAAAAAAAAAAAAAAAGCACACATAAAAACATTACACAATCCAGCAATTCTACTCTGAAGTAGATACCTAAAAGCATTGTAAGCATGATTAACATTACATCAATGCTCATTACAGCATTACTTATAAGAGCAAAAAGGTTGAGGGAAAACCCATGTCCATTTACTGGTGAATAGATATACAAAATATACCACATATATATAATGGAAGATAATTCAGTCATACAAAGAGTGAAATTCAGATATATGCTACAGTATAAATGAATCCTGACATTATATTAGGTAGAGTACAGCATATTGAAAGGGACAAATGGCATAAGATGTCATTATATAAAATATCTAGATTAGGCAAATTCATACAGAGAGAACATAAGGGCAGCCATTGGCATCAGAGAGAAGGGGGAAATGAGGAGACACTGCTCAAAGGGAAAACAACACTGTGTTTAGGATAATGGAAGAGTTTTGAAAATAGATGACAGTGACAGTTGTATAACAATTAAAATGTTTTAAATGGCATACTCTAAAGTGCTAAGATTATTTTCCCTACAAAACCACCTATAACTCCATCTTTCAAACACTAGATAAGGAACATCCATATCAGAGAAATAAACCCACGTGTGAGACTTTTTAGTCACTTTGCCTGGGTTCAAATCTTCACTCTGCCATTCTTGTGCTTTCTGGAAGGTGCTCAGGTTTCTGAGCTTTAGTTCCCTCCTCTGTGGAATGGAGATAATAACCACAGTTGTGAAAGGATGTCATTAGGAAGCCATAAAAGGCTATGATACGTCAGTTAGTACCTTGGGGAGCACTGCTAACCAAGTAGTAGAAGACAGAATCTGAGACAGAGGTCTGCCTTGCTGACTCTGGAGCCAAGTCTGAATTCCCAAGATGCTCTCAGATTGAAGTATAAGCTGAAGTTCTCACAGGTAGCTGAAAGCGACTAAGCAGTCATTGAAGCTGGGCTTCACGCTCACTTTATTCTTCACACTTCAGGGAAAGAGATCTTTCTAGTCCTTCATGAGACACACCACATGGCCTTGAATAAAGCTCACACACATCATGATCCAGCCTTCCTGTCTGCCTTTACTCCCAGCTCTCTCTGTATCTTCTTACTTACCTCAGTGTTGAGCTGTTCCCAACGTTTCCTCCTGAAAAGTTCCTGTCACACTGCTAGGCTGGTTCTTCCCCAGTGCTCCCAGTCAACATTTGGTCATCATCTCTTCTAGGAAAGTTTCTTGGTTCACTGATGTTTAGGTGGAAGCCCTGCCTGTGCCATACACCCAAGGAGTCTGGGATGATTAGGGGGAAGCCCCACCTCCCCCTCTCTCCTCCCAGACCCCATTACCCCTAAGAAAGAGTCAGCCCCTCCCCCGGGGTTGTCAAGACCTTGCCTACAGGTTACTTAAGACCTGGTCTGCTGTTGTTTGTTTTTTGGCTCTTTTTAGGTGGCTCACGACCCAGCTGCCAAATAAATTCACACATGGAAGCTTATTATTACTTATGAATGCCTGGCCTTAGCTTGGCTTCTTTCTTGCCAGCCTTCCTTATCTTAAATTATCCCATTTGGCTTTTACCATTCTCTTACTTCTGTAAATCTTACTCTTACTCCATGGCTTGCTGTGTAGCTGGGTGGCTGGACCCTGGAGTCCTCCTCCTTCTCTGGCTGCTAGCTAGCTCTCTCCCAGTTTTCTCCTCTATATACTCTCTGCCTGCCAGCCCTGCCTATCTTTTCTCCTGCCTTGCTATTGGCCAGTTTTTTATTAGACCATCAAGTGTTTTAGACAAGCACAGTAAAACAGTTTCACAGAGTTAAATGCAACATAAACAAAAGTAATATACCTTAAAATAATAATTCCACAACACTGGTCACCATACCTGCTGTGTGCTCTCATGCTCTCTTGACCCTGCATACACACACACACACACACACACACACACACACACACACACACACACACGATCCAGAGACTCCCAGAACCTTTATTTACTGCCTTGTCTACTGGCACTCAGGAAAGGACCAAAATGTGACCTTGATAGACAAAGATTGCAGCCAATGAGAACACTAAAGCCTGCAAACTAAAGCCAGTAAGACAGCCGAGGAAGTGACATCAAGAGAACTGAAGCACCTGGTCGGATAAACTCTGAGAGGACCAAAGCGAACTGCTTTGCTGGTGCGAAGGACAGGAAGCAGAGATGTGAGAACAGAAAGTTCTAAACAAATGCTACCCACCTGACTTCGACCTCTCAAAGATCCCAAAACTCAAGCCACCCAAGGATCGGCAGTACGTGGCTAGGCTGATGGCCCCCTTCAACATGAGGTGTAAGACGTGGAGAATACATCTACAAAGGGGGAGAAGTTCAACGCATGCAAGGAAACAGTCCAGAACGAGGCCTACCTGGGCCTGCCTATCTTCCACTTCTATATCATGTGCACGCGGTGCTTGGCCGAGATCACCTTCAAGACAAACCCGGAGAACACGGACTACACCATGGAGCATGGGGCCACACGCAACTTCCAGGCCAAGGAGCTCCTGGAGGAGGAGGAGAGAGAAGCGTGTGCAGGAGTGGGCGAGTGTGAGGAGCTGAACCAAACCCATGCAGGTTCTAGAGAACCGCGCGAAGGACTCAAAGCTGGAGATGGAGGTGCTGGAAAACTTGCAGGAGCTGAAGGACCTGAACCAGCGGCAGGCACACTTCCACTTTGAGGCCATTCTGCTGCAGCACCGCCTGTCGCAGGAGCTACAGTGACAGCAGCAGGAGGAAGACAAGCGCAAGACTGCAGCCTCGCCACCACAGGCTTCTGCAGGATTCGGACTCAGAAGACAAAGCTCCCTCTTCCCGATCACGGGCAGCATCAAGACCCAATCCCACAGTCATCCTGGACAAGGTGCCGAAGGCCAAGAGGAAGGCAGAGGCAGTGGGCAGCAGGGCACAGCTGGTGGGCTTGGTTGTGCCAAAGAAGGTGAAGGCAGAAGCCAACAGGGGCTCAGAGCAGGTCTGGATGCCCACCGTAGATACACACACCCCCAGCAGGAAGGCAGCCAACTTTGCACCCCAGACACCTGGGCCTCCTCCCTGAGCCAGCTGGGTGCACATGGGGACAGCAAGGACAGTACAGCTGAGCCCCCACAGTGGCGTCACAGACCCAAGAAGCCAGAGGAGATGAATAATGTGGCCACAGTATGCTTGTTTTGATTGAAGCTCTACTACAGTATCAAAATAAAACTTTTTAATCATAGATAATGGGCTCAGTAAAGAAACCAAAACAGCCATTTTGGGGGTAAAAACGGAACAAGTTTGTATCAAACTGCTAAGTTGTCTCCTGAGAAGGCAAGGAAAAGCAACAGGGTAAAGATCCCCAGGACCAAAATGGGAACAGGAGCAAAAGGGGTTGTGAGTTGGAGTGTGACTTGTGAGCAGGGACTGAGGGAGCCCAGAGGTCAACATTGCCCTTGACAAGCCTTGGGGGCCTCTGCTGAAATGCCCAACCCTGGAAAAGGACCCTCTCAGGGGACCAGAAACTCCATTATAGAATATGCATCTTATTCATCAAATACCTTATCAAACATATGTTGCCACTTATCTAAATTCTCTAGAAACTTGGTGTTGAACATTTGGCAAAGATGTAAGTGCTTAACCATGACTGAGTTAGCTGTTTCTGTAATGACCTTTCATAATGCTTTTCCCCTTTATCCCTGTTCTTGTGTCTCTTATAAGGCTGTCCCTAACTTGCATTATTAACCACCTTCGTGTTCACAATATAGTGTCTGCAGTGATTGGCTCAGAAACAGACTGATTGCACAGTTGAATGAGCTTGAGTAGGCAAAAGAATAGATGGATGGACGACCTACCACAGTTCAACATATTGAAGCTAATTGTGAAAGGTGTATCAGATCCTATCATGTTTTTTAAACCTCGTTCAGATCTTTATCATATGGTTAAAGATCCCTTGACATTTGTCAGTATTAATGAGAAATAGTAAGTGGTGGCACAGGTCTCAAACAAAGGAAGTAGGGAGACTGTTTATTAGAACCACTGCTGCTCCCAAGTATCCACTTTATGATGTCTACATTTGTCCCCATACCACCCTTTGAACCAGCATGGTTGTTGGTTCTCCTCCTCCTCCTCCTTCTCCTGTTCCTCCTCCTCCTCCTCCTCCTCCTCCTTCTTCTCTTCCTATTTCCCCTTCTCCTCCTCCTCCTTCTTCTCGTTCTTCTTCAGACAAGGTTTCTTTTTGTAGTTCTGGCTATCCTGCTAATTTTCTCTGTATTACTCCAATTTTAGTATATGTGCTGCCAAAAAAGCACAATGTTTTTGTTTCTTTGGTTGGTTTTTGTTTTTGTTTTTTCTTTTGTTTTTTTGAGACAGGGTTTCTCCATGCAGCCTTGGCTGTCCTAGAACTCGATCTGTAGACAAGGCTGGTCTCGAACTGACAGAGATCTGCTTATATTAAAGGCATGCACCACCACTGGGTCACACTTGCTATCCTGGAACTCAATCTGTAGACCAGGTTGGCCTTGAACTCACAGAGATCTGCCTGCCTCTGCCTATGGAATGCTGGGATTAAAAGGGTGCTACCACTGCTCAGCTACAAACATGGTTCTTAACTTTCCTGCTGTTGTTGATAGTGGTGCAGCCTGAATGATTTAAACTTAGAACTCCTGTCATTACTGGCTTCATCAGTGCTCCTATATCACAACATCTCCTCTGTCTAGACCTCTCACTTTCCACCTAAACCCATTTTCCTAGTCCTACTATTAGTATTAAGAAGCACTTTGTGGACTAGGAAGTTGGATCAGTCAATAAAGTGCTTGCAAAGTAAGAATGAAGACCTGAGTTCAATCCCCAGAACCCATATAAAAAAACTGGATGTGGTAGCACATGCCTGTAATCCTAGCACTGGAGATGTGGGGACAGGAAGATCTTTGGGGCTCAAATCACAAAGTCCTAGCTCCCAGTGAGAAACTCTGCCTCAGAAAACAAGGTGGATGGCTCTTGAGGAATGAACCCCAAAGTTAACCTCTAGCTTCTAACACATATGAACATTTACCTACACAAATAAATACACGTGCAAACACATACACAAAAGTGCTTTGTCTAGGAATGTAGCTCTAGTAAAGGATCTTGAAAGAACTAAAAAAGAAAAAAAAAAAACACCAGGAAAAAGTAATCTAATCAGTAAGTGAACAATGAACTGGAAAATGGTTCTGAAAAGAAGACATTCAAATGGCCAATAATTATATGAAGAAATGTTGACGGTCTTTAGACATCAGGAAAACACTGCTGAAATCCAAACCACACTGAAATTTCTACTCACCTGTCAGAATGCTGTCTCCTAGGGAATAAACACTGGTGAGCACGTGGGGGAAAGAAGAACTGTTATTTACTGTAGGTAGGATTGTAAATTAGTCACAGTAGTCAAGATATGGAGTCACCAAGATACCCATCAATAGATGGCTAAATAAAACATGATATATTAAGTAAAATGTTAATATACTATGTTTAGTTAAATAAAACACAATGGAATATTATTCATCCATAAAGAGCACAAAATTATGTAATTTGCAGGAAAATAGACAGAGCTAGAAATCAGCATCTGAACTATCTTGACTCAAAGCAAAGTAGTACCTGTTTTTTTCTCATCTGTAGACTCCTTGGAGGTGGAAATGATATGAAAGTAGAGACTATTAGAAAAGATCAGAAGAGAAGGCAGGTAAGAGCTAAATGGTGGTATGTTTATGAAGATAATCAAAATATGGTGTATGCATGTATGAAATGTCACAATGAATCCTGTTATTTGATATAATTAATATACACCAATAACAAATAAAAATACATGGTTACCACAAGAATTTATTTTCAGTTGCCATCTTCTCAGCATATGAATGTATTTGGTTCTCATAGTATTCAGATTATAAGGTAGTAAAAATAACAATATATGCTTGTAAAATAAAAAAATGACCTTTTATTTTGCATGTGTGTACATTTAAATATGTATAGACTAAGATATATTAAGACTACCAGACTAGAAAAAGAAAAAAGAAAATAGGTTTCCTCTACTATGTAAAATCATCAAAGATACCTGGTCAAGTTGACATCATTTGACTCAACAGAGTAGTCTCTGTTCCTTTAGCAGCTCAGAACAGTACTATGAGAACAGCTCCACTCTCCAGGTGTCTAGTGGAGCAAAGAGAAAATAAAACTTCTAAAAACTTTTTGCTTGACCTGGTTTTGTGACAGGATCTTACTATGTATTCCAGGCTGGCCTCCCACTCTCTGAACTCTTGGCTTAGCCTCTCAAATGCTGGAGTTATAGATGTGAGCACAGCACCCAACTTCATCTAGCTACATGGAACCATTCTGTTATCTAAGTTACTTTTTTATGTTACTTATTATGACATTCAACAGATTTCCTTTTTTAAAAAAATGACAGGCAACGGCAATACAGAGGATCTCTTTAGAAGGTATACCTAGATGATCACATGCATTTTCGGACTAGTTTTACTCAATAGCTTGGAACGCAGTTTACAGGTTTTTGGGGGACCAGTGTTGTCATCAGGGAAGAGAAGATTTGATACTTAGAGCTATTAGGATCTGATTTCCCTATGCCTCAGTTTTCTGACCTGCAGAATGGAGATAACAATGACATTTCCTTCCTAGACTTTTATGCACAGCACAATTCATTATTCTTTGTTCTGTTGTCTTTCCTGGACTGTGGTTGCTGCCTCTCCTGACCTGTGGCTCTAGTCTCACTGGAAGTTGGAGGTGCTCAGTCTGTCTGGACAAGATGACAAATCCAGGTCTGAAAATTCAAATGACATGTTTATTTTTACCTATCACATAAAAGTATGTAGCTCTCATTTAGACAAACAGTTCAGAAAAATTCTGTATTGTTTAGAGAATTTTCTCATTATTTATAGATATTTAACATGTGCCTGGTGATTGTTTCAGCATCTGGTATTTGAGAGAGTTGATGCACATAAATTACCTGTCTGCATTCTCCAGGCTCCAATCATGTAATTTCTAGCCTTGGAGGAAGTGTGATGCTGTGTCTCTTCAGCCTTGTGGAAAGGATTTAACAAGCAGATTAGTATGTAAGGGCCACTGCTCTTATTTCAGAATAATATGACAACTCAGTATCTAAATGACTCTTCTGTGTCTAATAAAGCCAGAGTGAGATATTTTCCATGTTGTTGTTCAATTTCCCTTCTAGAACTCATGCAATCAGTTCCTGTTTGAACTGTCGGCAGTAGAGTTTTATTCTTCTGATTGTCAGGAAATGAAACCTATGCAATCCAACATTTTAAGCTTTTGTCTGGGCTCCCAAAAAGTGTATAGTCAGTTTATCACCATGTGTCTGCTCCATTCCATTGTCTTCATTGCCTTCTCTTACTGCATCCTCCCATGTAGGCTGCAGGACTTTACAGTTCATTATCTTGTCTCTCATTGTGTTATATGTGAGCCCTTCTAGAGCAGGAAGGACAACCTTCAAACTGTAAATGAAAAAAAATTCATTTAATGCAATAATACCAATAAGTAGCACAAGTACTGTGTCAGTCTTACAAACAAATGTGAGTAGACTACAGGCAGTGTAGATAATGAAGATTTCTGTTCAAAAGCGTTTCACAAAAGTAAAAAACTAGACATGTTTTGTGTAGACATATATGACATCTGTATGAGAAAGGGAAGATGACTAACCCTAAAGCCTGAAGGGTGGCTTGAACACGAATTTTATGTCCTGAGCAAGTTATTTGTCTTCTTATTGCTTCAGATTCATCATCTCAAAATTATAGACAAAAAACATCAAAACTAATGCTGCTTTGTAGATTCATGACATTCCTAGGGATAGTAAGCTCCTCATAAACACTGGCTCTTACTCTTTCAACTCCCCTTTTCTCATTTATAATAGAAAGAGTCTTGGCATGATTAATAGTCACACACTAGAGTTGAACATAGACTTACACACTGTAAGGTAAGAATGAAATCAAAATTTGAAAGGGAAAATCCCTTAATTTTACTTTCTATAGGGATTTCTTTACTCAAATTATAGTTATCTAGATCATATGACAATCTTTTGTGGTTATTTTGCTATGTTTTGAGATGAAGTGTCACTATGTAGCCCAAGCTGGACTCTAACTTGTGGTCTCCCTGCCTCTGTCTCTTGAGAACCACTATATCTGGCTACACTGTTGTGGAAAAATCTTTTTGTACACTGTGAAGATATGTTGCTCTCATTGGTTTAATGAAGAGATAAATGGCCAATGGCTAGGCAGGAAGAGGTTAGGCAGGACTTGTGGACAGGGAAAGAGTTCTGGGATGAAGAAGGGCAGAGTCTGGGGAGAAGCAAGATGAGCATGTTGCACTGAGAAAAGGTACCAAGCCACATGGTAGAACATAAATTAAAAAAATATATATAGGTTAATTTTAGATGTAAGAGCTAGTTAATAACAAGCCTAAGCTATTGGCCAATCTTTTATAATTAATACTAAGTCTCCGTGTGATTATTTAGGAGCAGCTGGCAGAACAGAAAATTCTGCCTACACTTCATGGTACCTTTAACAGTTGCATCTGGCCAGAGTAAAGCAGCTGTGATTGTGGAAGTGGCTCAAGGCTTGGTAAACCATGGAGCCAGAGAAGTGAAGACACACATCCTTGTCCCTGACCAAAAAACACAAAGAACTGCCTACAGAAAGGAAATTTCTCTATCTTTCAAATGAACCACTTCATTAGAGTTCCTCTTCAATCCATTGAGTAAGGCCCTCCATGGCATCTAGCATTCCCTACACATGTGGTTCCAGGGAAGGTACCAATAGCAAGATAACAATCTGAAAAGATGACTCCAATTTGTGAGCACTCTCCACCCAGACAGCGAAGGGATGCAATCATGGCCTTGGAAAGGGACAGGCATAGGAACCTCTGCCAGCTTGGAAGTCTAGCCTCAGCCCTCAGTCATTGCTCACTCTTAGCCCTCCCCTATCTTAAGCAGCAGCAGCTCAAGACAACAGCACCATACTCTTTTGGCTCAAAATCATTGACAATCAGATGTCATAGAGAAAAATCAAGCAGGCATGTGGCTTATCAGGTTCCAGACACTGAGCTTAAGTAATGATTTACATGGAACTCTTATTTACTATACTATGCAGTAAACAAAAACATGGAATGTATGGAAGTCAAATTTGTGAAAGTTAAGATATTTTAATTTTTAGTTTAAATTTCACTTTACTGCATACTTATTTAGAGGAGTCACCATCAATTATAGGTTAAACATATTTTTAAAACATCTGTTCATGTGTATTTAAAATTAGGTGGAGAGAAGCCCTCAAGGCCTCAACCTTCCACAAAGAACTATAGACAACTGAGGAAAGCTGGGTATGGGAAAGGCAGTCTTACCCAGGGAAGAATACACCAACGGGTTGTAGAGTGACCACCGGTCAGCCCTGAAAATATACATGCAGGTAGCATTGTATGGACTGAACAGGTTATATTTAGGAATATATATATATATATATATATATATACACACACACACACACACACACACACAATAACAATTAGTTTTTTTAAAAGAGATAGAGAGAGAGGCCATGAATTTGAAGGAAAACAGGGAGGGTCGTATGGGAAGGTTTGGAGGGAAGAAAGGCAAGGGAGAAATGTTGTAATTAAGTTATAATATCAAAAATGTTTTTTTAAAAGGAAAAATATTCATTAAGGAACTTAAAACTTTTTAATCCAGGCTTTGGATGAAACTGGGAGATGATCAGCTCTGACATACCACCAGAGGCTGCTGTTCCAATATGGTGTCACCAGCCACACCCTGCTTTGAAGTACTTGAAAAACGGCTAGGACTGTTGTGGCACTATGTTCTTACTTACTTTAAAAACTGAAGTAATAGCTGAGCATGATGGTATGCACTGCAATTCTAGCACTTGGGATGCTGAAGGAAGAAAATGATGAGGTGAAGACCAATATGAGACTATATAGTTAGCACTTGTCTCAGTAACAACAACATTAAAATGAGTAAATACTGAAGTAGTGTAAATATTTTTCCAAAGATCTTGATCCTTTTGGCAAGACATGTATCTTGCTTAACATTTGTCACATATGGTGGTTTATTGTGTACATGGTGTGTGTGTATGTTTGTGAGGCACATGTTATTTTTAGTGTTACATGTACATCACTGATTTAGTACATGTCTACATACTGACTGACTTCAATTATTTAATTATTTCTTTACTTTATAACATTATATTTTTTAATATGCTAGTCTGATACAGTGACATCTATACAAATAATAACTGGTAATCATAAGAATGAAAAAACATTATTTTAATCACATTTAAAATTTGAAGCCAAAGTACATGACGGATGCAGAATTGTATAGCTACAATTGATAATGCAAGATAGCTTAGTTGTTAACATGCATGCCTTATGTTTACAGGCACGAAGATCTGAATTTAATCCCCCAAACCCAATAAAAAATAAAGAAAAAATCAAGCACAATAGGATGGCAAACACTTGTAATTTCAGCTCTGGGGTAATAGAGACAGGCAGGTCCCTGGGATCCCTGATTAGCTCCTACTGTGCCTGAAGAGACCCAAGGCAATAAGAGACCCTTGTCTAACAAAACAGAATGGATGGCATCTGTGAAAAAACAAGCCAAATTTGTCTCCTTCCACTTGTACACATTCCATGTTCTCAGAACTGAAAAAGAAAGAAAGAAAAAGGGAAGAAGAATCAGTGTCCCCTAATATATTGTGTCCCCTAATAAAACTTATCTGGGGTCAGAGACCAGAACAGCCACTAGATTAGACAGAGGCCACACAGGGGTGGCACACACCCTTAATCCTAGTATTCCAGAGGCAGAGATCCATGCAGATCTCTGTGAGTTTAAGGCCACACTGGAAATAAAGCCAGGCATGGTGACACACGCCTTTAATCCCAGCACTTGAGATCTCATGTCTTTCCTTGGGAAAGACACACACCGTTAATCCCAGGAAGTAATGGCAGGAAGCAGGAAGGTATATAAGGTATGAGAACCAGGAACTAGAGACTTTTAAGCTTTTAGGCTTTATAGCAGCAGTTCAGCGGAGACACTTTTGGTTGAGGACTCAGAGGCTTCCAGTCTGAGGAAACAGGATCTGATGAGGAGTTGGTGAGGTGAGAGTGACTGTAGCTTGTTCTGTCTCTCTGATCTTTCAGAATTTACCCCAATATCTGGCTCTGGTTTTTTTCCATTTATTTATATGACCGATTAAGATTCGTGTTACAGATCAGAGATATGCTGCAAAGTCCACAATGAATGGCTGCTGTAATTTGCTGGAGTAGAATAAAATGAGAC
This sequence comes from Peromyscus californicus insignis, assembly GCF_007827085.1. Lineage (NCBI taxonomy): Eukaryota > Metazoa > Chordata > Mammalia > Rodentia > Cricetidae > Peromyscus > Peromyscus californicus. Next base: position 79,915,501 of record NW_026294436.1, read on the forward strand.
AGCTAATTCTGTGTATTTTGTTCAACAATAATAAAATATATTTTATTAAGAGGCATTTTCAGCAAAGGCACAGTGAATTTGATAAACTCTCAGCAATCAAAGAAGAAATGATGAAATTTTTTATTAAAATTGGATATCTAAGGAAAAATGTAAAAATTTTATTTTTAAAGATACTTTTATAGGCATGTTTTGCTCAATTTATGTATGTGCACCTGTTTAGGTGGAAGCCCTACCAGCGTCCATATATACCCAAAAAGATTGGGATGTTGGGGATCTCCAGCTCGGGGTTCCATTCCACGCTCTGGTCTCACTCCTCCCATTCCAGACCCCTCCCCTCAGAAAGCCCGCCAATGGTCAGCTCCTCCCCAAGGCCACACCTACAGGCTGCTTAAGACCTGGTTGTCAGACCTGCCTGTGCTCTCCTGCTCTCTTCCCTGCCTTCCCAAGAGTCACTCAGGAGTTGCCTCGCTCTGTTTATTAAACCTTAATAAATTTGGTTTGATTGACTTATTGCATTGGTGGCAGTGGATATCCAATAACCCAATAACCGGGGATCCAATACTTATTGATGGATTCACAACACGCCCCCATGGTTGGTCATGTTTGCGCATGCCTGGCGGACCTAGACACTTCTGCCTAGCCAGTTCAGGGTCAAAATAGCCATTTCCGGACCAAGGTGTCTCACGTGACCAGGACCCCGTGACTTTGCATGGTAAGAGCGCACAACGCAACCATGTGATCTGCGCATGCGTGGAGTAGCCACATTGACTTGTGTACGCGTGCACCACCCAGCCTTTATAAGCCGGCGCCATATTCCCAGCTTCCTCTCCTTCTTCTTCTTCTTCTTCACACACATGTCTCTCCGCAGGCCTGAGCACTCGTCTGTCTCTTTTATCTTAATAAAACTCTTGTTAGTGGATTCTGTCCTGTTTCGTGGCATTTCCTCGCAGAGTAAAAGTGCCACTAAATAACTAATGCTTACCAACTTGGTGCCAAAACCCTAGAACTGAAGTTACAGATGGTTGTTGGTGTGGACCAAATGGTGACCATTGCTGCTTGACAAAGTTCCAGCATTTTAACATCGCAACCCACACTTGTCCAGCATCTTTGACTTTCATTTTTAATGATTCTCAAAATTAATACATTTCCCTTTGGGAAATTTTTGCAGGCTTTGGTAAAGAATAAAAATGTGTACAATGGTAGCCTCTCTAAACAAAATAATTATTTGGAAAAAAAATCTGCAATACCACAGAAACAGGAATTCCACTGTGCCCTCCTAATTACACCAAGAACAGGAATGTTAAAGATTTACTAGACACACCTGATCCCAAGGATGAAATGCCTACAATTCTGATCTAGAGTCTGAGGCCATTAAAAAGGTAAGAGTTCAGTTAATAAATACAGAGAAATCAGAATGGTATGGTATAATGAGAAAAAAGTAAGATATCAGGACCTTCCCTTTTGGGAGCTTTATGAGGGGAATAGGTCCATAGAGCAAGACTAAGAAACTGTAATATAGTGTCTGCTCCCCAGAAGTCCTTTTCCCAAGGTCAGGCATTTGGATAAGGGTCTCCATTCCCATGGGAGCTTGAAGAAAGTTCTTGCTTGATAAAGTGGTCATTCTTATCTCTAGGAAACTAGTGGCCCTTCATTAACACATGACTGGTGCCTATTGTCAGGGTCAACGCTAGATTCCTGAACTCCTGATCTCAAGCCACACTCCAGTTCACATGCCCCTTGTCTTCCTTTTAATCCTATGTGCAATGATACAGTATAAAAGTTGTAATCTTTTCTCAATTAAAAGCTGCTGGCAGCCACCCTGATTCATTCACCCTCAGATTGTGTCTGTGTCATCCCCATCTTGTCCTGCTCCCTCCCTCCACCAACTCCACAAATCCTCTTTGGGCCCTGAACCCCCTGCCAAAGCAAATCTAAGGCAGGTTGTAAACCACCATGTGAATTCTGTGAACCAAATCTGGGTCCACAAGAGCAACAAGTGCTCTTAAACACTGAACTATTTCCCCAGCCCCAGTAACTTTATTATCTTTTTATTTTAAAGATGTAAAAGTTTTAACAAGAACCAAGTTTGTCTCTTTGGACAGATGTTAAAGTGCTTTGCTTCACAAATGTACATATAAAATACATACACATTTTTATAAGGAAAGATGCATGCTGAAAGAAATGAAACAGTAGGCAGCAGGGGTTGGGGATTTAGCTTAGTGGTGAAGTGTTGTACCCGTTTCGCAAAACCCCCAGAGACCACCAAGGAGCCAGTTTCCGATGCAAGCACATAAGGGTCCTTTTATTGTCAGGTTCAACCTGGGCCACTGCACTGCAGATGGAAGGAAATGTGGCAGTGGCCACAAGCCCCGATGTACAGAGTTTTTACAGGGAAAAACCACAAGCTGGGAATTGGCAATTTGGGATTGGGTAGAAGGAATATGGGGCAAGGTGATTTCCTGAAACCACTGGTCCAGACTTTCTGCATGAAGCCACATTTGAAGCTATTGGATTGTACTTTTGGCAGGAAACCACAACCTGTTGAACAGGATTATTTGGATTGCTCAGCAGGATTATCTGGGTATCTTCAAGGGCCATAAACCACAGACAGAATGTCTGCAGAAGCATGCTGTCCTGTATCTGTTTGAGTTGTCATGGCACACTCCTGAGGTCCTTCCTGGAACCGAGTACAGCGGGTTGCCCTACCCCAAGATGGGGTCTGTATTGCTTTCTCAGAAGCGCTTGCCTAGCAAGCAGGCAAGTCCCTGGGTTCAGTCCTCAGCTCTGGGGGCAAAAAAAAAAAAAGGTAGACAGCACCTGAGGAATGACCTCTGAGTTCCTCTAGATTCTGTTTGCACGCCTACACATGTGCGCTCGCGCGCGCGCATGCGCGCGCACACACACACACGCACACACACACACACACACACACACACACACACACACACACACACACGTTTATATATGCATGCTCAAGAAAAAAGAATGTTAAGAGCTGAACAATAACAAAGATCCATTGATTCAAATTCTAAAATACTCCAACTTTCTTTCCACTTTTACCCGCTGTGGGCTTTTGGCTTTCTGTTTTGTTTTGTATTTTTGTTTTAAACTTAGATAAGTGAGAAGATATAAAATACATTGTCCAATAAGGACTTTAAACATGTTTCAATCCAAAGAATGTTTAATTTACCAAAAAAAACCCCATTTCTTTATTCACTATCAAATTCATGTGTTGCAGTTATTTTAAATATTCTACACCTCTCAAAGGAGAATTTTGGAGAAATAGTAAATATTAATTTCTAACCCAGCAAACACTTTTCCAACTAAGTTCAGTCAAAATTCAGATTTATTGGAATTTTCAAAGGCAGACTAGTATTTCCTTTACTTCTTTGTTTCACTCTATGATACATTTGAAAAATATTTATGCTGTTTGTTGAAGCAGACTCCATGAAGTGTGCCCTGGATACTGTTGTTAAATCATTCATTGTATACATGCAAAAGCAATGAGTCATTGGAGGGTTATGGAACTGTTGAAAGAAGTAGGAGACAATAAATTCAATAGCTTCATGACTTCTTTGCCAGTGTTCTTCTATTGAGTCATGAAAGAGCTCTACAAAGATTTATGGCCTGTTTATTCTAATATAAGATTTTCTTATGAAGGAAAGTTTGTTGAATATTTCAAAAAAAAAGACAGTATGATTTATGTTTTCATTTGTAATATTTTACTATGTCTAAATGAGCCAAATTTATAACTCTAAGGAATTGAAAGTTTACCTTTGATTTAGCTAATTAAATTCAAGATTTTTAATTGAGATAAAGCTTTTCATAATATAATCGATAAAATCACTTTTGCCTTTTTATATGAGTCCACATGCACAACACGTTAATTCTAATAGATACTATTATAAATTGCATAAAAAATAACTAGAAAAATGTGAAGAGATTGCCAACTGAGAAAGAGTTGCTTTCCTATCAATTAATTGTAGCAGGAATCTTAAAAGTTCTTATTAATAAAACAAACCTGGAGCCAAGTATTGGGGTGAACACTAGAAGATCAGAGAGACAGAACAAGCCACAGCTAACCTCACCTGGCCAACTTCTCAGCTGATCTTGTTCCCTCAGACTGGAAGCCTCTGTGTCCTCATATCCGAATGGCTCTCGCCTGAACTGTGCTGCTAGAAGCCTGAAAGCTTAACCAGCCAAATGCTTAACCAGCCAAATGCTTCTAGTTCCTGGTCCTCATGCCTTATATATCTTTCTGCCTTCTACCATCACTCCCTGGAATTAAAGTCTCACTCCCTGGGATTAAAGGGGTGTGTCACCATGCCTGGCTGTTTCCAATGTGGCCTTGAACTCCAGAGATCCCAGATGGATTTCTGCCTCTGGAATGCTAGGATTAAAGGCGTGAGTACCACCATTTTCTAGTCTCTGTATCTAGTGGCTGTTCTGTTCTCTGACCCCAGATAAATTTATTAGGGTGCACAATATTTTGGAGAACACAATACCACCACAATTAATCAAACTTTAAGTTCAATGTTAACTTCATATAAATTAATTTGCTTAACTGGACAGACATAGTTTTGAAACTAGTAGTTTTTTCTTTCTCAAAATGGTTACTAGTAAAATGACAGAGCCAGTGTATGTGGGGGGGGGGGGTGTGTGGCAAAAACAGCTTGACCACACAGCTGCCATGACATGCTTAGAGGCCTAGATACAGCTTCTGGCAGGCATTATCTGGAACCAGGAAAAGACCCAGTGGGGCCTGCATCTAAGGGGAAATACCTAACATTTCAAACATTCCTTGTACCTTAGACAAATGTCAGCCAATCAGGGTTCTGAACCCTGGATATCCCATCACTCCAACCTCTGCTATGATAAATCCTTTACCCTGCCTGGGCTCTGGAGTCTCTGCTCTCACTGCTACATTGGACAGAAAGTCCAAGCTCTGAGCTTGAAAATAAAGGCTCTTTGCTTATACATATGGGATTTTGTCTCCATGGTGGTCTTTTGGGAGTCCCTGCAATCTGGGCACAACACCAAGTGTAGTGACATACACTTGCTAGCCCAGCTTTTAGGAGATTGAGGGAGAAGATTAGGAGTTCAAGGCCATACTCAGCTATATAACAAGCTTGAGATCAGCATGGTCTACATGAGACCCAATCTTTTAAAAAATCATGAAGGGTGGAGAGAAACAAACCAGGTCTAGGTGAAATTATTAAAGAATAATTTCAGCTAACAGGAAGTTTGTAAGTATGTTTGGGATATCTTATTTTAAAAATCTGAGTCATGGCACCAATGTTTTAAAAAAATGATAAGTGGCACTGGTTACTGTGCAGAAAGGTCACAAGCCACAACAAAACCCAGTATCAGACCATTCTTAGGAGGAGGCATGGGGGGGGGGTCAAAAGAACCAGGCCTGGGAAAGAAGCATGTTCAGAGAACACACAGAGAGAAAGGTAGAAATAGTGGGGGGAGGAGAGAATAGAGAGGAAGGGGAGGAATCTGTGTCCTGCTTTTTAAGGTGCAGGTGGGCTTATGGAGCTATGCCACACATGTGCTGATTGTTGGACCATGCTGTGCGCACATAGTTACCAGCACTCACTGATGACATAAGATGCAAGACCCCTTGCTTAGCTGCTGATCTGCACATGTGTAGCCATGCAACTGGAGTGGTGGCAGAATGCTAACAATATCCATATACATGATTTTTTTCACTGTAAATTTATAAAGTCATATACTTTAACTCAACTATTTCCCAATTAGAATTGAGTATTAGGGCTGGAGGGATGGTTCAGGGTAAGAATGCTTGTTGTACATGGTGGAGCACACCTTTAATCCCAGCACTCAGAAGGCAGAAACAGTTGGATCTCTGTGAATTTGAGGCCAGCCTGGTCTACAGAGCTAGTTCCAGAACACCCAAGAATACACAAAGAAATCCTGTCTTGAAAAATCAAAAAACAAAAACAATTAAAACAAAAAGAATGCTTGTTGTACAATCATAAGGCCCCAAGTTCAGATCCTATCACCTACATAGCAACCTTGGCATCCTGCAAATACCTGTAACTCTAGCTATGGGGCATCAGACACACATTCTCTGGCCTTTGTGTACACACAAGCATGTGCATAGGAACACACACACATAATTTTAAAAAAGAATATATCATCTACATCTGGTGTATAAGTATATAAAGTTTACATAGCATGAAGAAGAAAATCTAAAATAATTAAATATTTTTATATTCATCATAATTTAAAAGGAATATTTTGAGTGCATTGGGTTATATAAAGTATATAGCTAAAATTAATTTGCCTGGTTCCTTTTTCTTTTTTAATGTAACTAATAAAAAGTTTTAAGTTAAGAGAAACATTTTCTCAGTTGTGTAGCCACTAGTAAGTTGCCCATGTTCCTGTAAATAACCTCTTACTCATCTATAAGCAACCCTAATGAAACTCAATGGAAAAAATAAATTAAATATAAAAGGCATCAAAATAGAAGAGGGATTAGTTTGGAAGAGGGAGGTCAGCAGGAGTAGGGATGGGACAAGAGAAAGTAATGAGATGAATATGATCAAAATACATTATATACATGTATGAAAATGTTACAATGAAACCCATTATGCATAATTAATATAAAATAATAAAGATAAAAGACAAAAATTTCAATTAATATGAGTTTAAATAAATTTCTAACAGGGTACTAACTAGAAAAGTGGAAATCATCTGGGGTTGCTGACTAGAGAGACCCACCAGAAACCCAACTAGAGTGAGAACTCTTTTTCCTCATGGGTATCAAGGCTTTGTTGTTTGCCATTGTCTTTCTGGTCCTTCCTCTTTTAACTGTGAAAGAAAAAGAGAGGAAGGTCACTTCTGGAAGCTTAAAGCAGATTTCCTCTAGATATCCAGCTGGTCAGTGTAGCTGGAGTTTTCCTGCCTGGCTCACAGTCAGGACAAATCTCTCTCACCTGCCAGTCCCACTGCCGCTCAGACCCGACCAAGTAAACACAGAGACTTGTATTGCTTACAAACTGTATGGCCGTGGCAGGCTTCTTGCTAACTGTTCTTACAGCTTAAATTAATCCATTTCCATTAATCTATACCTTGCCACATGGCTCGTGGCTTACCGACATCTTCACATGCTGTTTCTCATCGTGGTGGCTGGCAGTGTCTCCCTCACTCAGCCTTCCACTTCCCAGCTTTATTCTCCTCCTTGTCCTGCCTATACTTCCTGCCTAGCCACTGGCCAATCAGTGATTTATTTATTGACCAATTAGCAACACACTTGACATACAGACCATCCCACAGCAGGTCAGAGTCTGTTCAGAGAAGCCAGATGTGAAATTGAATGGCCTTCCCTAGGTGTAAGAGAGGACACGTGCAGGCTTTTGTCTTTAGGGGTACCACAGGCGGCACTGAGGAAAGAAGGGAAGAAAATGATTTTCTGGGTCTATGAGAAGCTAGAACTTGGGGCATCAGAAACTTCACCTAAGAAAGTAAAAGATTGGTTTGTTTTTATTAAGAATTTTTTATTCATTTTACATACCAATCAAAGATCCCCTTCTTCCCTCCTCCCATCCTTCCAGCCTCCCACTCCCAACCCACTCCCATTCCCTCCTACAAGAACATAAGGCCTCCCATGGGGAGGTACATTTAGTAGAGGCAGGTCCAAGCCCCTCCCCCTGCCTCAAGGCTGTGCGAGGTATCCTATCATAGGTCGTGGGCTCCAAGAATCCTGCTCATGCACCAGGGGTAGATTCTGATCCTACTGCTAGGGGGCCCCTTAAGCAGATCAAGCTACACAACTGTCTCGCTATGCAGAGGGCCTAGTCCTCTGCAGGCTCCACAGGTATTGGTCTAAATTTCATGAGTTCTCACTAGTTTGGTTTGGTTGTCTCTCTCTGTAGGTTTCCCCATGATGATCTTGGTGCCCTTGCTCATAGAATCCCTCTTCTCTCTCTTCAGCTGGACTCCTGGAGCCACGCTGAGCTCCAAAAGATTGTTTTTGTAAAATAAAAATGTGAGGTTAGATGAAGAAGTGATTAAGGATGATTTGGGGAAGAGAAGTTAAAGTGGCTGCTTTCTGACTCAGGCAGAAAAATAGCAGTAAATGACCTTGGAGGTATAATTTTGAAGAGAAGAGGTCTGTGTTAGAATGGGCTAAAATGTGGTGATATATTTTGATTGGACATGTTAATTAGGTGAACCAAAGGAGGCTTTTAATTGCTGGACTTTAGTACTTTGATAGCTGGACCTCGGTAGTCAGCCTCAGGAGGAGAAAGTGGCCAAATAAGGAAATAGACTTTGGGGGCTAGCTTCAAGAATGTAATATTACAGTTTTTAGTAAGGCAGATGGAATTAGGGAGAAGGGCAAGGCCTGCCAGAGCCACATGCTCAAGTGGGCCAGTGTCCCTTCAGTTACCTAACAATTTATGATTATGTTTTAATATCATGCTTATATGCTTATACTATATTTAATATAGTTTATATTTATAAATATAAATTATATATTTACATGTAATTTTACATATTACATGGGATATCAGCATATACAGACTGTCACTTTGTCTTGCTGTCTGTGATCTGGGAAAGAGTACTGTAGTCTGAAGAGATGAAGTACTATGGAGAGCTAACCCGTTTACACAGTGGCAGAATGTGGCACCCAGACATGAAAACTGGGAAGGAATAAACCTTCATGCAGCAAGCTTACCAATAGCCTCCATGTTGGGTCTTCCTTACAAATAGCTCTGTGCCCTGAGACCTGGTACGATGGAGGCAGCTAGCATCATTTATTAGACAGAATTGTAAAATGAAGTCATTTCCATAGAGGGATTTGTTGTCTAATCAGCAGAGTGCAAAGCTTAAAAAATTGAATAAAAATAATTATTTGTCCTCTTTGAATTTTGTTTCTATGTCTTTTCTTAACAACAAACAAACAAAAAACCTTTCACTTCTTTTTTTAGAAGTCAGTGGATCTATGGACATACACAGAGAGCCCTTGACTAATAAAGTCTTACATGCCAACTTTTTCCTGTAATGACCTGCATACATTTCCTTGTATGTGTTACCCTCACTGAAATTCTGCTGTAAGACATCTTCCTGCTGGGGCCAGTGAAACTCAGGATGTGAACACAAGTCTGGGCAAGAAATAGGAGATCTACAGTTGGTCCTCAGTCATTCCAACTATAACATGGATTCTTTCTTGCTTGCATTATTCATCCTATTGTTTAAACTTGTGTTATATCTAACATCTTCCCAATGCTTAGCAAAAATGTTTTCTCAGAAATAGAAAAGCTTGTACAAAAAAACCCCCACACAAACCAAAGAGGTCCAGCAAAACTCCTAAAAGCACTACAAAGGAATGTGAAAGTGTGTGAAATGTGAAATGCATTTTGAGAGGGGTGAATAAACAAAACAAAAGGATGACCTGCCTTATAGCAGACATTTAAAAAGATAGTCCCAAGCAACAATCAAGACTATTCACCAATGACTTCACTAAATGTACTGGGGTTTCAAATACTTTTTAACTTTAAGGAATCTCCATGGATTATTATAAACATTACTGAATGAATAATTTGTGGGGAAACTGGTTGATTATCAAAACACTAAGCAGCAATGAAAATATCCTACAAGTTTCCAGAGAGAAGAAGTATAACATCCAAAGGTCAGGGTTAGAACAGCTCTAGACTGCTCCCTAACAGCAACACTAGGACCTATGGAGAGCCTAAAGCAATACTGTCAGAATTATAAAGATAATCAAATTCCAGTCAAGAACTGTTAACTAAGTGTGAGTAGACAAAAGAGAATTTCAAATAGATACGCTATTAAAGTGATTGCCTGTGGATTTCTCATAAAGTTGGTGGAGGCTGTGCTCCTTACAGATAAAGTGAGATACTAAAGAGAAGGTGAGAAGCAGGAAATCCAACCCAGGAGAATAGAATGCAGCATCTTAGATGGAGAGAAGGAGCCCAGAGTAAGAGTAGCACCAGGCTCAGGGGACAGAGCAGCTTGGGACAGATCTGATATCTAAGACACTTAATTGTTAGAGTAACTATTGTGTCTAGATCTCTTGAGAGTTTCACTTTTTAAGAAAACCAATGATGAATTCACAACAATCAAAGCAAATGTAAACTCAATATATTATATGGCAATCTGTGTCCTGGAGAAATCCATCACTCATAAATGCAAATGGATACAGATTAAAATTAATTAAAAAAAATTTAAAAGCTCAAGGCGCTGGAGAAGTGGCTCAGCAGTTAAGAGAACTGCTGAAGTTCAAAGTCTTGAATGTGAACATAGACTAGAGTAATTGCAAAAACCAGGAAAGCTCTTGCCAGGAGAGAAGGGAGCAATAGAGAAGGAAATAAAAGGATGTAAGTGACCTGAAAGGGGGGGAGGGGATAGGGGCTTTAATTAGGGAAGGAGAGAAGATAATTACAGAAAGAAGGGGGAAGGTAAAATTACAGTAAGGACATCTGACAAGTCATACTAAGAATATATATAGTACATGTTAGTATATAAATATACATATATAGTTTAAATGAAAAATTTCCATCTGAGTTGACTCTCCAAGGGCCGAAGGCCACCTAACAAAAACTCCAGCACCAGGCATGAGAAGCTCTCTTTTGAGTTATTAGTCAGGGTTGCCCAAGAGATTCTCAAAACATAATAGGCTTTTGCTATTGCTATTGCCCTTGGTTGCCCCCCAGAGATGGAAGGTAAGTCCCTGCCTTAAAGACACCATGCACTTCATACACAGAGCCCAGAGACCCCAAGATGGATCTGATCTGAAAGCCTCTTCCCTGAGGACTAGCTTTCATGATACCAAAAGGATCCATTCAAGCTTCCAAAGGAGGAAAACAACCAACAATCCTAACCAGCTAACGATGTCTATAAATCACAACAATGATCAGCATGACATGATAATCCTAAGGGTGTAGTAGTGGCATGCATACTTTGGTGGTAACCAACAGCTCTCTAATTAGAATTAAGACACTCTCAACAAGAGGGAAATCATGTCTGATACTGGGACCCTAGCCAACTACCTAGGTCTTGTGAAGTCAAGGATCTTGAAGGAGAATTTGCAAATACCAGTTTACTAAACCAACATAATCCCTAACTACATTATAAATATTTGTCCTTATACTCACAGATAAATGTAGTTCTCACCCCTCATCAAAGGAACTTATTTTTTAAACAGATGTAGATTAGTAATGAAAACTATAGTAAGTTGAAATGCAGAATTTTAGGGCCCAATTCCAATGAATATATTTAAAATATAATTCCTGCAACTAAGGCTTGGGAATTACTGTGGAAGAGGCAGCAGAAAGATTGTAAAAGCCAGAGGAACAGAGAGTTTGCTGAGAAAGTCTGTCTCCTAGGAATGTCAGAAGCTACACCCATGAAGTCTCACCAACTAAACATGACCTGAATAAGGATGTCACCAATAGAAATGCCAGTGTGGATGGGGAAAAGACCACAAGGCCTCAACCCTACACAAAGAACTATAGGCAACTAAGAAATGCTGAGAGTGGGAGACATAATATTCCCTAGGGAAGAGCACACCAATTGGTTATTCAATACCCAATGGTCAACCCTGAAAACATATGCAAACAAGTAACATTATATGTACAGAGCAGGTTATATTCATATAGCTAAGGACACACACACACACACACACACACACACACACACACACACACACACGTAACAACAATTAAAGAAAAAGAGACCATGAATCTAAAAGAAAACAATGAGGTGGTGCAGTGGAGAATTTGGAGGCAGGAAAGGGAAGGAGGAAATTATGTAATTACATTAATCTCCAAAAATTAAAAAAATTAATTAAAAAAGGAACACTTGCTGATTTTACAGAGGACCAGGTTTGATTCCCAGCACCTATGTAGTAGCTTACAACTATCTGTAACTCCAGTTCTAGAGGATCTGATACCCTCTGCCCATGCAAGGCATACACATGGTGTACATACATATATGTAGGCAACACACACATAAAATAAAAATAAATAAATCTAAAAGACACCCCCTGAAAAGCAAAACAAACTCCACTAAACTTAACCTATGGCTATTTCCAGAAAATATTTTTTAAGAGTTTAGGGAAAAGGAAAAAATTCAAACGTCACTTGGATGACCTCCTAGTTGAGCTCATATAGCTATAGAATACTAAGTGAGTGATATGAATGTTACAAGTCAACATTAAGATGTAAGTATGAAAAATGAACTACTTATTATATTTCCTGGAATTAATCTTGTAGGGTATGAAGAATGAACTGAAAAACATAGGAGGGAGAGTATAAGCCATAGCTCATCTGTCAACCAAGGGAATTTATGAATAATGATTAAAAAGAAAAACCAGTAAATATAGACATGTTATCTAGAATATGGGGAGAAATACCCAAAGAATTGCGTAAAGAGGGAGCTATGGCTCATACAAAGAGGAGAAATGAGGTGAAAGTTTCTTTTTCCCTTTCTGTTTTTATTTCTATTTCATCTTTATAATAAGCCCTACAAAACAGAAGTCTCATATTCTCTTTCTCTAAAGACTCTCCTTCCTCCAATGTAGCTGCTTGGCAACCTCCTTTGCTGAACCTACCTGCTTTCTTGGACCCTAACTCAAAGGGCATAGCTGCCTCTCTTCCTCTTCTCCATCTCCCTCCCTTTTTACAGCAGCAGTCTGGACTTACAGCTTACTTGTCCTGTTGCATATGTGCAATTTGACTGGCCTGTTTCTACTTTTACGTATGTCAGCTTATACACAAAGATAAACTAGAAGATAATTTCTCTAATCTGCCTGAACTTTGAGGATAGAGTGAGGAAGGGACTGCATTAATTTGGTTTCTGCTGGTGCGATAAACATCATGACCTAAAACAACTTGGGGAGAAAAGGGTATATTTTGTCATACAGCTTATAGTCCATTGTGAAGGGAAGTCAGGGAAATAATTCAAGGCAGGAAACCTGGAAGCAGAGACTATGGAGGAATGCTGCTTACAAGTTTGTTCACTCACTATGGCTTGCTCAGCCTGCTTTTTATATATCCCAGGACCACCTGCCCAGGGGTGACATTGCCCACAGCAGTCTAGGCTCTCTGATTAATTAGGAAAATGCCTGCAACAGACTTGCCCTCAGGCTAATCTGATGGAGGCATCTTCTACATCTTCCCTTCCCAAATGATTGTGCTTTGTGTCAAGTTGACAAAAAACAACCAGTGTAACCAACAGGCTGAATGGTTAGTTCTAAAAAGATACTTGTGCCTCTTAATCTATCAGACTAATGAAACAATGGATTGCAAAGAAGTGAGAATTTCCCCAGGAATCTCATGCAGGAAGAAGGAAAACTTGTCAGCCAGAAGGGAAACTTGTCTCCTGGAAATGAAGAAATTTCATACAGTTCTAACAACTTGTCAGCCCACCTTACAGGATGACACAGAACCCCAGATAATGGTGGGCAGGACCACATTTTGATGAGGATTGCTTAGATATGCTTATCCTTGGCTCTTTATTTAATTGTGTAATTATTAAATTTACTATAAATATAAAATATTCAAAATAATTTTGGAGGTAAGTTGATTATAAAATTCATATGAAAATATGGAAGTTCAATAATAGTCAAGATTTCTTTTTAAAAAAATGAGGTAGAAAGAACTGCCTTTACCATCTATATCTCAAATTTTATTTTAAAATTATAGTAGTTAGATGGGTATCAGTTCACAATAGATATATAAATGAGTGGAGGTACCCAGAAATAAATAACAACACTGAAAATTTATCCAAGATTGAGCTTGAATTTAAGATTGGTAAGCAAAACCGGGTATTATGATATACACCTGTAATAGAAACACTTGGGAAGTGGAGCAAGGAGGATCAGGAGATAAAGTCCAACCTTGGCTATACAACAAATTAAATGACCAGTCTAGGCTACATGAGATATTGTTTCAAATAACCAAAACAACAATAAAAAAGAACAGTAAACAAAAGGCAGACTAACAGTTAATAGTGCAGGTTTAGTTAACTTCATGCAGAATAACTGTGCCAAGCCCCATCTTTATGATACCAACAACCATGCCAGTGTTATCAAAAGCTAAATGTGAGAAAGCAACACTTAAGGTTTTGTTATGAAATTATAGAAAGATGACTTTACTTCTGTAACATAGGGAAGAACTTCTTACATAAAGTACAAAGCACAGATAATAAAGTAAAAGATTGGTAAATTCAACTTCCTCACAATTAAAACCTTCTATATTATAAGACAAATAATTTTAAAAGAGACAAATGACAAGCTGAGAGAAAACCTTGTAATATATTACTCACAAATAATATCTTAAAAATAAAATATATCAAAATTCAAAATTTATACATGTAGAGCATATTTTATATCTTAAATAAACTATTAAAGTACGTAGGTTTAAAATAATATGCAAAGAAGGTGTGGTGACATTTTGTTCCCCAAAATATTGTGCACCCTAATAAACTTATCTGGGGTCAGAGAACAGAACAGCCACTAGATAAACATAGAGGCCAGAAAATGGTGGCAAACATGCCTTTAATCCTAGCATTCTGGAGGCAGAGATCCCTTGGGATCTCTGTGAGTTCAAAGCTGCACTGGAAACAGCCAGGCATGGTGACACACTCCTTTAATCCCAGGAAGTGATGGCATGAAGCAGAAAGGTATATAAGGCATGAGGACCAGGAACTAGATCCTGGCTAAACTTTTAGGCTTTTAGCAGCAGTTCAGCTGAGATCCTTTTGGATGAGGACTCAGAGGCTTCCAGTCTGTGGAAACAGGATCAGCTGGGGAAATGGCAAGGTAAGGTGACTGTGGCTTGTTCTGCTTCTCTGATCTTTCAGTGTTCACCCCAATACCTGGCTCCGGGTTTGATTGTATTAATAAGACCTTTTAAGATTCATGATACAAGAAGGAACTAGTTGAATTAGTGCATAGTAAAATAGAAATGAAGAAATTTCTAAAATACACCTCTAAGAAGTAAAAGAGAGAGAAAGACAAGTAAATAGACATGGAACCAAGCAAATTAAGAGGGTATATTAAGAAAACCTAATAAGGATTCAATCAGAGATTCAAAAGGAAAGAATTGGGACACAGAAAAATTGTGAAGAGATACTAAATGAGTCTTTTGCAGACCTGATGATGAGTAAGTGGAACATTCATTGCATTAGTGCTTGGGATTTAAAAATAGGGAAAATAACTGCAAAAAAGAAGATACATTTCAACATATATATCAAAATGCCATGCACCACTAGAGATTAATGAATAAGAGTTATGTATATATGTCAACAAATAAATATCATGAAACACTGGCAAATGAAATCAAGCTACAGAACATGTATAGTACCACGCTGTTTATTTAAAATATGCACTCTTATAAATGTACATCGCTTAAAGATACACACAAATGTATGTAAGTGTAAAGACATTTTCAGAATATCCATTTGCTGTGCTTCACACCTGTAATCCAAACACTCAGGAGGCTGAGGCAGGAGAATTGACACAAGTTTGAGGTCATGCTGAACTACACAGTGAATTTCAGATTAGCCTGGGTAACAGAGAAATATCCTGTCTCATAACACACACACACACACACACACACACACACACACTCAGAGTGGGTTGTGGGGAGGGCTTGAGAGGGCTTGAGACAAATAAACATCAAACTTAGGGGTGACTACCTTTGGAAGTAGAGGGACAAGAAGAAATCATTCAGAAATGAGGGCAAAGGAATCTCCACTGTATTGGTAATGCTGTATTTTTTTTAATTTCTGGATTTTATTTTATTATTTTTAATTAGTTCTTTTATCTTGGGGATTATAATATAATAACATTTTCTCCTTCCCTTTCCTCACTCCAAATCTTCTCATATACTCCTTGGTCTTTTTATGTTGCATTTCTTTCTTTCTTTTCTTTCTTTCTTTCTTTCTTTCTTTCTTTCTTTCTTTCTTTCTTTCTTTCTTTCTTTCTTTCTTTCTTTTTTAACTTCTTTATTGACTCTTTGGGAGTTTCACATCATGCACTTCATCTTTCAGTCCCCCCATATCTTCCCCTTATCCCTGCCACCACTACTACCACCCACCTATGCACCCCAACCCACCCTGCCACACATAAGGAAACAAATCAAAGTATGTGAGCAAGCAAGCAAAACCAAAACCAAACCAAACCAAAACCACTTCAACAGGAAAATCTCTGCTTCTTCTTCTTTCCTGCTTCTCCAACACCTCTTCATTGTCCTGGTGGCAATGGAGGCTTCAGTCTGCCATGTAGTCCACCTCTTTGTCCCATCCATTTTACTGGCAAGTGTTTATTGCAATGAGTCACTGGTCTGGTTCAAGGCTTCTGGTTTCTGGTACACCATCATCACTGGATCCTCACTGGAACTCCTCGGGGATATCCTGTGGCTGCCACCAGGGTATCATTCCACAGGACCAGTCCCTTTACCAGCTCCAGCAGGTCCTAGATGGGGTAGATGCTAGAGTGGGTCAACCCAAAGCCCAGCTGTGGGCCTGGATGGTAGCCAGCTGGTCAGTCCAAGCTCCCAGGGGCCACCCACCTCAAGCGAGGTGGTGGAGTTAGCTCCCCTACATGCATTCCCTCAGAGTAGCTTCACCCTGGCCTGTGGTGAGGGGTGGAGGCAATCTCTCTGGCGTCAGGGGCCAGCTCTCTTGCTATAGTGTCCAGGGAGAGGCAAAGCCAGCTTTCCCAGGGCCAGTGAAGGGTGTGGCCAGCTCAGCATGACCCTCTGATTTTATCTCATATGGTTCCTAAGGCCTCCTGAGGTGACACAGGCCACAGACAGCCACACAGACCCCAGTTGTAGCTGTTCCACTTTGCTAGGGGAGCTCATCTAAAGCATCAACAATCTACTGAAAGTTAATTCAAAGCAATTTATCAGATCATAGACACTTGTTATATTTGGTGTTATTGATTTGATGGCTCCCTCCTTGGAAGCTGCTTTGTCCCTTGGTTTTGATAACTCTTCTTGTTCCCTTTACCTCTCTATACCCCTTTCGCATTCTTCACGGTCTGAGTTGTCACTTTTCTATAACTCAGGTGAAGTATACATGGGTGTGTTTTTTACATTCTATTCCATCTCATTCTTTAGTTATCTGTAATTGTTCCAAAATTCATTATCTCAATTAATTACTGTACCTTTAGAATAGATATTAATATTAACATTTTGGCTTTTGAACTTAAACCCAAATTTTAGAAAATTTAATTTAAAAAGTTTTTTCCATAAATATGTGCCCAACAGATTTTTGGAAAGTCTGGAAATCTGAAGTATGAGAATATCTAACCTAGTTTTTTGTTACTCATTTTCAGATTTAACTTTGGTGCAGCTCTTTCAAGATCCTTTATGTGTGCTTACTATAGACTCCTCTGGTTCCATTCTTACATGGACTCATATTTCCCAATGTATGGTTTCACTCAAGAAATCATTCTAAAAATAATGATATCAGCTATTACTCATGTCTGATAATTAGTTATTTAATACATCTCATAGCCCTTATGCAGTATCATATCACTAACAACAAAAAAACTAAGTTGTAGAAAAATAAACCCAGTTTCCTGAGAAAACACAGCTAATCAGTTTTAAAGTTGCAATGGTAAAGGTGTGATTGTAAATCTTGATTGTCGACTTTATCAGATCTGGAAATACCTAGGAGGAATGCTTCTGTGTGTAGCTAGAGTTTTCCTGCCTGGCCCACAGTCAGGACAAATCTCTGTCACCTGCTAGTCCCACAGCCGTTCAGACCCAACCAAGTAAACACAGAGACTTATATTGCTTACAAACTGTATGTATGGCCGTGCCAGACTTCTTGCTAACTGTTCTTACAGCTTAAATTAATCCATTTCTATAAATCTATACCTTGCCACGTGGCTCGTGGTTTACCAGCATCTTCACATGCTGCTTGTCATGGCGGTGGCTGGCAGTGTCTCCCCTACTCAGCCTTCCACTTCCCAGAATTCTCCTCTCTCCTTGTCCTGCCTATACTTCCTGCCTGGCCACTGGCCAATCAGTGTTTTATTTATACAGAATGATATCCACAGCATCTGTACTTGTTGGTAAGGGCATTTCCAGAGAGCTTCAGCTGAAGAGTGAAGACACATCCTGAATGTGAGCAGCATCATGCCATAGGGTCCAGGGTTGAATACGAGGAAGAAAGAAAGCTAATTGCCAGTGTTCATCTCTCTCTGCTTCCCAGCTGTAAATGTGACCAGCTCACATTCCTGCTGCCACGATTTCCTTGCCGTGATGGACTGTACCCTCAAACTATGAGCATAAACAAACCCTCCCTAACTTATGTTGCTTTTGTCATGGACTTTTGTCACAGCAACAGAGAAGAACTAATGTGCCAGGCCTGATGTTTTTTCTATTCACTCCTCCTCTTCTAATGATATACTTAACCTCAACATTAAAATTTAGTTACAAGAAAAGTATTGATAAAATGATGCTTACTTTAAAAAAAACTAATGAATAATGGACTCTATGGAAAGTGAATAAAGTTTCAATATAAATTTAATTTTAAAATATTATGTCTATATTTCCCCAAGCCAGAAAGTTGCTTCTGTTTGAATTAATAATTGCTGAGTAATAAAACACTGCACAGCTTGCTGGTATAAAACAAGAAGCACTGCATCCATTCGTGATGTGTGTGGGTCAGAACCCAGCAGGAAATATAGTTTCTGCTGTCCACTGTCTGAGATGATATGAATAGCTGGGAGGTGGAACAATGTACAAGTCCTTTCATTTAAATGCCTGATGCCAGGGTTTCAATGACTGAGAGATGAGCTGTTATGTGAACTATGCATATGGGATCCAGATGGGGCCCTTTCTGTGTGGCATGTATGTAGCAACTGGTTTCCAAGAATTTCTTGACCAAGTCAGAAGAGCAGAACATTCTGAAAAATAAGCACATTAACAAATAGGAGCATTTCCAGTGTTCTATGACCTTGCTGTTCAAAGTGTGATCTTCAGGCCAGTAGCATCAGCATTGCTTGGAAAGGCTTTACAAATGCAGAACTTCGAGTTACATACTACATCTATGAAATCAAAATCTGAATTTCCACATGGTATCAAATGAGTTGCTCATATATTACATTTTTTGGGTCCTGCTTTATGAAGTAGATGCTACTAAGATCACCTTTTGTAGGTTAGGAGATCCCAAAGAGTGAGGAAACTTGTTGGACAATAATCAATTTGTGAATGAGAAGAACTGGAATTCGAATTCAGGGGAATGGATTCTCCTACCTACGATGTTTATAAATGTTTGCCAGGGCCTCTCAGAAAACTTCACAACCTTAGGAATATGCTGCTATACAGACAACTGCCTTGTGTTTAAAGAGAGGTTCTAAAAGCCTTCAGTGCTCTAGAAAAGTTCTGGAACAGTGTTCCCCCAAAAGCATCTTTTCTCCCTCTTGTCACACATCACTTGGCCCTGTGACTTCCTGCTAGACTGCATTCCTGGAGTGACAGGACTGTGGCCTTGCTTGTTTATATAGCTCTGGAAGCTGACTTAACACAGCAGCTGCTCCTTCCTTGCTTCTTGATCCACAGGCACTGACTTAATGACTCAAATGAATTCTGCAGATTGTGGGTGGATAACTAAGGGGTGCTAAGATTGTTTACCATGAAAGGTGTATAAGGGATCTGTCTGTGTTTTACCAACAACCCAGGGTTTCAACTTCAGCAAATGAAGGACAGAGGCAACAGCTATGATCCTGTGGGCTCAGCTTATCTCTCCATCCAGACTCTCCTTCCTAGCAAGCAAGGGAACTTCCTGAGAAACAGTCTCCTTTCTTTCCCACCCCTGCTGCAGCTTAACTCCTCTAGATCTATAATTAACTTTCTTCCACTTGATTGATGCAAAAGGGATGTGACCCATGGGAAGGCAAGAAAGCTTGGCAATAATTTCCAGGTTTCTGTGGTGCCTCAGTTTCTGGTACTTTTTAATCTGTTCCCTCTTACGTCGCCTTTTTAAGACATCCACACAGATGGGAACATGACTGCCCAGCAATTGACAGTAGCTAGAACAACTGGAAGACTTGGTTTAACCAGATAGTCATTTGTGTTTGCCACCCTGGCATATTTATTAGCAAAATCCTCTTTTACTGCAATTTTTTAAGCCTCATTTGGATGATAAATTATAATAACTAGGTTATACAATGGTCCTGGGGTCAGCTTAGGAGCTAGAATAGACTAATTTCTCATCTAAGGACCAGGATGTACTGATCATTTAATTGTTTCTCCAAGGGTAGTGTTTATCTGCTGCTTTAGCTAGAAGTGTAGGTAGGTTTTTAGGCTTTGTCTTGGCTCCACTCAGGAGAGATCCTTCCCTTGAAGGACCTGCTTTCTGTTCTAGTATGAATACTTCCAGCATTGGCTCTCAGATTCAAGGCCTGTAGCTTCTTACCTTTCATAAAATGGCCTTAATTCTAGCATGCCTGCACACTATAACACTATTATTGGGTGGCAACATCAGAAATTAGAACTGAACTCCCTGGCAGCCCTTTGATCCTTAGCGGGGGAGAGAATGGCCGGAAGGGACAGCCCTGCCTGGGGCTAGACAGTTAGCATGCTTTCCTCTGGGCTCCAGAGGGTTGCAGACCAGCAGGAAAGAGTGCAGCTATTCTTAGACAAGGTGTGGGAGCCTGGCAGGAGCTGCAGGCACTGCCCCAAGGGTCAGAGACCGGAATCAGCCACCCACTCTGGCTGCTTCCCCTCTCCCTTGGCTGCCCCTCACACAAGGAAATGGCCACCCCACTCTCCCAAACAGAAGTAGTTTGTGGCTGGGGATGGCGCTACCCCCTAGTTCCCTCTCTAGACAGCAGAGCTCTGCCTTCATCTTATGCATCAGGAGTGGGTGGGTGCACTGAGAGCTAGGGGCCTGAAACAACCTGTGTTTCTCCAGAGAACCCTGTGTCATCATGGGAATATCAGTTCTGAGTCTCAAGGAGGGGCCCTGATTTGTCCAGGTATCTAGGTACTGTGGATGTCCAGAGTTGCACTCAGAACTCTATCAGGTAGTCATTAGGCTGATGTTTCTAAATGCCAGCCAGGACAGGGGCTGCATATAACCACATTTCCATAGACTCTCTGTAAAATGAGGAAAACTGGCATGATATTTCATGCTTCTTTGGAATGGACTTTCTCCTAAATTTACTTCTTAAGGTTTAAAAAAAGACCTTGCTTTTATGAAATGGATACAGTAATATACCACAGTCCTTGATATTAAAGCCATAGAGTGGAAAACACTCAGAAGCATATGAAAACAGTTCATTCATTTTCTCAGCTGGGTTTTAGGGTATTTACTTTTAGTCTACACTGTACTAAGGTACCAAGTATACCTGATGTCTTCATGTTTCTTACAGTCAAATGGAGAAGACAGGCAATAAAAATGTGACCATGTAACTGTACAACTGGAAAGGATCACGAATGAGCCTCTAGAAAGAAGACAGAGGAGAACAGAAGATGACAAAGTGCCAGTGTGCTTAGAATGAGCAAGAAAGAGCAGTTGGGTAAAGGGTTAGAGACTTGAGGCTGGAAAGGAACTTGGTAAGTTTTAGGAACTAGAAGAGGCTAGCATAGTGAAGATAAGAATAGTCAAGGGAGAGAGACAGTGGGAGTCCAGTCCTTTCAGGTCTTGCAGGCTATGATGAAGGGTATGGACTTCATCTTAGAGGAAAGGGTAGTCAGTGGAGAGTTTTCAGCAAGAAAATGCAATGGTTAATTTTGATTTAAATCATGCTGCTCTGCCTGCTAAGTGAATCAGAGCCATAGTACAGGCCAATGATATTTCAGCAATGAAGAGACGGAGAAAGGATGGCTCCAGATGATCCCTTCCCCAATTCTGCAAAGCAATACTTTTTTCATGTTTCAGGGACACACGTGTATGTCATTTCATACATTTGGGCTGTTTTGCAGAGGAAATCAGAATTTTTAGGTTCTTCCTAGGCCTTTGCTGTCAGGTCTTCTGATGGTCAGTTTCCAAATCCATACATTTATCCTCAGTGAATCCTCCCTGGCTTGGCTGTGGTACTCTATCTATCCTGCCAGCTCTCCCTAGCTTGCATACTCCATCTCTGGAGAAAACACATCTGGGAAGCAGCTGCTTGGCAACTGTCACAGAATCATATGCCCCTGATCCAGTTGAAGTTGGGGTGGAGAGGAGGCATGAGGACTAGGGAAAAACATGGATTCTTCCTGGTATAAGATAAGGGTAGAGTGTTGGGGCATCACTCCTTTGTTTTGGAGATAGGCCTCTGGGGTAGCTGTTGAATTTACAACTGGCCACTGTGTCTTCCTCTAATTCCTACAAGGCCAGATGTGTCCCACAGCTGCACACCATCTGCCACTCTCCACCACTGGGGAAGCTGCAATTGGAGCTTAGAGACAGGAGGGAAGAGAGTGAGCTCGTCTTTGGCTCTGGAAGGCTTACTGCGGGACTCAGCAGTCAAGACTTCCCACAAAGCGGGCACACAGCCTGGCATTCTGTACAACCACCCCCTCCAAAGTGCCCTGGAGTTTCTAAACTGCGTCCCTACCCAAAGTTCCAGATGCTAGCTTCCAAACTTTATCTCTCTATTTGCTCTGCTCCTTGATCTTTTTCTTTCCTCCCTACTCCAAATGTACCCTAAGTTCCCAACCTGGGTCATGGTGAGTCTAAGTAGTCAAGCTGACATTTAATCCTCCCTGAAAAAGAGAGCATGCTCCTGTCCAACAGATGATGCTATCGGCTCCACCCTGGGCTCCAGGCTTGCCTCAGCCCAGACATATGGATCTTTTTAGAGACTTATGCAATTTGGCTTCCCTATTTTACACCCTGCAAACCCTGCTGCTTTGACACTATATGCTGGGAATGCACCCAGAGAGGGAGGGAATGGATCTGTGCAGGCTCTTTTATTCTTTTCTCCTTGTCATTTCTCCTGGCAACTTCTTGCTCAATCTGGAAAACAAAAAATTTTCTTCTTCTGGCTCAGATCTTGCCTAAAAACAGGAAAGAAAGAAAAAAATCAAATAAGAAGGAAAAATGGGAGAAAGAAAGAACATAAAACTGCCCTGTGAATATTCTGGTCAGTTTTCCAAAATAAAAACTGGGAACCCCTCAGTCACCAACACATTCTGTTCCTCTCCTCCTCCTCCTCCTCCTCCTCCTCCTCCTCCTCCTCCTCCTCCTCCTCCTCCTCTTCCTCCTCCTCCTCCTCTTCTCCTCCCCTCAATGTGAGATGTGAACAGACATAGATTCCAGTCTCTCTGAATCCTCTGGTTTGTAGAGTATATAACCTGAGCATCATTCATTACAAAATAGCCTCCCCCATCACTTAAACCACCCTGAACCTTTGATGGGTGAATTGAAACTTGCTCTGTGTTCTCAGAAAGATACTTTTCTGTGGAGATTTATGTCTCCGAATCCCCTACACACCCCAATCTAGAAACGGGAAGCTGACATGTCTTGGGATAAGGGGAATTCTTTTGCTACCTCTAGAAGAAAGAATGCCTTCTCTGCTCTGAGTACAGCAGCTGCACTGTTAAGGGAGGGGTCCTTGCACTCAGTTGTTATTCTTCCAACATGAATCCCCGGTGGCTCCCAGCTGAGCAGTCTGCAAAACTTGAACCCAAGGGTGGGGACATTTTGGATACAGTTGCTACAATGGGCACATCCAGAACTTCACAGGAATTTGGCTATCTTTGAGCCATGCTTATACTCAGTCTCTAAGGTAGCCTCTTGCAGGCTGTAAACCCATCTTGGAGGGGAAGGAAGGAAAGCTTTGTTTCACCCTTTTCTTCCAAATCTCGGAGTGGACTGAACACTGTGTTTTAATTTGATAGAGCAGTTCTCTGTGTGAAGTCAGAACAGTTCGACAGATGTTTCTTTTGTAGTTAAGTTTAAAACAGCCGACTTAATGCTTGGGCATCCATATTACACTTGTCATGAAAGCTCCTCGTTTGAATTTGCAGACACAAGCTGATTGATTCCTGCCCTTTACAGCCTATTGGGGAGGGAACTGGATACAATATAGGGTGTAAGAAGACTGAGCCCCTTGTGAGGATTCCAGTTCTCTCTAGTAAGGTAAATTGTTGTCTTAATCTACCTTGTGGACATTATAAAGAATAGTTTCTGTATTCTTGAATGAATTCTTCATCTTGGAGTTTTCTTGAAATTGATTGTCCCCTGACCTCAGGTACCAAGAATCTCTTTGGAGCCCCTGGCTTTAAAACACACATGCTCCCTTGCAGCACTCATGCTAAGTTAGACTTGCACCATCACAAAGATTTTCCAGAAGTTTAGAAAAGATTTAGAGAAAGGAGCAGAGGCAATGTTGGCATCCCATCATGCTGCATTCATACAAAGCAGGTCTTTGAGGGCTGCTTCCCAGAATCAGGAAGCGTCACTCAGGTTGCCTTCATTACTAACATTTGGACAAGCTGTGTTCATCCTTCATAAGATTAGTCCCACAATGACCCAGACCTAATACATCCAAAGAAAATTATATGTGTGATTCCAGCTCAGAGGCCACTTATTCTCTTACTCATAAGTTGGTTGTTTTTAGAGGCCAAACTGATAGGGTGGCCCTGGCCTCATGGTTGGATAAAATAAGAGAAATATGAGGTCTTGCTTTCATGGTCTCTTTTCTGGACATTAATACAGTTCTGTCTTTAATGATATCCCTTCTCATAAACAGCTTCACCTATACAAGTATAAGAGATGGTGTTTTCACAGCATAGGAGCCTCTCCAGCTCACTTAAAGTTTATATGTACATTTACTTATAAGATATTTATATATGATATATTTATGACACGTATATATGAGATACATATTTACATAAAAATATATAAGAATCTGAAAACCTTTCTGAGTTAGACATCAAAAAACTAAGATACAAATGACTAAAAACCAATTAATTATATTATTAATTATTAATTTAAAACAATAAATTGTGTTTTCATGCATTAACAACAAAAAGTAATTAAACAGAAGGTTGTGTTTGCAATAGTTTTGAAACATTCATGGGCAGTGATAAGTTAGACCAGGAAGATCTCTGAAAAGTTTACAAGAGACCAGAGAAAGGAACAGAGGTAATGCTTGGCACCCCAACATGCTGCATTCACACACAGTGAGACACAAATTACTGAGGAATAAATCTGATGAAACATAAACTAGAACAGAGAAAATCATTAACTTTGCAGAGACTCAAACCATTTATTTATATATTTATATTTATATTTATATTTATATTTATATATATATCTGGTTCACTGGGCAGACAAATTCAGTTCTCCCTGAATTAATCTGTACAATAATTTTGTTCATAATTCAAAGGAGAGGAGCAGAGTGTGATGGTTTGTAATCCTGGCACTGGGAAGGCAGAGGCAGTAGGAGCTCAAATTTGAAGTCTACTTAGGCAACATAATGAAACCTTGCCTCAAACAAACAAACAGTAACAACAACAAAGAACGAAGAGAGGGAGGAAAGAGAGGGAAGAAAAAAATCTAAGAGGATAATTTTTATGAAATTATTATTATGCATTGAAGAATAATGACCTAAGAATAGCTAGGGCAATTCTGAAGAAATAGAGGAGGAGGATTTGCCTGAAAATTAATAGGACATTTTGAAAGCTGAATTAAATAAGATGATAATACAGGTGGTGTGAAATGCATGTGTTATAAAGGGCAGATGAACCAACATATGAATGTGGCAGGCGACTAAAAGGTCAGGTCAGATCAGGAGAGAGGAGACTAGACAGCAAACGAAGTTTGGAACAGGGTAATCTTTATGATTAATATTTGGGCCTGGATTTCTGTCAGTAATTTCTGCTGTGTCTCTAAGCCTAATCCTCACCTTTCCATCCTCTTCTTGATAGTACACTTGTTCCGTCAATGTAAACCGTTCAACTCTGCCACAGAGGACGAAAAAATGCAAACAGAATGTATAGAACGCATACGATACATTAACTAAAGATCATAGCAATTTGTAAGTCACTGGCAGAATTTAGAATGTGTGCTAAAAATAGGAAGTCAGTAACCTGAATGAATGACATGTGAAATTAGAATAAATAAAATATATTACAAAATGATGAAACAAAGTAGACGGTTGCTCATAGGTAGAAAGAAACAGGAAAGCACATCATAACCAACATATTGATCATGTTATCTCTGGGCCAACAGCATGCTATTTCTAAATTGCTTGTTTATTTGTGACCGTATTCTGTCTCTGAAATTCTGACATAAAAGATGACTGCCTAGAGCACTAATAAGCTATGTAAGTGAGCCTCAGGCCAGGCCTCTTCCAGTAAAACAACAGTACACGGGTTCCAGGTGCCTTTGGTATGCTGACTGCCTTATTCCATAGTCTCACTTCTTGTCCTTACAGTTATAGCCTCCTTGTTGGAAACACAAGATCCAGATGGTACATGTGTTTGCACCCCATCCCAAGTGGATTAACCTTCTCCAATTCTTGCCTCTTGATTCTGGTATTTTATGGCCCCAATAACCTTTGTGACTACCTCATAATAGTGTGGTCTGGTCTGTATAATAATGTTCCTGGTCTGTATCCTTTGGAATAGATTGCCAGTCATTGAGACAGCCACCACATCAAGATAGTTTTCCACAAGACACTGAGACAGAGAATCAGCAGGTCAGATATTCCAGATTTCACTATCAGATGTCTAGTCTGACTATGTCTAAAGGAGGCCCTGGAGGGCAAGAAGAGTAAAAGAGGGACTCAATTTTAGGATATAAATTCTCGCCGGCGGTGGTGGCACACACCTTTAATCCCAGCACTCGGGAGGCAGAGCCAGGTGGATCTCTGTGAGTTTGAGGCCAGCCTGGTTTAAAGGGATTAAAGGCGTGCACCACCACCACCACGGGCTGTCCCGCTCGCTTTTAACATGCAGTACAGACTCTACTGTGACTATCACTAAAGGCGTTTTCAGATTTGTGTTATTTCCTGATCAGCTAAAAACCTTAGTCTTGTAAACTCAGGCTCACAGTGGCCTCCTACCACACTTAAAACTTGAAAATAAAGAAAACAGAAAGGAAAACTTGACCCTGCCCAGACGCAGCCAAGATGACACAGGGTTAAAAGTGAAGTAGAGGAGTTCGAAGACCTACTATCCCGATCTGCCCACTTAGTCAGCGGCTGGCCTGGCAACCTTCCAAGTCATCTGTCTGCAGCCCCAATCTTATGGCGCAGGTCCTGGGCCTCTGAGTTGACCGGGAACTCACGTTGGCAGCAGCCAAAGAGAGGGGCCGGCTCCGCCAAGACACAACAGGGAGGGGATAAGCCAGCATCCCCCACCCTCTCCGGACAGGCAACAGGGGAGGAGAGCTAGTATCCCCCACCCCTGCGCAGGGCGGAGGAGCGCGTCCCGCGCCCGGCGCCTCCTGCACCGACGCATCTCCGGAGCAGTGCTCGAGAATGCAGGTCCACAGGGACGCGCACGCGGGGCTCCTGCTGCCATGGGGATGGGTGGCTCTCTGCCTGATGAGTCTGCTGCGTGAGTATTTACCGCTGAGGGCCAGGCTATGGGTGGGGAGGAGGGAAGACCCCCGCTGTTGACCTCACCTGGGAATCCTTTGCTGGAGCTAGGTGTGAGCTTACTCTGATAATGCTGGGAGATGCCTGCTCCTCATTGAGTGGCTGAAGGTGCAAAGCTCAAAGTTGGAGCTAGAATGAGGATGGAAGGAAGGAAAAGTTCTGTAACTGTCCTTGATTTAGAAAGCAAGGGCCCAGAGTGGGGCCCAGGGAAGGGTTCAGGCACCCTTTGTTCCTAGGACATGGACATAAAGAATTTATGAGGGTAGCCAATTCCAATGAGGGCCAGGAGACCCTCAAGGAGCACTGAGGGACGTTAGTGGAGGAGTTTGTAATAAAGAACAAGCGGAGAAAAGGAACATTTTTTAAATTTAAGATTAGAAAGCTAAACTGGAGTCGCCC
The DNA here is from genome assembly GCF_007827085.1 of Peromyscus californicus insignis. Lineage (NCBI taxonomy): Eukaryota > Metazoa > Chordata > Mammalia > Rodentia > Cricetidae > Peromyscus > Peromyscus californicus. Next base: position 79,943,453 of record NW_026294436.1, read on the forward strand.
CTGCAGATACCACGCAGATGCTAGTGGGAAGGTGCTTTGATGTACACACCAAGTCCTTCTGCTTACCAGTCTTCATCCTGCACAAACCCACACTCATTACTCTTTGGAATGTTCTTGCCCTGCTTTCCTTCAGATTCTAAAGCTAGTCGGCAGGCAAAGCAGACACCTCCTGCTGCCCACACATACTCGTACTTATTAAGCTCTTCCTCTTTGGTTGGCAAAAAAAAAATTAGTATTCACTCAGTCTATAGCAAATTATATTGCATTGGAGGGTGCTGTTCATCCCACCTCATGTTCTTAGAAGTTTTCAATGTTGGGATTTATTCATTTTGCTTCTAGCCCCTTGGGGCTCCTAAATCCCCATCGTATATCTTAAAGGTCACTCACCATGGCTGCGCAGAGTGACCTGGATCTGCCCACAAGGCCTCTTTGTCCCCAGTCTCCTGTACTATTGTCTTTGGGTCCACCTCAAAGAGAGCTGGCTGAGGAGAAGTTGAATTAGGTTCTGGATTCACCTGATTGACAGCTCTGGACATACCCTTTTAGATGGGGTAAAACTTGCTGAAGACTGAAATGCCCAGAATAATGCTATACTGTGCCTTCATAACACAGGTGGATGACCATGGGCTGGAGTTCTCATTAGATGCTCTCTTGGTTACTCAGCTCAGCAGTGATCCAAGCTGGGGTGGAGTGCTGCTTTTTATTTCCTCAGCTGGCCCATGTCAACCATGTCTTGAGCTGAAGGAAGGGGTGGCGGTGAAGAGCATAAAAACCTCTGCAAACCTTGGACTAATACGCTGAGGATATCAGTGTCTCAGCTTTGGGGTAAAGGGCAGGGCAGGGGCCACCATTTCCAACCCAGCCAGACTTCATGGGTCAGTCAAGGCTTTGTACTTTTTCCAAGAACTTCCTAGGGTTTGTGTTGAAGTTCTTTTGTTTGTCAATACTGTTGTTTTCTGTCCTGGGATACATTGTGGAATAAATTAAACCAATGACTGTATGTAATTTAAAGTACCCACAGTGGACAACAGCAAAAATTCAGTGCTGCTATTACTGGAAAATTTGGTTTTGAATGGGAATTCATGCTGAAGAGATAGATTTCCTCTGTCCTTGAGAGAAGCTAGTATAAACACCTACTAGCCAACCACAAGTGTCACTTTTCAGGGGCAAGAGAGATAAGTGACCAGAGTCTAGGTTGTGGCTGGGGACTACCAGTCAACACTTTCATGCACCAGCTGAACTAGAAGCCTTTCAGGTAACTAAGGACCCTTTTCACCTGGGTATCCTTCCTTAAGGCCTGTGTTACCCCTTACCCCAACAACCTGGGTACCCTTCCTTAAGGCCTGTGTTACCCCTTACCCCAACAACCTGGGTATCCTTCTTTAAGGCCTGTGTTACCCTGTTCCCCAACACTACCTTCAGTTCCTATTCACATTCCTTTTCTTCCTTTGGATCCTTAGAGTCTGCTGACCCCACACCTATATCCTGCCTGGGGCTACATGTAAAAGGGGGTGGGGGGAAGCGAAAAAACTTTTATCAGATATTTTCCAGAAGGGAAAGGCCTTCACCCTTTGCTCCCTGCTACATGGTGAGAAGGAGTAAGAGTTTAGGGACTGCTGAGTAATTCAGTGATCTGAGTGCTCCTCTTTGGAGGGTCAAACCAGGCTTCACAACCTTTGCAAATACACTTTTTCATCAGCCTGCGGGCTGATAAGCAGGCAAGGGCCTAGGCCTCTTTCTCTTATCCCTTTGGCCCCACCCCTTGGGCCTGTTCATTGTGTTGCCCTTATTGCTTTTCTTTCCTGAGTGGTCTTTGTCTCCAAAAGCCCTAGGCAAGAAGTGCCAAACTGCAGCAGATAAAGTTAGCCACAGAGTCCTAGAAAAACAAGCAAAAAAGAGCAGGCTCCACTGTCGGTGATCTGCCTGATTTTCTCTGGCTTTGTGCTTGAGGACCTGGGCTTACTCTCAGGGTTCCCCAGCTCCAGGCTCCAATACTTGGACTTCCCTCTCTCATTGACTTTGGTTCATCTAACTAAATGTCCTGTAATGTGGCAAACTAAAAATGGGAAGGCATGGAAAAAACACAAATTTGTCTCTAAAAGAAATGTTCACAGTGGCCAGGGTAGAATTTACATATGGGGGGGGGGCTTTGACGTTTCTAATGATAATATTTTCTTATGTTGGCTAAGAAATAAAAGCAGACTGTCTTTAAATTTGCTCTTGGGGTCCTGGCTGTACTATAGGGAGAATGGTACATGCATCTTGGGGTGGAGTGGGGTAGCGATCCAAACAAACTGGGAGGCCTGGCAAGGTACACTTCCCTGGACCTACACTTGGGAAAGGCAGGGAATGAATCATTTCCCTAATGATGCAAAGGAAAGGGCCTCCTGGCTTAACTGGGAAGTCTGCTACTTCCTGGAGTGGAAAATAAAAGTGAGCCTCTTAGAGAAGTGGTATCCCTAGGTAGTTTGCTCCATTGCTTAAGAAAATGTGTACATGGGTCTTTGGGTAAGAAATCTTAGAACCCTAGACAAGCTCTGAATGTCCAAAGGCAGGCAGGAGGCAGGGTGGCTAAGTGGGAAGTAGAGTCTTGTGTTGGGGTGGTCTAAGAGAAAAAAGGCAGAAGGACTCCAGAGCCCAAGGTGAGCGCAAAGGTGAGTTTCTGCAGAGTTGGAGGACTTATAGGAGATTTCTTACAGAATAGCTTCATTAGCACAGCATTGACTTAACATTTCAAGGTTGTGTCACTATTTCTTCTGACTGCTCTATAATTTATTCCATGCTTTCAAACCTCTGGCAAAAACTGCCCAAGTAGACCAGGTTTGTTGGAGAAGGACTCAGAGAGACTAAGGAAATGGTTCTTGGCTGGCTGACCTGTAGAAGTGACAGTAGTGATCAGAGCAAGGCACTGAGCTGGCACCCAGGAGTGAGTGGCACCAGAAAAGTGAAAGAAAGGCAAGTGGGAGAAACATAGGCCTCTTGGGGATCCAGAGAAGTGGAGGCATGAAGACAAGCTACTTGACAATAATGGGGAAACCGCAATGTAGTGTGGATGCTCATGCCAGTTCATGCTGACACCTCTGCCTTGCCTCTGAAGCTGAGGAAAGCTTCTGTCAAGCCCTTTGTTCTAGTCCAACAATGGCTCAGACTCAGGGTGCATGGCAGGTGTGAAGGGACCCTAATAAGATTTTCTGAATATTCACTTACCTCCTAATGAGCTCATCCCATTAAAGCTATCTGCATTAAGTTCGTTTCCTGTATCGCTGTGAAATTAGCCTTTCTCTGACTTAAAATCATTGTCCTATTTCTGTTCTTTGGATTGTCCCAGGATGAATCCAGTCTTCATGAAAATCCCTAAAGACCTGTCTAGTCAGCCCCTCTCCTAGAGAGATTTGTGTAAATCACAGAGCTGCTAAGGCCTAAGGGTGGAAAAGAATCAAATGATCCCTTATTTTGTATTTTTTTCAGGACTTAGTGAGATCCTTTGCATGTCCTTTGTGCTTAAGGGAAAAATGCATATACTATGAAAGTGATATTAGTCTACAAGAGGGTTATTTACAAACTTTTCCTATGAAGGGCAAAATAGAAAGCATCTCAGGCTTGGGATCTGGATGTGGCTTCTGATGCATACAACACTTTGTCTTACTTTATGACACTTGAAAATGTAGATGACATGCTTGACTGACTGGCTGACCACATGCTATCAACCCCAATGCAGAATTTGTCCTAGGAGCCATAGTTTGCCAACTCCTGATCTGAGTGAAATCAGGTCTTTAGCAATGTGACTTGGATTGTAGAATTTTCCTCATTATATGGAGAAACTGGATGTCTTTAGCACAGTCACTCCCTAATTTAATAAATTTCCTCTTTATACAGAGCATTAGGGGTAAAAGTGCTTGCCATGCAAGTTTGAAGACCTGCGTTTGATCCCCAGAACCCAGATAATAGGAGAGAAATGACTGCAAGTTGTCCTCTGACCTCTGTGTGTGCTGTGGTATATCCTTGCCTGCCCTCACACCTCCCTCTCTTTCCCTTCCTCTCTCCCTCCCTCCTCTCTCTCTCTCTCTCTCTCTCTCTCTCTCTCTCTCTCTCTCTCTCTCTCTCTTTCTCTCTCTCTCTCTCTCTCTAACACACACAATAATAATCATGATAAATAATAATAAACCATAGAGCATCAGAATAAGACTAGAAAGGTGTAGGTGGTGTGAGCAGTACAGCTCAACCCAGTTGCTTATCCTAATGCCCCAGGATCTGCCAAGCATCCTGAGTAAAACACACATATGTAAAAAAAGGTCTTGACATTCAAGAAATTTATAACTTAAGTGAGGTGACAGTTAAACCTCTCCTGAGGAAGCAACTTGTGTGACTTTATGCCAGATGAGTGATAGAGATAAGTACTGATCTGGAAAAGCAGAAGGAAGGGCCTTTTCATGATAGTCATGGACCAGACAGTCTGGCTGCTTTGTATCTCCTTACTTTCTTTGTTTCTCAGAACAACCACAGGCAGGGCCTGCTTTGATCCCATTTTACTGGAGAAGTTTGAAAGTTGCAATGGCCACGGAGCCACACAGCTAGAACACAGGAGAGAAGCCCCTACAGCATCTATCTGCAAGGCATGGCCTCTTTGTCTCTGGGTAGTTCTGCCTTCAAATCAGTGGTTCAATGGCTCACCTCTTAGGGAGTGACTTTACCTCAGATATATCCAGAAAGGCTGGACATCTAGGGGCTGGCTGAGGATGTGATCAGAAAACAGCATCAGGAAAAAACTAAAACTAGCTTGGTGTGGTGGTATACACCAGCAATCTCAGCACTCAGAAGTCAAAGGCAGAGAGAGCAGGAGTTCAATGCTGTCCTTAGCTAAAGTGAGTTACATAAAGTGTGATTTAGCCTGGGCTATATGACACCTTATCTAAAACAAACAAACACACAAACACCCCCCAAAACTCTAAAACTAAGGATATCTGAAAAAATTAGACCAAGAATGTATGGAAACTTGGTTATTTGGGTAATAACTTATTGAATATCTTAGAATATGTTACCTTTTTACAAAAACTGAATCTCCAGTTTACTAATGTTAAGTAGAATTTTTTTAAACGTATTGCACATGCCTCTGATTCTTCATAATATCCCCTACTCTAAAGACTTTAAGCTTTTGTGACTCAAATGGATTATGAAAATAAGGTAGTTTTGTTGCAGTCAATGGCATGATTAATACATATCAAGGTGTTTATTTCTGTTTAATGTGATTATAAATGACTCCAGACCAGTATGGGTTGGTACTTAGGTCTGATTTTAATTTAGAAATTTCAGTTTCTTAGTTTTCAGCTCTTGCATCTCCCTATTTGTTTCTAATTTTCATCTTTGACTGGAATATCAAGATTGCCAGGCTTATTATACTGTATGTGAAAATAATTGCTTCTAAGTAAGTACCTGTAAGGCCAGTGTGTGAATTTCACTATACAAATTCTTTCCGTTACATCTGTTGGTGTCTTAAGATTCTTATTTAATAACTTCCCAATAGCTTATCTCCTGTCTTGCTCTAGGTTTATTGAACAAATTGATAGAAGCTGGAAAGATGACTTAGTGGTTAAGAGTACTTGCTGTTATTGCAGAGGATGCAGGTTTGGTTCCCAGCACTCACTTGCTAGCCTACAACATCTGTAACTTAAGTTCCAGGGCATCCGACCCTTTTCTTCTGGTCCCCTTGGACATACATGTGATAGATATACATACATATCTACGAGAATAACTAATCAAGTAGAGTCTTTGAGGTGCACAGGACAGACTAGGAACTAAATTCAGGAACAGTGTTTTACTTAGTTCGGAGTTATACTATCTTTGCTGAGGGATGAGAGAAGAGCTCTTCCTCATGTCTGTGTGTAATGAAAGAAAGGTTTCCTTAGTTTTTCAGCATCTGAAAGGCTTTCAGTGAGTGTAGGCTGCTCTTATGCCTTTCTAGAATGGGAATCAGAAATTCAGAGAAAGAAGGCCAGTGTTTAATGGTTTAAGGTAGTGGATATATGTAGAAAGAGAGAACAAAGAGACACATTGCAAGTCTTAGTACAGCCTTCCTTTGTGACACGCTAGTTCTGCAAAAGAGCCTTGGAGGCTAAGGCCCAGAGATGCACTCACAGAAGTATCTGTGATGTAGTGTGTAAGTCAGGAGCAGCTCCTGACCTATGGCCATGGCATCCCCTCACCTATGCTAGTTCTTACGTAGCCCTTCACTTAGCCTTGCCTTCTGCCCCTTTTTCTTTGTCCTGTTCTATAGCCTCACAAGCTTTGCTGCTTACCCTAGGTTTGCAGCTATACATCTGAGGTTGGGTCCTCTTTTCATTTTCAAACTGTCCAAAGAGTTGGGGGGCGGGGGTGGAGATGAGACTGCTACAGCTGGAGCACATCCCCAGTGGGTCCATAGCTGGCTTGGATCCGGAGTTGATTCACTATTCTGGAACAGGCACCTCTGTCTTCAGAACTAGCAGCAGGTCTCTCTTCACATCTGGAAAAGTTCAAAAATGTTTGTCTAGATGAAGGAGGCCCCTTGGGGGAGGGGTTCAAAAGCATGACATCATCTCAGCCAGGCCCAGCTTCCTTTGGAGAAAGAGAAGGTCTGGGCCAACATAGACCAGATGGGATTCCCAGGAATTGACGTGTTTGAGTAGAACAAAGAGGGTGTGGGCAGAAAGAAGTGTTTCAAGGGGGAATTCAAAGGATATCTTAGAATGGTACATTGAGAGTGAATTCCTTTAATTCAATATCTGAATGCTACCACCACTTGACCCTACAATGAATTCATGTCTTAGGGTCAGGTTGGTGGGACCCTATCTTAAGAAGGAAATAGCTTAGGTTGGCTTCTGTATCTAAACTACACATGTCCTGTTGTCTGCAAAGGCTTTGAGGCTGTATCCAGATCCTTAACAGCTACCAGAATCAGTAAGACCCATGTCCTTTGCTGCTTGACCACACGATCTATGTTCTTTCCCTGATCAACTACTAGGTGACATAGGGTTTTCATTTCTGGAATGAAGATGGTAATATCACTTCTTTCCCTATTTACCTGGTACATAATAAGACATGATTCCTGTGCTCAATATTAATACAGTCTGCTTGTTACAGGTTAGGAAGAAGGTAGAGGTGGGAGTTGAGACCCTGACTAGCACCTTATGGAAAACATTCTTGGCCTTGGGTTGACTAGAAGCTAAAAATCTGACTTTCCTCTTGATTCTGATGACAATAGCAATCAGTCTACATTGTTGTTGACCTTGGAAAATGGAAAAAAATATAGAGCTAGATTTCAATCAGGAAAATTTAGAGATGCACTTCAGGGTGTGCTGGAAACCTTAGGAACTTTCCTTGCAGATGGTATTACAGTTGTGAACTATGGAGCCTGAGTCTATCCTGGCCAATGAACAAACATCCTGTATGTTTGAACTTCACATTGGTAACTGAGGCCAACTTATAAACTAAACAGCTTCGTCCTCATACCTTAATCATATACCTTTTCAGTCACTAAGAAAGCTAACTTTGAATTCGGAACTTTTTGGAATTCAGTCTTTATGAGGCTGATCAGGATAAGATAGGCCTTGGCCCTAGCTTACTTCCCTTCTTCCTATCCACAACTCTGGCTCCAGATCACTTCTCTTACTTTCTTCCTTCACATGACTCAGGATCATGGTGTGAAGGGTCTTGCATGTACATATAGGATACTAGTATACCCATATGCTAACCCTTCTCTCCTCAACTTGTCATTCCTGGACCTTGGGGGTACACAGTGTGGTGCTGCAGTTCACCTATAGAAGGATGAGCCATCATAGGCTAATACTGGTCTGGATGCGAACAAAGAGCCAATTTAGCAAGGTGTATAAAGAATTGTAGTCTCCAAATTGTCATCTAGAAGTAAGGGCCATCCTAGTTGGCCCATATAGGAGGTAGAAAATGCTTTGGGACCCATAAGATACAAGGTCAAGGTTCTCCTTCCTGAACTTAAGGAAATATAGAATAATGGGGGCAAGAGCATTCACAAGGTATTCAGAAAATGTATACATCAAGAATCACTCTACCTTAGTAATTTGATTTTTCTGACAACTCATGTAAAAATAGATAAACTACCTGTATTTAGGGATTATTAAACTGAGGTACACATGAATGAAAATAGATGGTCCTGGTAAAGCCAGATAAGGCTCTGTGTCTTCCTTCTATGAGACAGGATGGGAAACCAGGCCTAAGTTCTCTAGTCCCATCAAGAGTTTCAGTTTAGAACCTCCTGAAAGTCTCCAGGTTGCTCACTGCAGTTCCTCATTTAAAAGAAACAGTGAGTTCTAAGGTCTTGAACTTTGAAAAAGCAAGACTGAGAATGAAAAATTATTTAAGGGGATTTTCATAGAAAAAGTATGAATCTAGATTATTTTCAATAATTAGTGTATTGGATAGAGGTTGACCAAAAAAAGAGAAGTGTGTAATAAAAGGGAACTAGGAACATAGCCTCTCTCATATTTTCAATCCTTGTAATGTTTACATAGGTGAAATCTTGGTATTTTGCTAAATACATTACAAACATTGTGTTTTTACAGTTTTTAATTATTTGTGACATTTCTATGTTTTAGAAATGTTTCAGATATTTCCTTATGGAAAACCTAGTATAGAAAACTAGTCTGATGTCCAGGAGTATATTATTAATGTTTCCTCATTGTCAGGGGCAGCAGCAATCTTCAGGCAGATTCACCTTAAGTCAAGAAGATGAATCAGGTGTTGTCATGAGGCTCCAAGGTCAGGTTCTGACTTTTCCTTATTTCCCTGTAACCTCTGGTCTCACAGATCTAAACAACTTGACTTATGTTGCGACGGAGACTACTGCCCCAGGAATATCTCCATCAGTTCCTACAAATGAGTCCAGTGAGAAAACCACCATACCTAACATCCTTGGAAGTACCAACTCCTACTTGTTCCCTCAGGGCAGCAATGAGACCACATCAGCCATCTCAGGTAATCAGCTAGTAGAGTCTGTTCCCCCACCACAGATGGGGTCACAGAAACCAATGCTTCATGCAAGAGTACTCTTAAATAAGTTCTAAATGGCTTTCTCTATGCTGTCTACATTTGTAGGCCATATATGACAAGTGGGTCCTGAACAGGACTGATTCTTGTATTTATGCTAAGTTCAGCTGGTAAAAGAAAGGATCAGATTGGATTCCATTGATGGATGTCTCTGTTCTCCTCTAAGTGATAAAAGATGGGTCTGGGTTCAAACTATAGGTCTTTCACTTCTGTAGGATGGAATCATTTTCGATTTCAGAATTGGTGGGTACCTTGATACATTCTAGATCATGCATGTCCAGTCTGATACCTGAAGGCCTCATGCATCTCAGATTAGCTATGAATGAGATCCAACATATTTGTAAACGACAACATGTTACAATGTTAAAAGGTTAGAAACCCTTGTTTTATATTATAACTATGGTTCCAACAGCTGGCTTGAAATGAATTGGGTCAGGGTTAAGATATGAAGTAACTGTCACCTCACCAAATTCCTGTTTCTGTGCAGAAATCACAAAGTGAGATTGTGTGTTTCTGAGTGTATTGTGCAGCTACATACACACACTTATGTTTTGGTGTATTCCAGAGACAATGATCAACTTTACCGCTACCACTGGAAATACTTCAGGCTCTGGAACCACACAAGCTTTTGTGCAATCACAGACGTCCCCAGCCGTCACCCTGCCTACCACTTCAGACAATGCTTCCACTTCAGAGATGACCTGGGAGCCCAGCGTGCCATCTGTAAATGTTTCTGATTACTCACCTAATAATATCAGTTTTGAGATGACATCAACCACTGAACCATATGCATACACCTCATCTTCTATTGCCCCAATTACAATCAAGGTGGGTGAGTTGGGCCCAAAATGGCAGATTATGCCTCACTCCCTATCCCTCTGCTCATATCAGTCAATGAGATTTGGTTCATCTTGAAATCAACATGAAATCTTAGAATATGTACTTTATGTATTACTAGAAAGGCTAGACAGGAAGAAGAAAAGGAGAAGAGGGTTCACAGTCCAGTGAGAAGTCTGATCTGATCTTTGGATTTTGCATTTTGGGGAGATTCTCAGAGATCCTTCTAGTTCTCTGGTTCTTCAGAGGCACCATTTCTTTTGGGGAATATTTAGATCTGTCCCCCTGTATACTAGGGTTTCCTTCCCTAAAATGTGTAGGGCAAAGTGTTTCTGACATGGGAGAGCTTACAGAATGGCAGTAGGTCATCTGCAGAGGTGAGAACTGGACACATAGGGATTTGACCTTCTTGGCCTTGAGCCTGTGGCAGTCAATAGTTTTCAGCCTGAAGGAAGGGCAGGAATATGAAGGTCTAAGGACAGCCATGAGGGGCCTATTGTTCGTTTGTTTGTTTGTTTTTAAAGAGGTAGTAGAGACTCCTCAGGGCCAGGAGGAAAACAGGTGTCACCAACAGCTCCCTGACTACCCCTTTGTCTGTGTAACTGACTGAAGGAAAAACAAAACAAAACAAAAAAACCATTTTCTCTTAAGCATCACCCAAGCCAGGTTTCCCACAATTTTCAATAGCATCTTGCTATAAGCCAGGATAGTAACAAAAGGCTTTATTCTCTCTTTGGGAAAGTTTATGAGGTGGGAGCAAACAATGTAACTACACTGAGTACCCTTAATCTGAAAATCTTGGGTTCAGGTTTTTTATTTTGGAATATTTAATTTGATTTTAGAATATATAACATGAGATCTTGAAGATAAGAACCAAGTTAAAACATAGAACTCATCTGTGTTTCATATATACCATATGCACATAATTTAAAGGTCATTTTATATCACACTTTTCAATAATTTTATGTACTCAAAAGTGTGTAGTGTGTATTTCCCACTTGCAACATCACATCAGAAAATTTTAGATTTTCAAACATTTTATTTTCTGAACTTTTGGATTAAGGGTGCTCAATTTTTACTGCAAATCGCACTGGGCATGTCTGAAATCACAGCAACCAAAAGGCTGAAGCAGGACAATTATGAGTGGAGGCCAGCCCAGGTTACATAGCTACATAGTGAATTCTGGTCCAGTCTGAGCTATAGAGTAAGACTTTGTCTAAAAAAACAAAAGCAAAAAAAAGTAGCTAAATAAATGTAAATCCCTAGGCCTCTGAGAACTTTAAAATTTCCTTTTTCCTAAACTTTTTAAGAGAGTACCTTGACATGAAAGAGGTGGGGGGAAAATGAGGGGCAAGGGTACTTGCATATTTACTTTGTCTTTATTTTAATGTAGGGAGAAATCAAATGTTCAGGAATCCGCGAAGTGAGGTTGGCCCAGGGCATCTGCCTGGAACTAAGTGAAGCAGCTAGCTGTGTAAGTCTACCTTGACCCTATTCTTCCCATACCCACTCCAACCCCTCTGAACACCTGAAGTCGTCTTGGATTGGCCTTACTTGAGTAAGTTGTTTGGGAGCTTAGCAGAGTCAGACTATTTCTAATATTAATCCTTGGATTTGGACAAAAAGAGGCCCCATCTAGTGAGCATAAAAGGCAAAACCAATTTTAAATAAATTTTGTTATTTGATGTCAGATTTTAGTTTGTTTTTATGTTAAGAAAGTCCTGGTCATTGCCCAGATATTAACCAGCCAACTAAAATTCAAATAATTTTATTATTCACATGTAATTCTTTAATGTACACTGAATTTATTCTGGTGTTTATATTAAGTTTTTATATGACTTGGTAATATACTTCAGAGATACTTTATTTGTTCATGTTGATTATACTTTTGTCCATTTCAAATTTGTTGTGTGTAGCTTGAGTTTTCCTGCCTGGCCCACAGTCAGGACAAATCTCTCTCAGCTGCCAGTCCCACAGCCACTCAGACCCAACCAAGTAAACACAGAGACTTGTATTGGTTACAAACTGTATGGCCGTGGCAGGCTTCTTGCTAACTGTTCTTACAGCTTAAATTAATCCATTTCCATTAATCTATACCTTGCCACATGGCTCGTGGCTTCCCGGCATCTTCACATGCTGTTTCTCATCTTGGCGTCTGGCAGTGTCTCTCTGACTCAGCCTTCCACTTCCCAGCTTTATTCTCCTCCTTGTCCCGCCTACACTTCCTGCCTAGCCAATGGCCAATCAGTGCTTTATTTATTGACTAATTAGCAACACATTTGTCATACAGAACATCCCACAGCACTTCCCCCCTTTTTTTTTTCAAAAAGGAAGGTTTTAACCTTAACAAAGTAAAATTACATATAATTACATATAATTTGGGAATTTGGGCGTAGCTTCTCTTACTACTTCCTGCTGGAGGGGGGCACTGTATCTTATGCTAGGCAAGTATTTCATTGCTGAGGCATATCCCTAACATTTTTCACTGTAAGTTTGATGGATTTTTAGCAAGGATATCCTAACATATATTCTAACTTACTATTGCTTAGATATTAGAAAATAATTGGAGTTTGAATATTTATCTTCAATTTGTGTCTTTCTTGAATCTGCTAATTAATTTTTCATTTTTAAAATGAACTACAAATTATCTGCTATGATGTGTTATTTTTCTCATTCTTTTTAGTAGTAATGATTCTTATTTCAGTTTCTTGTCATACTGCATTGGTTAGAGTGTATATGGCATGGTGTGAATTTTTGTGTGTTACAGTAAATCCTGTTTCCTAGCAATAACAAGGCCCTGGAGTAAGGATGGAGGTGAAGGGAAAAGTGCTGTTTTCTTTTACAGTAAAATATTTTCTTAAGGGAATGCAGTGAAGGGAACCTTGTAGGTAACAGCTGACATGGTTTGGACAGACTTTAGGCTGTAGAGACATGTCTTACTTATTTTGGCTACTCAAATGACTGGTTTCTTACTTACAGCTATCTGGTGGGTACCTCTGACTTACAAATCTTTTAAAACTACATATTAAAAGGACCATTTAACTTAGAGCATTTGAAAGTGGCAGTAATCATAAAGACACAAGTTTGAAGAATGAAATAACTCAATGAAATTTTCAAAAACATTTAGGATGAACATAATAGACAAAGTACAAGCAACAGTTAGTGTGTGTCTGATGCCAGTTTTTAACCTCACTAATTAAAGACAAAAATAAAATCATCCCATCTATTTAATTTTACCTATCATCCTGATAGAGTATTTTTATCTATCTATCTATCTATCTATCTATCTATCTATCTATCTATCTATCTATCTCTATCATCTATCTAGCTATCATTTATTTATTTATTCAATTATTTATTTATTTATTTATTTTGAGCATCACACATGTCTGTGCCAAAGTGCTTGCTCATTGTGCCCAGGGTTTAGAGACAACTGCAGAGCATTTTTCATATCAGTCTGCTGTTCTCAGTATCTAATTTAACTAGGGTCATTGTCTAAGACAAATGATATTCCAGAAAGAACTGCTCTTTCTACCTGTGGTCTATACTGTTCGTCTGCTTCATTCCTGACCAGAGAGCTCTTTGTGTGTCACTTTGAGATTGGTGGAGGATCTGTGATTAGCATCTGGAAAGAGCAGCTGCCCCATGTGAGCCAACAATGAAGACTTCTACACTCTTCATAAAGACTACCACTGCAGAACACATTTGAAGTGCTGTCATCCTCTGGTGTTTCCATCACTGTCCATCCATTTCTTCCTCAGAACATTTCCTCCCAAGCCACAAGCAGCAGTGCCTCCTTGTGCCCCCCGGGGTAATTTTTCTTAGACAGCATTCCTGGATCCAGAATTTCTAGCCATGGCTCCCAATATTTTAAGATTCCCTTCCTTGAATCCTCTTAGTTGGACAGTCTATTGCAGAGGTTGTAAGGGTACAGTCCCTTCTAGCTGCCATAGGTTGAGTGTTTGCTTGGGTGTCAGAGGGTTTTGAAGTACTGGTTCTAGTAGTGCAGAGGTTCTCAACCTGTGGGGTGTGATCCCCCTGGGATCAAATGACCCTCTCACAGGAATTGCCTAAGACCATCGGAAAACACAGATATTTACAGTATGATTCAGAACAGTAGTAAAATTATGAAGTATGTTATGAAGCTATGAAGTAGCAAAGAAAATAATTTTATCATTGGGAGGTCACCACAACATGACTGTATTAAAGGGTCACAGCATTAGGAAGGTTGAGAACCACTGCACTAGTGGGAGACTTCAGGCCCTACCCACAGCCCAAATTAGGAACAGGAAGGATTTTCCCTATTAACACATCCTGCAGAACTCGTTTGATACTGATACCTACCTGCATCTAGTACAAGTTTCAACAGAACTGTGTATGTGGCTCTCAGCCCTCCCAGCCCTCATTTTGCAAGTTACATGATGAGCAACCAAGGTGCTAGCTCTCCTTGTGTGGACCATTTAGATCTTTCTGTACAAACATTCTGTAACACTTAATTCCCCACTTACTCTAGTTCTGCTCTACATCCTTTACTTCTGAGCATCCTATACATGCTAAAGGATGGCAGAGCTGTTTTCAAGCGTGTTTCCATATCTCAGATCCCTTATTAGTAGAGCATGTCTCCTCAGGTATAATTTCCATTCTCTCTGCTTCACTCTCTGCTTAATTTAGTATTTATAGTCATGATTCCCAAGGTCATTTCTAAAATGTAAGACAACTTTATTTTCTTGTATCGTAGTCATTTGTGCAGGGGAATTCACCAACATTTTTAAATTGTGATAAAAATACACAACATGAAAAGTACTACCATAACAATTTCTAAGTAAAACTGAGCAATGTTGAATACATTCACACTACACCTTGCTGCCAACATCTCCAGAATTCTGTGTATTTTCCTATGACCTCGTTCCTCATCCCCCCAGGAACTACTGCTCTCATTTCTGTCTCCATGAACGTGGTTATTCTAGGTACTGATATGAGTAGATTGTGACATAAATTCATTCTATATTAGGACTGAATAATATTCCATTATGTGTGTGTCCTTCATTCTGTCTGTCCACTCATCCATTGGTAGACACTTGAGTTTTTCCACCTGCAGGTAGAGTTTTCCTGCCTGGCCCACAGTCAGGGCAAATTTCTCTCACCTGATAGTCCCACAGCCGCTCAAACCCGACCAAGTAAACACAGAGACTTATATTGCTTACAAACTGTATGGCCGTGGCAGGCTTCTTGCTAACTGTTCTTACAGCTTAAATTAATCCATTTCCATTAATCTATACCTTGCCACATGGCTCATGGCTTACCGGCATCTTCACATGCTGTTTGTCATCGTGGTGGCTGGCAGTGTCTCTCTGACTCAGCCTTCCACTTCCCAGCTTTATTCTCCTCCTTGTCCTGCCTACTGCCTACACTTCCTGCCTAGCCAATGGCCAATCAGTGTTTTATTTATTGACTAATCAGCAACACATTTGCCATACAGAACATCCCACAGCATCCACCTTTTGGCTATTGTGAATAAAGTGGCTATGAACACTACTGTTGACATGTTTTTTGGCACCTTAATATAAATTCTTTGAGATAAATACCCAGCTGTAGAATTGTTAACTCATATGGTAATTTATTTTTGAATTTTAGAGGAACTACCATATTTTTGTTTGGTTTTGTTTCCATTCCTAGAGATTGAATCCAAACCTTTGCACATGCTGAGCAAGCTTTCTATCACTGAGCTACACTCCAGTCCCTCTCACTGTTTTTGTTTTTGTTTTTTTTTATCGTGGCTGCACCATTTTACATTTCTGTCAACAGTATACAGGGCTCCAGTTCCCCCACATCCTTGTCAGCACTTGCTCCCCTACACTCTGGTTTTTAAATACACAGCCATCCTAATGCTCATGAATAATTATCTCATTATCTCATTGTAGTTTTGTTTACAGTTCCCTGGTGCTTAGTGATATTGAAAATCTTTTCATGTGCTCCTTGACCATTTGTGTATCTCTGGAGAAATATCAACTCAAGTTCTTTGTTGCAAATATAGTTTTTGGAACCAATTTATCTATTCAGTGCCATGTCTGTTATATGTACTATTTATATCCATACAACTTGAAAAGATGAAACTGTTTGGGTAGTTTTATTACCTTTTCTAAGTTTACTTCACATTTCCTCACTTACACATTAAACTAACTTCCTTTGAGGCAGGCTGTTTCCAACCCTCTGATCACACACAGTCTCTGCCTGCCTTCCTTGCCCTCTACCCAAACACTAAAGATCAGTTCCCTTACAGAAAACATCAGTTACTGATGAAGGACTAATGAGGAAGACTGTCTATTGAAAAGAAATATTTGGAGACAATCTAACTTCCTGCCCTTAGTTTATTGCCCATTTGTTGTCTGACTTGTAACAACAGTCCTTTAATTATTCCAGTCTCTTCAATGAAGATAGGGGTTTTGCCAATTTAATACAGCAAAGAATGTAAGATTACTTTGAAATAGGTGGCTGCAGGGTATCTTAGGTAGGGTTTTTTATTGTCATGATAAACACCATGACCAAAAGCAACTTGGGAAGAAAAGGGTTGGAAGTCAGGGCAGGAACTCAGGGCAGGAACTGACACAGAGACCATGGAAGAGTGCTGCTTACTGGTTTGCCTGCTTCTGTTTTCTCAGCCTGCTTTCCCCAGTCTAGGACCACCACCTGCCCAGGAGTGGTACTACCCACAATGGCTTGGGTATCATCCATATCAATCACTAGTTAAGAAAATACACTACAGCCGGGCGGTGATGGCGCACGCCTTTAATCCCAGCACTCGGGAGGCAGAGCCAGGCGGATCTCTGTGAGTTCGAGGCCAGCCTGGTCTCCAAAGCGAGTTCCAGGAAAGGCGCAAAGCTACACAGAGAAACCCTGTCTCGAAAAACCAAAAAAAAAAAAAAAAAAAAAAAAAAGAAAATACACTACAGATTTTCCTACAGATAAATCTTATGGAGTCATTTTCAATTAAAGGTCCCTCTTCCTAAATAACTTACAACTTGTGTCAAATTGACCAAAAAAAAAAAAAAAAAATAGAAACAATGGGAGATAATTGATCCTAGAAACTCTAGAAACTTAGCATTGGGAAATACCTCAAAGACCCTTAGAAATGTGCCTGCCCTCTCCTCCCCACCCCAATACTTGATGTGCTTCTTTAGCATGGTCAGAGGTATTACAGAATTTGAGGATGCAACTCTAGAAAGGTTAGATGATATTATTTTTTAAAAAGGAACATGTGGGCACAGATGCAGTTAGAAACTCTTGAATGTGATTCTCATGAACAACATGGTGAGGCTGTGGCTTCTTCCTGCCCACTCTCTCATGATGTTTGTCCCTTGGGGGAGGATGTTTATCCTGGACATCCGGAGAAGCATTGTGTTTTGTTCAGGATCCACCTGCTTCTTTCCAGCCCAAACACAATTAACTGAGGCTGGTAAATTTCAGAGTAGGAGGCTGATCACTGTTATTGCCTTGAATTGAATCCAAGAAAGTAACCATGCAGTGGAGAGACTCAAGGTAGAGGCCAACCAGTTGGGGTGTTGGGTTGAACAAGTCCTTGAGTTCTTTTGTTTATTTGGTACAATAAATGCATTCTGGTTTCAAAATTACATGGCATGCACCCTCACCCTCACCACACAGGCACTTAGGAGTCTAACAGTTTGGTCAGAGGGAAATGACAACAGTAAGATGAGCACAATTTGGATCTCTAGGTAATACATCAAGAACTGTGATTATTAGTAATAATAGTAATAGCTGCTGTTTTGTACCAATCAGAATCCTTATGTATTAAATATTTTTATACATCACTGTTGTGGTCACCATACACCCAGTTTAGAGCTGAGGAACTTGATGATGTTGCGCAGTTGATGATAATTTGAAAAGAGTCTAGAAAATTGGAGAGCAAGAATTAATGTCCAATTTGCCAAAGACAGGACTGGCTTCCTGGAAGACATGGAATTTGAGTTGAATCTTGCAGGACATGGAACAAAACAGAGAAGGTAGAGTCTTTCCATCTTCTTTTAGCTGTAGTGAGGCTGGACAGGCTGTCACACAACAGACTTGCTTCCATGCATTTCCCTACTAGCTTTACCTGAGCACATTGGGTTATTTCTGCTAACACAATCCAGATGTGTCTTTGCCCTCTTTTGCAAGCTTACGTGCTTTGTTATAATTTTCTTATGGTAAACAGTCTTTATAATTCAGTTTCTTTATCTATAAAATGAAAAGAATAAAAGAATTACAGTACTCACTTTCTAGAATAGTGGGAGAGTCAAATGAATCAATATGTGAAAAGCACCTAAGACAGAGTATTGGCCATAGTAACTGGCATTTGTTTTAATTGTCATATATCTCTCTATATAGACAATAGTTTTGATCATATGGAATTAATTCATAGCTACTCCTCTTGTCTTCCACTTTATCCTCACATGTGAGCCACCATGTGGATGCTGGGAATTGAACTCAGGACCTCTGGAAGAGCAGTCGGTGCTCTTAACCTCTGAGCCATCTCTCCAGCCCTTGGCTTTTTTTTTTTTAATCATTTAGAGCTGTTGTAACCTTGAAGCATAGAATTTTTCTTAGTTATTAATTAGTATTAAACATTCACTATTGCATTGATACCATGTTTGTGGTGATTCTGAATTCAGTTTGAGCAGCATGCATATATAGGCAATTATTGAATAAGAAAATATTTCCTGTTTGTATGTACATGTCTTATTTCTTTCTTACTATAGTTGTTGCACATAATTTAGCAGTGGTGTTTTAAGTTGGAATTCTAGAAAGAAGGATTTCTTGTGGAGGGCATAATAATGTGACTTGAGTCAGAATTCTTACCTTACTCTGGGTAAGGTTCAATGTTACTAGTAATTACATCTCTTGCTTTTTCTTTTCTTTTTTCTGTCTTCCTAGGATGAATTTAAGAAGGAAAAAGGAGAGGGTCTAACCCAAATACTGTGTGGGAAGGAGGGGGCTGAGGCTGATGCCGGTGCTAGTGTCTGCTCCTTGCTTCTAGCCCAGTCTGAGGTTAGGCCTGAGTGTTTGCTGATGGTCTTGGCCAATAGCACAGGTAAGGGCCACTTTGGGGGCTTGGGATTGACTAGGGCTGAAATTAAATGGGGTTCATGTTAGAAGATCCTGGTTGGAGCTCCTATACCTCAGCTTCAGAGA
The DNA here is from genome assembly GCF_007827085.1 of Peromyscus californicus insignis. Lineage (NCBI taxonomy): Eukaryota > Metazoa > Chordata > Mammalia > Rodentia > Cricetidae > Peromyscus > Peromyscus californicus. The sequence continues at coordinate 79,962,530 of NW_026294436.1, forward strand.
CCACAGGTGCTGGGAAGAAAGGTCTGGTTAAAAAGGCTCATTGGATAAAAGAGCTTCTAGGACAAGATGGGAGGATAGATCAAGATGAGCTGGACTAGCTTCTAGATTTAGCAACCCCTGTTTCTAATTCTAGAACTTTCCAGCAAACTCCAGCTTATGGAAAAGCACCAGTCTGACTTGAGAAAGGTATGTTCACAAGATGATGCATCTCAAGGGGAGCACTGGGTCAGGAGAGGAGATGGTGACCTCTTCAGGCATCCCCTTCTTTGCATCCTTTGACAGTCTGCATCAGGGAGTTGTACCCAGGGATATGGAGTGGTCTGGGCTTCTCACTAGAGCTTCTTTCTCACAAGTGACATGCTGCCATTTGTTTGTCTTTTCCTTAAGCTGGGGATCCAAAGCTTCAATAAACAAGATATTGGGAGCCACCAGAGCTATTCCCGAAAGACTCTGATTGCATTGGTCACCTCGGGAGTCCTGCTGGCCATCTTGGGTACTACTGGCTATTTCCTGATGAATCGTCGCAGTTGGAGTCCCACAGGAGAAAGGCTGGTCAGTTCTGGAGTAGGGGGAAAAGAAATGAGGAAGATAATGAACTTCTGGGGAGGTCCATGGATATCATGAAAAAGAGAGAGAGAAATACCATAAAAAATATTTCTAGTATTTTTGAGATAGGGATATGCATGCATGAAGACATTGTATCTACAAAAGAGTAGGAATAAGATGCAGTAAATGGGGAGAAAGTTAAACTGAGGCAAGCCCACTTGCTAGTCATTGTCACAGCTGATGGTTTATGTCATCTATGCATTTTGTCCTGGATAGTTCAGCTGGATAAAAGAGAATAGGCTGCTAAATTGGACATGCTTATTTGTAAACACATTGAATGCCCTGTGGGTGCCATTTTGCTTACAAGCATGGAACATATGGAAGGAATATCTACTTTTGAAGTGTTCTGGATAGAGGGAGGGAAAAGGCTAAAGTTTGAGTCTTGCCAATGGCTGGTATCTACTGGGGAGGCTCTTTTGTCCCTGAGATTGGTTTCTTATGGGGCTGGTTACTGAGCCACATTGACATGGTGTGGTGCCTCTCCTCTGTCCTTTCTCCTCCAGGAGCTGGAACCTTGATGGCTGTTGGGAAGAAAAGAGCCTGCACATGTAGCTGTACCTGCCCCCTCTTCCTACTTCCTTTGTGCTCTCCTCACAGTACCTCACAACCCTACTTACCAGATAATGCTACTTTATTTCTACACTGTCCAGGGTGAAGACCCTTATTACACGGAGAATGGTGGAGGCCAGGGCTATAGCTCAGGACCTGGGTCCTCCCCTGAGACTCAGGGAAAGGCCAGTGTGACCCGAGGGGCTCAGGAGAACGGGACCGGCCAGGCCACCTCCAGAAACGGCCATTCAGCAAGACAACATGTGGTGGCTGACACAGAACTGTGACTTGGCTGGGTGGGCAAAACTGGGTGGTATCTGGGAAGTGGCAACTCTGCCTCGACCTCATGCTGCCTCCAGCTCATGTCCTACCTTCTCACTTACATATACTTTAGAGACTGTTCCTAGGACTCTTCACCTATGGGGAGGCAGATAAACTTACCTCTGAACATTTAGCTCCCTGAACCCAAATTCTGACCTTTGGGTCAAGTTGTGATGGGGAGAAGCCTAGGTCTAGAGGAGATACCAAGGCTGGTGGCTATGTATCACTTGTCTTGGATCCTTTCTTCCTCTTCTCTTGATTCTTTACAGAGGCTCTTGGGGAGACTAGCTTTTCTAAGCTACAACTTCCTCCTAGGAAACTTCACATTTTACTGTTTCTTCTTTCTGTTTTTTTTTTTTCCATACTGTAGGAAAACCAAGGTATTCACTGACATCTGCTCCCTTATAAGGATATAGCCAGAAAACAGTTCATCCCTTATAACTCTTCAAGACAAGTGGATTTAGTCACCAACTTCTCTCTTGGTCACCTGTTCCTGAAAAATCTGTCTACAGAGGCCAGGACAACTTTCTATCTGAATCCTGGTACTGGGCTCCATGTTTTAAAGCAACAGCTCACTTGGTCTCTTGGGGTCACACAGGAATTCTCATTGGTTCAGTGTAGACAGGACAGTGGAACAAGACTTTGAACTCTGTTTTTTTGTTTTATTTTGTTGCTAGGGATTGACCCCAGAACTCCACACATATTAAGCAAGTGCTCTACCATTGAGCTGTATCCTCAGTCCTCCTTCTTCTTCTTATTTAGAGACAAGGTTTCATGTAGGTGACCAGGCTTGCCTTGAACTATGAAGTCTAGGCAGGCCTTAAACTCTTTGCTTTAGGCTTCCAAGTAGCTTGAATTACAGGCCTGAGCTACCAGGCTCAGTTGAGCTAAGCCTCCTGACCTGAGCTCTTCAGAAGAATCCTCTTGCTTTGAGGCCCCTAGTCTTCTCTAAAATCTATGACTTCCCCCGCCCTCTGACTCCTGGGGGAGCTGTGGTCTCAGTCCCCTGGTAGATTCCTTTCTGTCTGTGCCTTTCCTAGCCTAAACCCCTTCAAGATTACAAGCTTCCTCTCCTGGGGTTGACCCAGGACCCCTTCTCTTATTTTTTCAGAGGGGAAAACAGGGATCCTGATTTCAATGAGGCTGGAAACAGAACTTTCCAGAGATGAGAGGATTGGGTGGATTTTTTTCTGAATAAACAGTGATGAGTGAGAATAATATAATTAAAGTGATGATGAAATCTGTGCTGTGGCCCTATCATGCTGAGTGTGCTAAGTGACAGGGTGGTTTCCATATGAGGTCTGGGGAGATTGTGTGGTAGTGGTGGGGAGGTCAACCAAGGAGGAGGTCAGCATACCGAAGGGACATAGCTGCTGGACAGGATGCCCAGAACTTGTGAATTTGTGAAATACTCCCCTCCATGTTGGGAGGCAAAGAGGCTAGAAGCTTTCTATAGTGGAGAGAAGGGCAGGCTGCAGTGCAGCTCAGGAGGAATGCTGGGTATTCAGAAACACCATTCTGAGAAGTGGGGCATGTAAGTGGCTGCATGAAAAACATACAAAACAAAGGAAAGGATTTATGTTCTAGGCAGCCTTTGTTACCTGATCATCCTCTAACCCAGCTCATAGTATAACCAGGAACCACTATGTGAGGTCTATTCTGGAGCTGGCTGCCAGCTCCCAGATACAGCAGTCATATGCAAGTACTTGCCCATCCCAGATTCCAGGTGAGCTGCCCACATGCCACAAGTAGTGGAAGAGGGATGCTGCTGGATTTTCAGAGGCCTCTGGGAACACCCCTAAGTGTGTCAACAGTGCATAGGGAGTTAAAGGCTAAACAAAGTTTGCTTCTTCCAGTCTTATCGTGTCAAAGCCAGACACACCCCCAACCCATTTCTTGCTGGCATTTGTCTAACTTTGCTAATAGAGACTTCTCCCTAGGATTAAGGAAGCTGAGGGGCAAGGCTAGACCTTGCCCAAAAGGTGGTGGCTGTTTGGGGGATCAGAGAAAGACAGGATGGTGATTGAACATAAAAGTCTAGTTAGCCGGGACTGGAGAGATGGCCCAGCAGTTAAGAGCACTGACTGCTCTTCCACAGGTCATGAGTTCAATTCACAGCACCCACATGGCAGTTAATAACTGTCTGTAACTACAAGATCTGACACCCTCACACAGACATGCATACAGGCAGAACACCAATGCACATTAAAAAAAAAAAGTCTAGTTAGCCTCCATTTAATAGCATACCTTGCAATGAATTACCAGTTAAGGGTCTGGTCCTGGTTAGTGGTGTCTGGAAAGTAGTTAAGGACTGGAAATGGAGTCCTTGGAAACATTAGAGGGAGAAAAGAAGCAAAAGGGCCTCAGGACCATTTTACTCTCATTTCTGAGGATGTAAACTTTAGGGGAAAGGTGTGTATGTGCTGGGGGCAGATGGATCAGTGGCTATGATGGCTGGATAGCTTACTCTAAAGCATTACTTTTCCACTAGGCCTGAAAATCATGATGCAGCAATGGCACCACCTGCTGGCCCTGCTGGGTTCCCACTGTTCAGCCTCAGTACTTTATGTTTGTTGGATTTCTATCTGGTGTTCTACCCGTAACAGTCTAGTACAATTTATCTCATTCATAGCACACACACACACACACACACACACACACACACACACACACACACACACACAGAAAGGTAACAATGGAGAGGACTTTAAATATATATTCAGTTCAACTCCCTACATGCAGCTAATCCACACTAAGGCTTTAGGAAGGATGTCCTAAATGTGAGGCTTCCTTTCATCTTAGCATCCTGCTCTTCTGCAGAGGCCTCTAGGTAACTTCAGTTGGGTGTTTCAATGCCAGTGGCATGTTTCAGAGTGAGTTCGTGACTACATTTTTGCATCATTTCACAACTGTGTACTGTGCCAGGACTCAAAAGCCTAGCAGGTTCTGAGCCTAGGAACAAAAATCTTAGGAGGCTATGAGGCTCTGCATTCATTATGGTTGCACACATGGATTCTTTTGCCAGCTTTCCATCTAAGCAGATAAATGACTGTCCTTTAAGTCTTGACAAGTGCACTATCCCCTTTCTATCTCTTCTAGATAAATCAATCCTGTATTTCTTTATCATGGCATAAGCCCAGGTATAGGCAAACAATTTTGTGCAATAGGATGCTACTCATTTCCTTATAAACCTACTCATGGCCCAATGATTTTCTATTACAATTTAGCCATTCAACAAGTTTTATCAAGTATATTCTGTGTAGTGGCTGCTCTAGAGACAGAATGAAGCAGACATTCATTGAACTTATAGCTCTAACAGAAGAGAAAGACAGCAAAAAATACTTTAGCTCAACAAACATACACATACATTTTCAAGTAATTTTCAGAACTATGAAAAATACATGAGTTTCCCCTTTAGTATATTCCAAGACGCTTGGTGGAGATTTAAACCTTAGCTAGTACTGAGGCCTGCAGACAATCACTGTGATACTTTAAGAGTTGACTGGATAACCATTACAGCTACCAAAGGACAGAACCCCATTTGAGGAATTGCCTTCACCAGATTGACCTGTAGGCATGTCTGTGTGGCATTTTCTTAATTGTTGATCAATATAGGAGGACAGTTCTGGGAGGTATAAGAAAGATAGCTGAACATGAGCCTGAGAACAAGGCAGTAAGAAATGTTTCCCTACAATCTGTGCTTCAGGTTCCTGTCTTGAGCTCTTGTCCTGGCTTTTCCTTGATGTAAGCCAGGTAAACTCTTTCATCTCCAAGTTGTTTTTGGTCAGTGTTTTATCACATCAACAGAGACAAAACTAGGACAGAAATGAATCGTTCTTTTTGTAGCTTTTTAATGGAACTTTTGGAGAAGCCTTCTTCATTTTGCTAGCCATTTTAGACATCACTGGCAACCAAATTGATGAAATTGTTTTACCTAAGAAGTTTGGATTCAATAAGCAAAAGAAAGCCTGCCTTGTCTTCCCTGATCACAGCTTACCAAAGATGAACACAGCGCAGTGTAATTCAGAGACAGCAGCATCAGCAGGTGAATCTGGCAACTTAAGGGTCTCTGACACGAAACTATAGGCCAGCAGTTATTCTAAGCTCTAACTCATCTGAATGTCATTGGCCTTGCTCAATCAATTCACTTTCCTCTGAGCCCCAAGACTCTCTCATGGGAGGATTTCTTGAGTTACCCTAGAATCATGAATAGAACTGCTTGGACCTGCCTGAGCTGCTTTGTGGTCAATCCATGAGGCTCTGGAGTCAGACAGTCTACAATTGGATTTAGCTCTGATATTAGCTATGTGACCTTGAGTGTATTACATTTCAAACCCCCTTACTTCTGTTTCTTCATTTATGAAAAAGGGGGAAATAATATATAAAAAGATGCTATGCCACAAATTACTGCCCTATGCCTTCATTAGGGTGGGGCAGAATTAATCTTAGAAGTACTTTGCTCATTGGTAAAAGAAAACTCTTTAGTAACATCTGGTTAAAGAGCAGACAATGGGACTGAAGTGGCTAAGAAAGCTTATTGTTCTTGTAGAGAATGTGAGTTCTGCTCTTAATACCCACATTGGGTGGCTTACAATCACCTGTAACTTCAGTTCTAGGGGATCTCCTGCTCTCTGGCCTCTGTAGGCATCAGCATAAGACATGGTACACATAAATTCATATAGGCACACCCAAACATCTTTTTTTTTTTTTTTGGTTTTTCGAGACAGGGTTTCTCTGTGTAGCTTTGCGCCTTTCCTGGCGACTCGCTTTGTAGCCCAGGCTGGCCTCGAACTCACAGAGATCCGCCTGGCTCTGCCTCCCGAGTGCTGGGATTAAAGGCGTGCGCCACCACCGCCCGGCATACCCAAACATCTTTAAGAGGAAGGGCAGATATAATTTTTCTCTGACCTCAGACTGAAAATAGCCTAGAGTGGAGACTTTGTCCAAAAACTAAATTTCTTTGCATAATAATCTACTGTTTGCAGAAAGATATAGGAGGCAGTAGAGAGATGGCTGAGAGTCTTAGAGAGATGGAAACATGATAGCAGCAGGGCTCAGGGTGCAGAACAGCTGGGAAGGAGTATCTTGGAGCATCAATAGAGGACTTTAGATATGGCTGCATTGGTGAACCTGTAAGTATCCTGTGCTGTGCCCTGCTTTCAGTAAAAATCTTTGTACAAATGGTCCTGTGTTCTGAAGCCTTAAAAAGAAAAGACAATAGCAACACCTTCCAGAAGCAGCTTGAATTCAGCTGGTCCAGGATTTCATAGGCAAACATGAATATGTCAGTCCTTTCTCCAGGAGTCCTTGGAGACCTAGGGAGAGCACACAGTTTTCACATAATTTTGTATGGGGGCTCAGGCTTTTAAAACAGACAGACAGACAGACAGACAGACAAACAAACAAGTCATGATTTAAGAAGGCTGATAAAAATCAGGTTACATAAGGATTAGATGAAAGAATGTACAAGAAGCAATTAGCTCAGAACATAGACCTTGATTGATAAGCACTCAACTAAAGGCCTTTATTATTTTGATTTATTATTCATTTCCTCCTATTTTCATCCCTTTGAACATCAAGGCTTCATAATCTACTCATAAATTATGCTACTCATTTATTCTACTAGAATTCATCAAATTATCTTCCTATGTACGAGGTATATTTAATAGCTACTGAGGGCTTAGTATGCCCTAAGTACTAGACAAAATTTACTTCATTGGATCCTCAGATGAACCTTAGGGAGAAACAAATGGATTCCCACTTGTTACACAACTCTTCTTGAGAAGACTTGAATAAACATGTCTTCACCCCAAATAGGGCAACCAATGACGGGCCAAAAAAGCAATTCCATTCAGCTTGGTGAACCAAGGAGTTTATTGGGCTTGAGTATAGGAGCATGAGTGAAGGGTCACTTACATGCTACTCATGGGTGATTCACAAAGATCTCCATCACCAAAAAGCCCTATCACACCACAGATGACAACTAGTGAGTGCTACTTTATTGGAATCCTATATTCTTTAGCATCTCCCCAAACCACATGAAGCTGGAGCAAGATTACACAAAACTTGGGGTAGGTCAAGACTGCATGGCTAGAATTGAAATTGAAAGTCCATTGATCCTCCCCACCCACCTTCTTGGAAGGAATGTTAATAGGCCTGATCTTGTGAGGGTCAATTGTGAATGATTATAGCTGTTCTGACTTCAAGATGGCAATGGCCATGTCATCCCCCCAAAATAAAGAGTTCCACAGCAACGTTTTACAAGTGGGAAAACTGAGGCATAGTGAAGTGAAAGGACTTATTTTAGATCCTCTGGACAGCCAATGAGGAAGCCAAAATTGAAATCCAGGCCATTGAATGTCAATATATGCTTTTAAGCCCCATAGTAGGCTAATTCTGAAAAACAAAACTGGTAGGCTATAACCATTGGTAGAAGGGGCCATGAGGACAGGGCCTTTAAGAAGCAAGCATGTAAAAGTAGCTGGATTTTCACAGTTCCTACTGTTCTTAATGGCGTGAGAAATGGTGACATCAGCACTTCTGCCAGAGCTGCCTGTCAGCTGAATTGATTCTTCTATACTGCCTGAGCACACTATAGCAAAGGAAAGGAAGGGAATGAAGAAAGGGGATTGATTGAAGTTGCCAATAGCTAGAAGTTAACTAGTTTACCTTAATGTAGCACAACAGCAATAAATAAATTAATCACTTGAGGGTAGGGAATGACTTTCCTATACTCAGTTATTAAAGGCTTGTATCACTAATTAGTCTATTAGTTGGAACTGTTCCCTCCCTTCCACATGTTATCAGCCTGCCAAAGCAGAGAAAACCCAGCCTTCAGGGCAGAAAATAGGAGAAAAAAGATGCAGCAGATACAAACAGCTGGGCTTCTGTGTGTTTTAAAAGCACAGCTCTTAATGCCTGGGGCAAATCCACCTGCTACAAGGAAAGGAACATTTATCAAAAACCAAAGGGCTGTTGTCTTTGTTGAACAGAAAGAGGAAAAAAAAAAACGATTTAATCTTTAAAGAAAAAAAAAACACCATAATCACAAGAGGACCCATGAAGGATAGTTCCACTGGGTGTTTCCTGGAGCTCAAGACAGACAGACACACAGACAGACAGACACACACACACACACACACACACACACACAATTCTGTGCAAAGGTGGCATCAGAAGACTCATCAACAGAGGGGTTCTCTGCCTGGTGCTCAAGTGCACTCATCTTAAGGAACTTATGTGTATAGAGTTCTTACTAAATGCCTGATGCCATTTCTGTCCTTAATATTTATAATGTCTTGTTTGATGATTTCATTGATAGTTTCAAAGTGCCTTCTAGTTATTTCTGGGAATTCCCGAAAGAAGCCTCAGATGAGCCCTGACCCTAACTGTGGTCAGTAAGAAAACTACTTTGCTCTTGCTTTCATGTTTTTGCAATCACTGGCCCAGGCCTCCTGCCTACCAAGATCTTGGGTAAGCCTCTCATCAAATTCCTTCTATGTGAGAGTGTGGTAATGCACACCTATACACCTAAACTTGGGAGGCTGAGGCAGGAGAACTGCAAGCTTGAAGCCAAACTGGGCTACATAGAGAGATTCTGTCTTTAAAAAAAAAATACTTTTGCATAACAGATAAGTTTACAGCTTCAGGCAACAGCCATCAACATAGATAACATTACTGCATATGATTCACAAGTCATTATTGAACAGTTCCAAAAAGCTCTGAGCCTCAAAGCTGTTTCCATATCTCTGTGAAAGGAACACTAGAAGAGAACAACAGCCTTCATACTCCTTCTGTGCTTTTCAGGCTCCTAAGCGCCCCTCTGTCCTCTGCCTAGTTGATAAACAGACATCCTATGAGCATAAAAACCATCAGACACAGGGTAGGATGTTGGGGCAGGTGTTTCCACTAGCAATAGCCCACCAACAGCTGTCTTATCATCTTGCTTAATTCACATAACAGCTATGTGCTGGGATATTATCAATCCCATTTTACAGAATGGAGAAATGGAGGTTCAGAGAGGTTAGTTCGGCCAGATGTCTGCAAGCCATAACAAAACATTTAATAAGAGTTTGATAGCTGTTTGGTGATTTGAGTAGAAGTGTAAATATGGAGTAAACAGACCCCAGCTGCTGGTAATCTTGGAGCCTGAAAGTGTCCAGTGTCATATAAAGATGATCTTTCAATTGAGATTATTCAATTAGGATGCAAAGGGGGACAAAAATTCAAGTATATGGTTAGCCTCAAGGTCAACTACTCTTCAGCTCATTTCTTCCTATTCTCAAGTTTTCCCAACCAAACTACCTTATACATCAAAAATCCTTCAGAAGTTCTGTGTCTCCATTCGTTAGCTACATGACTATGATATATGTGCCCAAACATTGCTTCCTCCTCTAGAGCTGGAAGGGAGGAGCAGGTTGGGGGTTGTTGGTGGTAGAAAATACCTAGACTTGGAATGCAACCTCAAACTTCTGTTACCTGGTGACTAGCTAGGTAACCTATGGAAAATGGTGTTCCATTGATTCACTTCAGTTTCCTCATATGAAAATTTCTCAGCTGTCAAATGAAAATGTTACTGCAAGGATCAAGTGAAGTGATATAATATAACTGGCTAATATATAGATGGAGAAGATTTTAAAATTGTAAAGTACCACATATATTTAAGAGCAATCCTGGGTGTTATCATTCCCATTTTCAGTTAAGGAAATTGAAGACTCAGAAAGATTGAAAATCATTTGAAAATGGTGAGTGGTGCTAGTATTTAAAATCTGCCTTCTGTCTTCTAGCCAGGTGTGGTGTTACACACTTGTATTCCTAGCACTCAGAAGACTGAGGCAGGATTGTGAGTTTGAGGTCTGCTTGGGCTACATAGTGAGACATTATCATAACAAACAAAAAATCAAACAGAACAAAACAAGGCTGATCTTACCACATTTCAGAGTACTACTATATTTGCCCCAGGGTCTCTTATCTGGGGTGTGTGTTATAGTCTACCTTTCATTTATATTGGAATGTTCATGCTTCTACATAACATCAGATATTGTGCTAGGCATGGAGAACACTGGTGCAGAGGTCTCACCAAGACAGGGAAAGCAGATGTCACAGAAGTAAATATCGGTATTGAGGGACTAATGCCATAAAAAGAATGGACTCAGAACAGAGACGCAAGAGAAGGCAAAGGGGATAGCTGAAGTTGAGTAGGGTGTAGCAGGGAGAGTGTTTACTATTGAGTGGGAAGGAGGCTGCTGTTTAGTATGAGTGAAGCATGCAATTAAGGAAAGTACCAAGAGGGGAGGCTGGGGATACAGTTAAGGAGATCTTTGAAGCCTAGTGAGCCAGGTGAAGAGGTTTGGCTCTCACATGGTTCTAAGCAGAGAAGAGATTGATACTTTCAGTGACCCTTCAGTCTGAAATGTTGTCTTTCTTCTGAGCTGCTATAATAGAAAACTATTGACTGGATAGATTACACAACAGGTGCTTATTTCTCATAGTTCTGAAGGCTGAGGAGCCCAAGATCAGGATGCTTTCAAAATTTGTTTCTGGTAAAGGTTAGCCTCTGTTTTTGCAGGTTTTTTTTTCTTTTTTTAAAATCCTGTCTTCTTGGTTTTTCTTCAAGTGGTAGAGAGCAGTGAGAATGAGCAAGTTCCCTGGTGTATTCTTTTATATTTTTCTATATATATATAGCCTAGGCCGGTCAGGAACTCATGATGTTCCTGCTGCAGACTCTAAAGTACTGAGATTGCATTTGTGTGTAGCTTGCACCCTGCAAATGCCCCTTCTTTAAAGACATACATTCCATTCACAAAAGTTTCACTTCCATGTCCTTACTATATCCCAAATGTTCTACCTCCTGATACCATTTCATTGGATCTCTGGATTTGAAAATAATTTTTAAGAGGACACACATACAGCCCACAGCAGATGTGGGCCTGGATCTGAGCCTGGTGAGGCTGGAAGAAGAAAGGGTAGCTGAGGTGGAGACAAATGTGGAAACTCACACACACACACACACACACACACACACACACACACACACACACACACGGTTCTGAGCTGGGAATAAAGAGGAAGAGGACCTCTGAAGTTTGATTTAGAAAGTAGAGTATGGATATCGTGTGTTATGGAGTTATTTCCATACTGCAACATACCCTCCTGGAAGCAGTCTTCTTAAGACTCAGGAAGCAAACTAAATGTATAAGGTTCAAAACTGAGGAGTCTCAAAAAGCTCCTGAAATTTACAAGTCACAAGGCCCCTCCTTAAGGTTATATAAGCAGTAGCAACAGCTGTGAAGAGAAGATAGTCTGAGCTGTCTATACGCAGGTCAGGAAGTTCCACAACTGCAGATTTCATGAATTGTCATTCAGGATGGGAGTTGGGCTTTTCAGTCATGCAGCTTCTGCTGTGGGATGGCCTGTATGTCAAATGTGTTGCTGATTGGTCAGTAAATAAAACACTGATTGGCCAGTAGCCAGACAGGAAGTATAGGTGGGACTAACAGAGAGGAGAACTGAAAGAACAGGAAGGCGGAGGGAGACACTGCCAGCCACTGCCATGACAAGCAGCATGTGAAGATGCTGGTAAGCCATGAGCCACATGGCAAGGTATAGATTTATAGAAATGGATTAATTTAAGATATAAGAACAGTTAGCAAGAAGCCTGGCACGGCCATACAGTTTGTAAGCAATATAAGTCTCTGTGTTTACTTGGTTGGGTCTGAGCGGCTGTGGGACTGGCGGGTGACAGAGATTTGTCCTGACTGTGGGCCAGGAAGGAAAACTCTAGCTACAAGCCTCAGTCATCCATGTTCCTATAAGCCACCCCAATAAATTCACTGGTTCACTAAGTTAAACTTGATTGGAACAGTTTCTTTGGCTGTCATGGATTGGTTTGTTCATATCTCCCAGGAAAAGTCACAAAACATAGTAATTGGCTGGAGGGAGTGAAAATTATTGGTGACATTCTGGTTTCTTCTATCAGGTGCAATGGGTAAGGGGTGGTGCCCCTTATTGGACTCACGGACACTAGTGGTAGAATAAATAACTGCTGCTTGGCAGATGCATTCTGCATGAACTTGTATCCTAACTCATCTAGCAACCACTGAATTGAGGCTGCTTTGTGCAGAAGAAAAAGAAATGAGAAGATCTTGCCACCTTAAGGACTCTGTTTTCCAGCCATGGAGTTATACCTGGGAGAATATATATTGCTGTTGGAGCAACCAAAGAGAGGGAGGGTACAGTTTCCTCTGGGTAGCTCACTGCTACCTACCACTTGCATTTCCCTCAATTCCTTCACTTTGAATATTTATAAACTATTGTCAAATAAATGAACTATGTAAATTACCTTAGTTGCAGAAGGAAAAGACTGATCTTAAAAGAGTTTACAATCAACTACAGAAACATCAACAGGTGTATGTATATCTAACAGTGGTTAAAAAGCAGAATGTGATGCCAGAAAATCAAGGAGAAATAGACTTTTGTGCTAGCCTTTAAGGAAAGGAGAAGGAGGAGGGTGTGTGTGGTCAGAAGTAGAGGCGGCTAGACTGGCCAGAAACCAGGCTCCTCTACAATCTGTCAGTCTACGCTCTGCCTCCAATCCCCATCGCTGGGACTACAAAAAGATATTTTTATAGGCAGAAACATGAGCTCAGAGACTGGTGAAGATGTCCCAGAAAGACAGCAAAGTGGCAGTTTCAGGAACTGCCAACTGGCTTACCTGCCACAGGCACCCACAGAGGTCTGAAGCTGGCGGTCACGACACTGAGAAGTTAAAAATATCCTGAAATACCATGCAAAACTCTGCTTCTGTGTGAGTGCGCATTTTTCTGTAGAGAGGGCCCACAGTTCTTCTCCAATTTCCTACGGGTCTAAGTTAGAAAACTGTCAAGAAAACATCCCCTGAATAAAAATTTACAGGTAGACGAAAGCATAATCTTTTTCGACGGAGCTCCAGAAGGGACCTAGATGAACACCTGTGAATTTCCCTTAGTTGCCTGAGCCCGACCCACATCTCCAACTCTTTACCTTATGCGAGGTGTCATGAGAGAGAAACTTGGGAAGGGAAGGTCAGAAGAACCAGGACCAGTGAAGAAAAGGACAGCTCTGGAGCCGCCCTCAGATTAGGGCGGGCCTATTGGCGGCGAGAATGTGGTTGGCTGGCTGGTCAGATCCTCTGCGGCTTTTCGCATGGATGGGCGGAGGCGACCGCGTTCCCGGCAGGCGCAGCGCCGGACTTGGCCGCAGGGTGGCGCGGCGCGGGCGCGGAGCGTGGGAAGAGCGGGCGGAGCTGAGTCCGCAGCGTTGCGCCTCCCGCGGGTTGCTGCGCCGCGGGGCTGCGATTGCTGTGCTGCGCCGGAAGCCGCGGGCCGCCCAGGTAGGAGCTGCGGGGCGGGATGAGCCAGGCAGGCCGCGCGTGGCCCCTGCGTGCCCGGCCCGGCCGCGCTTACCCCTCCGCTGCCGCCTCGCAGGCAGGCGGTCGCGGACGGCTGTCTGGGCGGTGCAGGCCTGAGGGGCCGCAGCCCCGGGCGCAGGAACCTGAACTGCGCCCTGCAACTCAGCTTCCCTGTAGGCGGCGAGCGTGGTGCCACGCAGGGGTGCGGCGACTTGGGAGAGGCTTCGTGGGAGGGAAGCGGAGACCGGTGGTTGAGGGGGCGAGGGACGGCGCAGCCTGTTTGAGATGTGGGAGCTTGCTCCTTCTAGCTCTTCAGAGGCATGGAGGTGCATGAGGGAAGGCCAGGGTGTAGCTTGGGACTCGCAGGTGCAGCCAGAGGAGATGCTACCGGGCAGGTTCTGTGCGGTTCCCCTTCCCCATTAATAACGTGGGTGTGGTAGTGATGATGGGAGACTTGGATGGAGCTCTGAACTAGCCAGCTGCGCCCCCCTGGCCGGTGTGCACAGTCACCAGCCACAGACGCCTGCGCCGCTGAGTGGGGCGGGGGAGGAGGAGGAGCAAGCCCTCTGGGTAGCTGCTCTAGCAACCTAGGCAGCTGCAGGGATGGGGCAGATAGAGTCAAGAGTTGTGGACAGCTCTACATGCTGCACCTTAAGTTCCTAGGTGGTGGGTCATCTTCCTTATGGGGGAAGTGAGGCTATGGGGAAACGGGAATATACTCAGGACTCCTTCGTAGCATTGTTTGTAGTCAGAGATGGGATTTGGCACTTGCCAAATATGCTTTTATTATTATTTTTATTCAATTTGGCGTAATTTGTCTTTTGTTTTGGTTTTTTTTTTTTTTTTTTTTTTTAGAGAAACAGCAAGTGACAGAGCAGAGGACAACTGGCCCAGCCAAACCTGTTGCTGCTGCAGTGCTTGTTATGTCAAAATAGAGGGCTCTCTGGACCTTACCCCTCCCTTGCCAAGGCTTCTGGGTGTCCTTCTGCCAGGCTGTACAGAGTCTGCCTTTAGCCAGGGTGTGTTGGCCCCCACCTGCCACCCAGCAGGGTAAGAAGAATGCAAGAGCCAGGCAAGTCTCTCTGTCCTCTCGGGTGGAAGGAGCAGGTATAGACAGAGCTGAGGCAGTAAGGGCCTGGCTTTCTTTGGCACTGGTGGCAAGAGAGTGTATGCCAGCCCCTTGGGCTGGTTTCCACTCCTGGCCTGCCTCTGGCATTGGATAACTGCGTTGGTGCTATTGGTGCCGTCATGTTATATAACACTTACATAATCTCCCACAGTGATAGCTTTCTCTGTTCTGAGGTCACGCTGATAAGGTATATATGTCTATGTAGGAGAAAGGATCTATGGTTTTTGGATGGACCTTTTCTCCCAGCTCATCCCTAGCCAGGAGTCTTTTGATGATTTTGGAACAGGAGGGGTTTAACTGAATAGGTACCCAGTACACTCCAGCAATTCAGTACTAAGAAAGGTGCTGGCTGGGCAGTTTTCTCCATTTTGTAATTTTATTTCTCCTAGCTGAGTGGATTGTTTGGTAGTGTGGATGCCATTCTTGAGCTTTGAGTCCAGCTGTTAGTTTTTGGAGCTACCTGGCATGGCAGGTGGGTGTGGTGAGATAACCCCTAAGATGTGGAACACATGATACATTGTGCTTGATAGTGAGGATTAGCTCTGCCCTTGAGGTTTTGAGCAACAGACTGGAATGATGATATTGGCATTGTAAGACATTTAGAGCAAACCTAGGGGACAAGAGGTGGTCAGGGAAGGGTGTACAGGGAAGCGGATTAGACAGCAAAGATAAACATGGTGTTCTTTTACTGTACTCTCCACTGGGCTGTCCATGGTTACCAGGGCAACAGAAGCAGTGGTGAAATCATGCTTTTCCTTCAGTGGAAAAATCTGGTCCCTCCTCCAACTCCTCCTCCCCCTCTCCCTCCTCCTCCTCTTCCTTCTCCTCTTCCTCGTCCTCCGCTTTCAATTGTCTGCCAACCCTGCCCATTAGGAGGGTGATGGTCTTAGGGATCAAAGACTCCAGCATACCCTCTTAATGCCCTTCATTGTCCGTTTTTTATCATCTCCCCCTTTCCTGCATCTCTTAGCTCCCCCTAAAGCTCCACAGTTGGCAGTTGCGTGGGAGTTGGAATACATGGAGGGGGCAGGGCATCGACGTCATCACTGGGCAAGGTTAGCCAAGCGTGGGCAGAGATGTGATGCAGCAATGACAGGAACATGGAGAGGGTCAGGAATTGATCAGCTCTTCAAGCCAGAGGTTGTTTTCAGAATGGTAGATAGGTAGGAGGGGGAGAGTGAGATGGTAGAGGGCCTGCAGAGTGCGCTGCTCTGGGCTCAGGGTGTGGGAAGTAATGATATGCCTCATGATGAAAATCAGGGTTCATTCAACAATTATTGTACGCCCCTTAAATTAGGTAAGGTTCTGGAAGCTTGGAAGCCAGAGAGGTAGCAGTGAGCCTTGACCTTGAAAAGAATGTATGCATGGGAGGAGGATGAGTAAGTATATAGGGTAAAATCCTATATCTACATCATTATAAACCTGGCATAGGGGTAGGGGAGGTGGTATAGGCAGAAGACAGCTAAGATACCAGACTGGAGGTGGGAGTTAGTGTGAAGCCTGTGGAAATAGAAGGGAGAGACAGGTCAGACAGCCATTTTGGCTTGGGGACAGGACATGGAGAAGGAAGGTGCTAAAATTTTGAGCCTTAATGGTTGCTGGAAATAGGAAAGTTAGTATTCAAACTTTTTCAAGGGAGACACATTTGATTTGTTTTTAGCTATCTTTGGGATGACATTGGGATATCAGTATAGAAATATTTATGGTCAGATTTACGGAGTGTGAGATGGAAGTCAGTTCTAGGAAGAGCTTGAAAGTACAGGTGTATGCCTTGTTCTTGTTTATTATCCCAAGACCCTTTCAGACTCCTGGGCTAGTTTCTGTCAACCATCTACATCTTCTATCATACCATATCTATTTTTAAAATGTAGATTTTTGTTTACACTTTCTTCTTTTTTGTAGCCATGTCTGAGTAATGTAACACATGTAGACGCACTTCCCTCCCTATATTGGCCTTTGCCATTCACTTAGAGCAGTGGTTCTCACCCTGTGGGTTGTAACCCATTTGAAGGGTCAACCGACACTTTCACAGGGGATGCGCATAAGACCATTGGAAAACACAGATTTTTTTTATGATTCATAACAGTAGGAAAATTACAGTTACGAAGTAGCAACACAAATAATTTTATGGTTGGAGGTCACCACAACATGAGGAACTGTATTAAATAGTCACAACATTAGGAAGGTTGAGGACCACTGATTTAAAGGCTCAGGAAGTACTGTTGACACACTTTCTTTCTGTCTGTCACTTGCTGAATAGGAGTACAGAGTCAGGGTCAAGCTCCCAGAAATGATGTCTATAGCCATTTCTACTTTTGCTTAAGTTTCTGATTCCAGGTTGGTTTTCAGAATAAACAGACTGGACTTTTTTAGTGTCTTATAGAGCAAGTAGCAGAAATGGAGACCTGAATCTCATAGTAGGGGTACATAGCTACATGATGACCTCTGTTCCTCTCTGAAACATGAAATGCTAAAAAGCAGATCCTAGTGAACAAAACTATGGCCTATAGACCAGGTGCTTATTTCTGTACTTTATCGGATCTTAGAAATGCCTGTTGCTTATGTATTACCACAATGACATGGTCAAGTAGGTACAAGAGCCGTATGACCTGCAAGCTTGAAATATTTACCATCTTATCCTTTAAGACATTAAAGATAAAAATTTGCCAACCTTGCCGTAGGCTACCACAAGAGCACAAGTCTCCACTGGGAGTTCTTGCTAGGACTGGTTCAGACCTCAGAGGTTCTTGAACATTGTGTATTAGATATTTACAGTCACCTCATGAGAAGAAAGTAGATGGTCAGAATAATTCTGTATTGGGAAACTCCTTTCTTTCCAAGCCGTTTCTGTGGAGCCTGGAAGGTATCCCACTCTGTTTTGAGGCCTAGAGTCTAGAGTTCCTGAGCAGAGCTGGATTGTGGCCATGGTTTGACAAGTTGTTGTGCCTGATCCTCAGGGATGTGCAGAGGAGCTAGACTGACCCCAACCAATCTTGGGGCAGATGAAGGGAGACTAATGAGTTCTTCAGTGTCCTGTAGGATATTTTCTGGTAGTTTTGCTTTGCCCTCCCAAGGGTGCTAGACTAGAGATTGTCTGCAAGCAGCCTATTTGTCTTGTGTGATGATGGTGCCCATCCATACTGTTAGAACAAGGCCTAGGCTTGGGATTGTGGGAGGTGCTGTCTGTCATCTTGGGACTGGAATCAGCCCCTAGGTTTCTTACAGTTCAACTTTCTGGAGCCCTTTTGTTTCCTGATTCCCCCCTTGTTGGCTTGGTCCTCAGCCTGAAGTCTTGGTAAAAAAAAAAAACCCCTAGCTGGTAATGGGACTGATTTAAGACTTGGTGCTATGAGCTAGCAGCAGCACAACAGCTGGAGAAATTTGTTTGGTTTAGAGTCGAGATAGAAACTGAAAGAGGTTGGTGGCAAGAGGAAACCATATGCTTTGATCAGTGGGGATAGAAAGGGTAGCAGTTTTGTTCCCATTACAGCTGGGAGGGAGAAAGGATGAGGTGTCAGTAGGAGGAGGGAACAAAGGATCCAGAACAGCAAAGAGAGTCGCCAACCACACCCAGAGTTGCTTTTAACTGGTGGTAGTGGTGAGACTGACTCCAGGAGTTTCCTCTTCACCTCTTGATACTTCAAAAAGCCTCATCAAACACTCTTTCTACCTTTCATTTGTAGAGTTAGGATGACCCCGTACTATAGAGGTTTAAGTACTGTTGAGACAAATGCATTGACTTGAGTTATTGATTTCATTGTCTGGATATTTATTAAGGTTCTGTGTTGGGCAGTATGTGAAGTTCTGAGGAGATAGGGAAGTAAAGCACTTACATTCTGGTCTGGAAGATTCATGGATAACTTGGATACCATTTGTGTGGTGGTTTGAATAGGCATGGGCCCCATAGACTCATATGTTTGAATGCTTGGCCCATAGGGAGTGGCACTATTAGGAGGTGTGGCCTTGTTGGGGGAAGTGTGTCACTGTGGAGGCAGGCTTTGAGGTCCATTATATATGCTCAAACTAGGCCTAGTGACACAGACTCCTGCTGCTGCCTACAGATCAAGATGTAGAACTCTCAACTCCTTCTCCAGCACCATGTCTGCCTGCACACTGCCATGCTTCCTGCCATGATGATAATGGACTAAACCTCCAAAACTGCAAGCCAGCCCCAATTAATTGTTTTCCTTTATAAGAGTTGCTGTGGTCACAGAAACCCTAACTAAGACAGAAGTTGGTATCAGGAGTGGGATATTGTTGTGATAAGCTTGACCATGTTTTTGGGACTTTGGGTTAGGAAAGCAGTAGAATGCTTTAAATGCTGCTTAATAGGCCATACTAGTAGGGACATGGAAGACAGTTGTGCTGAGGGTGATTTGAGCTGAGAGATCCTGCCTCAAGAGGCTTCAGAGGAGAATAATTTTAGTATGTTACCTAGAAATCCTTCTTGTGATATTTTGGTGAAGAACGTAGCTGCTTTTTGCCCTTGTCTGAAAAGTTTGAGGCTAAAGTGAAGAGTTTTGGATTAATTGCATTGGCAAAGGAAATCTCATAGAAGACTAATACTGATTCTGTCCTGTGGTTATTAGTGTTTGCTCTTGTGAGGATTTATAATGAAAACGGGCGAGCTGAGCAAGTGAAAATACAAGATGTACAGATTGAGGAGAAAAGGGACACCAGAAAGTGAAATAGAGCTAAGTCCTGTGTTCAAGGAGATAAACAGATGAAGAAATGGAATAAAGGGAGTGATGACCTTAGGGCAAGACCCCACCCAGTTAAGCTTCCAGTTTGTGAAAAAGAATTAAAGAAACACTTCGGTCTAGGCGTGGTGGACCTAACCTCAGTACTCAAGCCTTTAATCCCAGTACTCAGAAGGCAGAGGTGAGTGGCTCTCTGAGTTTGAGGCCAGCCTGATCTACAGATAGAGTTTTAGGACAGCCAAGCTTAGGCAGTGAAGGAAGCCATCAAACCAGATGGTCAGTAAAGATTTTTGAAAGAGGGGGCCATGTTCCAACCCCAACAAGCAGCAGAATTTGGCAGCTTCAGCCATGTGGTTCTGGCTTTAGAATCAAGGTTAGAAGAAAGGGGTTATGGGATCTCAGCTACAAAGGAAAGCCACTGAGGCCAGGCATGTGTCAGGGGTGTCCCTGCATGGAGGCCTAGAGAGGCCATTGTGTGAAGCTGTGAAGGTGAAGCCTGGATGGCCCTGGAGACCCCATGATGTTGGAGATGCCAGAGCTGTGGGATACCTGCCAAGGAAAGCTGCTAATGGAATGGAACCAGTCCAGAGAAAGAAGTGTGTTGCAGTCAACAAAGCTAAAAGGAATTGGCGAGCTGAAGAGCATTTTGACATCAGACATGGAGGTATAGAGTTTGGAGTTTGTGCAGATTTTCCCTCTTGCTTTAGTCCAGTTTTTCCTCATTATTCTCCTTTCTCTATGTTTTGGAATGGTAATATAGATCCTATGTTGGAAGTATGTAACCTATTTTTTGATTTTGACTTTATAGGACTTTATAAGAGATTGCATGAATCTCAGAAGAGACTTTGAACTTTGGACTTTTAAATATTGTTGAGGCTGTGATAAGAGTATGGGGACTTTTGAAGTTGGACTAAATGCATTTGCATTATGTTATGGCTACAAGCCTTATGGGAGCCAGGCCCCCATAGACTCATGTGTTTGAATGCTTGGCCCATAGGGAGTGGCACTATTAGGAGGTGTGGCCTTGTTGGGGGAGGTGTGGCCTTGTTGGGGGAAGTGTGTCACTGTGGAGG
Source organism: Peromyscus californicus insignis (assembly GCF_007827085.1). Taxonomy (NCBI): domain Eukaryota; kingdom Metazoa; phylum Chordata; class Mammalia; order Rodentia; family Cricetidae; genus Peromyscus; species Peromyscus californicus. The sequence goes on from NW_026294436.1 coordinate 79,983,296, forward strand.
CAGGCTTTGAGGTCCATTATATATGCTCAAGCTAGGCCTAGTGACACAGACTCCTGCTGCTGCCTACAGATCAAGATGTAGAACTCTCAACTCCTTCTCCAGCACCATGTCTGCCTGCACACTGCCATGCTTCCTGCCATGATGATAATGGACTAAACCTCCAAAACTGTAAGCCAGCCCCAATGAAATGTTTTTCTTTATAAGAGTTGCTGTGGTCATGGCGTCTCTTCATAGAAATGGAAACCCTAACTAAGACAATTTGTGGTAGATTATGTGGTTTAGAGGATGTCTGCATCTGTCATATTTGTTTCTCTTACCTTTGTTCTGGATTCAGAATTTGGCACACAATAGGCATCCAGATAATTATTTGGTTCCATCCTTATTTGGTTTGCCTTGGAAATGTGCAGAAAGTAGCTGAGTAAGTAGATGGAAGAGAAGAACTCAGAGTAGCAAGAGTGACACATTTGGGAGAAAATTGATGTTATAGGGTATACTGGTGATATGATAGCATTTAAGGAAAAGGATAGAGAAGGGGTTAAGCTACATGGGCATGAGAGACTCCAGTGTTAGTGGAGCTATGAGAATGGTGGGTCAAAGGCTGAGTGCTCTCAGTTACTGCAGAGGACTGGAGTAAGAAGGCAAAGTTAGTATGGCAGGGAAAGGGACTGCACAGGAGATAGAAGCTAGTGAGATGTCAGTGGACTAGGGTGAATGTAGATATGAAGCCCATGATTCTTAGGTTAATAGCTTGGCGGGGATGGAGAAAAGACAGAACTCTATTCTGCAGTTCTCCATTGAAAAACTGCCAGTGTATGTCCCAAAATACCACTCAGTGATTTTTCTGTGGTGGGGCAAATGCACAGGTTTTATGGCTACTCTCTGTAAGTATTTACAGTATTTATTCCACCCTATACAAAGGTGGAATTAGTGTCATAAACCTGTATGTTCCTGTTGCCCAGTGTTTCCACAGGTAGTCAGAATATGGCCTTTCTCATGTAAATCTCCACTTGTATTCCCCCAATTTATTCCCCCATCCTGGAGTTACAGCAAATCTTAAATGGTAGTATTTTTGTACAAACTCTATTATATATCTCCACCTGATAGGTTATTTTAAGAATGTAACTCTGTTAGTGTTATCACACCTTGAATAAGCAAAAATATCCCCAAATATGACCTGTTTTACAGTATGTGTTTAAACTTCCCTGATGGTTCATTAAAAAACAAAATCCTTTTTTAAGTCATGCTGTAAACAGGATCCATGTTTTATTTAGTTAGTAACTTGTAAATCACTTGTTAATAAAGAATCTGCTTTGTAGTTTGCATTTTAGCTTTGCTTATTTACCTACCTTTATCCCCATCCAACTGCCAGAGCAGCTTTCCTGAGGTTTGTTCAAACATTGTTTATTCTTACTGTGTTTATGGTTTCTTGGTCATTTATTTCCTTCGGTAACCCTTCTCCCCTCCCTGTTTCCTTCTCTCCCCCCTCCCCTTCTCTCCCTCTCTCTTGTCTTACTTTGTAGCCCTGGCTGGTTTGGAACCCACTGCGTAGAACAGACTGGCTCCCAAGTGCAGAAATCATAGACATATGACACCATGTCTAGCTACTAACTATTCTTGAGGTCCTGCTCTGTGCCAGGCAATGTATTAGACCTTGGACAGACACCTGTGAGAAGATGGTCAGGGCCTGACTGTCAGGGATACTACATTCTAAACAGTGAGAACTACTGTCAACTTTTCTTGTGTGCTGTATGACTATGACTCATTTCCATGCTGCTTAATCTGCCTGTTTAGGGCCTAGGGTTCATGGATTCATGCTGTCATTTCATGTGGTTGGTGAGAGGTGTCCATAAGAAGCCAGATATAGTTCTCTGACTTGCCTCCTTTTCGTACTCCTGTAACTTGCCTTTTGTAGTGGCATTGCTTTGCTATTGTGTTTAACACTCTGGCTTGAATGTGTGTAGCTCTGACAGTTGGTGAGCTTGCTTAAATAATGGATGTCAGAGAGACTAAATGAAAACATTCAAAAAGCTCTTCCCAATTGGTAAAGGTCTTGGCAAGTGCCCAGTGGTGCTAGTATATTAGAGCAAGTTGGATCCATGTTTTTGCTAACTGTGGATTGGGTTGGGCTCTTGCCTGTTCTACCAGCTGGTCAGGTGACAGTTCCATGTTTTCAATGTGCTGCTCTTTGCTGAAGCTGTACATTGTTAAGCATCTGTGCTACTACAGAAACAGAATCTGCTGATACAATTCAGGCTTATGCTAATAACTTACATTTCCCTATGTAAATAACTTCTCCAGATTTAAAAAATAACCTGTGATTCTTAGATATTATTAGGTTTATTTTTGTTATTGTTGGGTTTTTTTTGTATTTTCAGTTGCATTTCAGCTATATTGTAGGATTGAATATTACAATTTTTAAAAATACTTTTTAGTAAATGTATATTCTCAGATGTAAAGACTGGTATACTTCTAACATTCATATGTTCTCTATTATATACTTAGGATAATACATAATATTTTAAATTTAGCATGATAACTGTCTCTAGTCACTGAAGGTTACATAGCTTAGAATTTGATTTTTTTATAAATAATATTTTGATACATGAACATATCAGTTAAACTTTTAAGTATCCTCCTGTATATATGTTATATATAACATTTCTATATTAATAATACATAGTAAAACACAACATTGAAAATTGTCAGTGGCTGTTATATGTGGTGCTTTCTCTTTGTCTGTTTGCTAGTTACAGTTCTGTCCTAGACAGCCCCTGTCTCTTGGGTATCCTTCCTTCTTGAATATTCAGGACTTTGCCCACTCCCCTACTCATTCACATCACCTGTTTTACCTCTGTTGGATCTTTTCCACTGGCTACTGTTTTCTCATTTAAAGAAGCCCCAGATTCCACTTTTTAGACTTTTTTACTCTCGTGTTTCCATGTCCACCTCGAATCCCACCACTCTTGATTGACATGCTCCTGACACTTCCCCTGGTGAGCACCTGGGATCTGACTTCATTGGTGGCTCTTCAGCAAGGTTTGACAAACCTGGTCCTGCCATTTTCCTTGAGGCTGTCTGTCTTCATCTTGTTTCCAGGGCATCTGTTTCTGGTCTCTTATTGCCTTCACTGGCCACTCATTTTCAATATTCTATCCGTGGGGCACTTCTTTATCTTTTCCATCCTCACTGTGAGTCTTTTCTACATCAAGTCTTTAAATGTCTTACTTATAATGTCTCTAGTTCATTTCAAGTCACAGAAGAGAAATAGCAATGACCATGCATTGATTATTTCTGAAGTTGCTTGATGAGTTTTATTTTACTGCTTTCTCTATAATTTTATTTATGTTATATATTTTCCCTAATGAAAAGTTAAAGTCTGTGTGATGTTGCTTCCCATTTTTTTTTTCTTTAATCCAGGCTTTCTCCTGAGTTGTAGACCTGTATATGGGTTTGCTGGTTTAACATCTTAGTACTAATATTAGTAGATATTTGCCACTGAACATGTCCCAAACTGAACTAACTTTTCTACTTAGTTTTTTCATCACAATGATGGGAATGCTATCCTTTCAGGTACTTATTAGAACACTAAATGTTGTATTTTGTTTTTCTCATTTTTGTGGTCCTCTACCCCCACCATGTGCAAATTTGTAAAGTACCCCCACATCTGACCTGTCAGAACTGCTTCCCCTGCTGGCACCTTGGTCAGTTGCTGTGATCTCTGCTTTTCTGTCGCTCATAGGCTGGAGTCCTTACAGCAACTAGAATCTTCCTGTGAAGCAGAAGTCTTGTTATACTCTAATGTACTGAAACCCCAGTGGTGGCTTTCCATCTCACTCAGTAAATACTGTGATCCTCAGTGAGGTCCCCAGGACAGTGTAGCTTGTATCATTACTGTAAAATAGAGACACAATGTAAGAAACATTAGAGAATCACACAGGTAGTTTTAAAATATCTTTAAGCAAAGGAAATGAAGCTGTTGAAATTAATTGTAGTCATGTATTTTATTTAAACTTGTATGTCAGAAGTGTTTTTATTTCTGGTGAGTTACATTGTCCTTGTTTAGTTCACTGTTTGTGCTGAGTCATAGCACATCTCCAGCTGTAGCTAGTGACTGCCATGTGGTACAACACAGGTCTTTAGGACCCAGCTCCTGTACATCTCGGTCCTCTCAAGCTCTTTTTTTCTTTAACTACACTTTGTGCCATCATCATTGGCCTCCTTCATGTTCCTCAAGCACTGTGTTAGGGGCCTTTTTTTTTCATCTCTAGTTCTCTCTGTTTGGAATCTTCTTCCAACTCAGCCTATGTTTTTCTCTGATTTCCTATGTGTCTTACCTTCTCAGGGGCCTCTGCAGCCCTCACAATTCTCTAGCATTCTCTGTAACCCTTCACACAGTGCTTTTTCTCTTATCACCATTTAATATGATAAATATTTCTGTGCTGGTTTGAGTAAGAACGTCCATAGGCGCATATATTTGAATGCTTAGTCATCAGGGAGTAGCAGACTTGGGAGGGATTGGAAGGTGTTGTTATGTTGGAACAGGTGTGGTCTTGTTGGAGGAAGTGTATCTTTAGGGTGGGCTTTGGAGTTTCCCAAAGCCCAAGCTAAGCCCACTGTCTCTTCTGCTGCCTGTGAATCCAGATGTAGAACTCTTAACTACTTTCCAGCACTATGTCTGTCTACATGTTGCCATGATAACAGTGGACTAAACCTCTGAAAGTATAAGCAAGCCCCAGTTAAATGCTTTCCTTTGTAAGAGTTGCTGTGGTCATGGTGTCTCTTCACAGCAACAGAACACTTGACTACGACAATTTCCATCAGTATCTTTTCTCTTTCTGTTCACTGGAACAGGAGTTATATGATTAGTGATTTTTGTCAGTTTTGTCCCTTGCTTTGTTTCAGAGCAGAGACAGAGCCTTTCATGTAGGAGATAGACATTTGTTGAATAATTAAATGGAATTAATGACTAAGAATGCTTATTAGTAAGAATAGCACAAATGAGTATACTGTATTGCTTTGGAATATGTTGGTGTCATCTACTAGTTTAAAGTTCTGGTTCAAGTGAGTATATATTTTTCTTAATAGAGACTTCACAAATATGTATGTGTTAAGGAAGTTCTAGATTCTATGTAATAAATCTATCAGTTTCTGAAACTCAGCTAATATATTAGTTTTAATATTTCTAGATATCAATAGTTACAAACTCATTGGTAGAGTTTGTATATTTTTATGTTTTAATAGCTGGATTCAAGACCATTCATTTGGGGAAATTTTGAAACTAGATATTTCTAGTTAAGTTTATGTAGATAGATTTTAGACATGATGTCCTTAATTGAAATTGGCAATGTCAGGACATAAGGTGGCAATTATTTCTAAGAGCTTGTTTTCAAAATGTTCTTTTGAGGAATAATGGCTTTTGCTCATTTTTAAAAGCTCACTTCATTTGAAAGGGACAGATTTAGTATTTACTTCTTTAAAGATATTCCTAAACATTCTGTTGACAGGCATTCATTATAGAAGAGGTCAGCAAATTTTCAAACTCTCCTAGCTAAAAAATAGTATAATTCTTCTGTAAGTTGAGCTACTTTCTCTGTATTTTATGAGTCAGTCAGGAACTGTATAGTAGTTTGGCTTCAGTCATCCATTGTGTTGAAGAGTGTGTCTGTAAGTAAGTTTGCACATCTAACATGCCACTGCCCCTCTTCTGCTCTTGGGATCCTACACAGGAGGCCTCTTGTACATTAGGTGACAGTTGCCACACAAATTTAAGTGTTGTGCCTGTGTCCATAAACATGCTAAATAATAGTTTGGTTTGACTTATTATTTTCAGCAAAAAATAAAGGATACTAACATTTTCATCTTCATCCTAAGGTCCCTCCTTAGACATACTCACTCAGAGGTTCTTGACCACATTACTTCTGCTAACCTCGTCTTTGTTGTTCCTCATATTTAAAGGCCTGAATTTCACCAATACTTACTGCTTGATGGTCTAGAGGATAAGTCCATCCTATGGCCCAGAACTATAAAGCTGTGTTTCATAGACTCTGCCAGAACAGATTTATTTGGTAGCTGCTGGAGACATTGTATGGAATGATTTTGTAATGTTAGGGAAGACATCACTGAGGCATTTATTGACTGTATGTTTTTCTAGTTTCATAATGTGACCATTCTAGTCATGACCATGCTGTGATTTAGGGGGCTAACACTGCTCATTCTGGAAGAGGTAGCCATGGTAGCTTGCGTAGCCAGCTTACTCCTTTAAAGCACATATACATGAATGTATAGCTGCATACATACACACAGACATAATTGCATATATTTTGGGGGATGCTGGTATTCCAGTACATCTATATAGTGTGTGATGGTCAAATCAGGATCATTGATGTATCTGTCTTCTCAGATATAATTTCTTTATGTTGGAAACATTGAGAGTCCTTTTTGCAAGACCAGCCAGTCAGTTAATCTGTCAGTCCTATGCGAGCTGTTCTGAATTATACAGTAAATTATTGTCAGCTGTAGTTGCCCTACTGCACTGCAGGAGATTAGAAATCTTTTGTCTATCTTACTTCACTGTCATGAATTGTCCACTTTCCATGCTTTTGACCCTTTCCTAACCTTTGACCACTGTTCAACTTTCTGCATCTGTGAAGTCAACTTTGTAGCTTCCATGCAGCATTCCATGCCAGTGAGAATGTGTGTTCATCTTTCTTTGCCTGGCTTATGTCACTTAATGTAATAGCTTCTAGGTCATATGGCTTCAAATAACAGAATTTCAGTCTTTTATGGTGAAATAATATTCTACTCTTTGCGTGTGTGTGTGTGTGTGTGTGTGTGTATGCGCTACATTTTCTTTGTCCATTCCCCCATTGATGGACATTGAGGTTGATTCTCTCTTTCTCTCTCTTGGCTATTATGACTAGTGCTACAGTAAACATGGCATAAAAATGTCTCTTTGACATACCAACTTCAATTCCTTTAAATATATTCCTTGTGTTGGGATTTCTAGATTATGTGGTAGTTCTATTTCCAGTGTATTTTTTGTTTGTTTTGCTTTTTGAGATATAGTCCAGACTAGCCTAAGACTCATGGTCTTCCTGTCTCAGCCTCCTGGGTGCTGGCACTACATGCCGTGCCTGGTTTATTTCTAGTTGTTTGTTTGTTTCATTTTTAAGGAACCTGAATACAGTTTTCCACCATAGCTGTACAAATTTACAGTTCTACCAGTATGACAGAGTTACCTTTTTTACTTTATCCTTCCTGGCATACTACTACTACTACTACAATTATTATTATTATTATTATTATTATTATTATTATTATTATGTGCTTTTGATAGTATCCATTTTCATTAGGGTGAGATGATATTCCATTGTGGTTTTGATTTATATTTCTCTGATGATCAGTGACATTGAACATTGTCTCAAATACTTGTTGGCTGTTTGTCTTTTTAAAAGAAATATTTGTTTAGGTCATTTGCCCATTTTGAGATCAGACTATTTGTTTTCTCCTGTTGAGCTGTTTGAATTCTTTATATGTTCTGGATGTTGATCCTGGCAGGTAAATAGTTTGCCAGCATTTTCTCAAGTTCTGCAGATTGTCTTTTCATGCTTGTTTTCTTTTCTGTGCAGAAGTTTCTCCAATACTTCATCGTCATCCAGCTTTCTTAAAGAGAAGCAATACCTCTTTGTTGCATTCTTTTAGTTCTTTCATTCACCATGTGGTCCAGGAACGTATGATTACATCCTGGAAGGACCCTTCTCCATTGTGTTTATACAAGAGGCTATGGATTATACATTTGGAGTCATTGCCCAACGGTTATGAGCAGAAGCACACTTTTAAAAGGTGAGCTGCTGGAAGGAGACTTACTGGCTTTGGCCTGGTTATACGCCCTCCATACTATCTACTGCTGGGACTAAAGGCGTGTGCCGTCATGCCAGGAGAGAATATTGATTTTCTAAGACATGGTTTTTTACTCTGATACCCAGCTGGCAGTAACCACAGATATAAAGACCAGTGTGTTGTGTTTCTGGGAAGAGGGACTGTAGAAAGGAGTAATTAGGATTTCATATTACTGTAGTCTGGGCTTTGGAGAATTCCTTTACTATTAGATCCGTCAGGGTAGGCTGTCTAGAGGAGGAGGTGGCAATTTTTCATAGGCAACTTGGAAGAAAGACTAGGCTAAGGATAGTTTTTAAATGAATTATTTTATCCTGTTGTTTTAAAAAAAACTGTAAAATTGTCTCTATTTAACTAACATTAACAAGCAGACTTCAGGTTCTAGGATTTTGTAGCATGTCTGATGTACAACTAAACTGTTAGAAGACGTGAACACAGGAACAGTACAGATGATCTTTCTGTCTGGTGCCACAGGTCTGTTCAGTTCTGGGGCTACTTTATAGGGTGAGAAGTGCTGCAGCTGGTAAAGCATGTTGGCCAGGAATGAGCCTGTTGCGCTTATTAGCTAGACCAACACTAGAGGTATCATTGGAGCAAGAGGAAAAAGATCATGGGCCCTGGGAAGGCTTGAGGACTGGGGTAGTCCTAGCTGAGGATATTGCAGAGAAAGGACTTAACAATGGGGTAGTATGAAATCAGTATAATGGGAGACCAGCATTAGAAAATATGCATGTATATGGATAAGTCTTAATGAAACTTCTTATTTTGTGTAGTTAAGTGTTAGTAAAAAATAAAAAAAAGTGTAAATATAATAGAAAAATTGAAATGTATGATATGTGATAAAGGTATTATTTCATGAAATATTGCTTCATTTTTGTATACACACACACACACACACACACACACACACACACACACACACACACACACACACAAACGCACAGGACATATATACAGTGGTGCAGGGGTTACTTTGAGTAACCTGGGCCTTACTTTGGGTCAAGCTCTAGAATATATAGGAGTACCGTCCTGAATGGGTTCCTGTGTTCTTAGCATAGACAGCAGGTTCCAGCTACTTCCCCAGAAACTATCTCTATGGAAGCAACTGTAGTGAAGTCTTAAAAAAAAAATAAGAAAAAAAAAAAAGCAAAAAAACCTAGGTAGGTCTGAGGCTGTTTACCCATGTGAGATGCTTCCTATTGTAGAGGAGCTGGGGAGAGAGGCCAAATAAAGGCAGGGATAGGAACAAATGTCTCTGTCCCTCCCTTCTTACTGAAGAGTTTCCAAGAATACAGACATTTAGCCCCAGCCCTTGTCTCTTGCTTCCTGCTTTAATAGCTATTTCCTTGCTTTCTAAGATTTATTCTTTTTTTTTTTTAATTTCCCAGCAGAAATATTCCCCACATATCAAGGTCTGGGCAAGAAAAAAGCCATTCTAACTTACTTTACTCTGCTAGTGTTGTGCTTCTGAGGTTCACTGAGGAAGGTGGTGAAATCACATACTTGGGTTCCTGGAGGATGGTAGTAGCTGACTCTTCCTGGTGATGTCACTGAGGTCTCAGAAACTCTGACTCAAAGTTGCTCAGGCTTCGTGTGTTTATTTGTGTGCCCTGCCCCCCTTGAAGCATTTCTCAGATTGTGGCTGCTTCTCTGTGCCAATGGGCCTGCAGAGTACTGACCCACATGCTGTACCTCACACAGAGGTTTAAATTAGGATCTTTAATCTGTAAGGAGCTTACAGCTTGTGAGTAGCCAGCTGTTCTGGACTTGATGTGGGCAGAACTGAGCTTTGACTGGCTGTTGTGGGGTTCAGTAAATCATGAGGGTTGATGATTTGGTGTCAGGAGCCACAGGGCCTAGGAGTGGGTGAGTAGGGCCTTGTATGATGGAATGGGGCAATAATGTATCCTTGTGATTGAATGGAGGCTCAAAGTACTATGGGTCTGTTCCTCCTGAGCATTAAGCCTAAGTACCTGCTGATGTACAGTTAGCTCTGCAAAACATGCATTTTCATATCTGTAAAACATGTGTTTTCATCTCACATATGTGAATCTGATATGCCTAGCACAATGCCAGTGCTGTGAGGAAAACTCAGAAGTGTGAGAATTGAGCCTTTCCTCATGTTACTTCTTATTTATTTGAGGTACAAGACTAAGCCCTGCTGAAACATTCATCCACAGGCCAAGTATTCGATTTGGCTGGTAGCTGTTTGTTCAGGGTAGCCAATTATAAAACTCCAAAATCATAAGCATGGGACATTAATAGAAACACTGACAAAGGAGGCAGCCCTGGGCTCTGAATGGTAGGATTTAGGAGTTGGGGAGAGGGCAAAGCACAGAATGTGGGAGGAAGGTGTGAGCTGAGACAGAGGATGGATAGGCAGTCAGTGTTCGGACAGTAGGAGCCTTATCCCTTGTTCATGTCCTGTCAGTCTCACATACTTTCTCATTTCATGACTTAACCTAGCTCTTGGGTTCCTCCTTTCCTCCTGCATGTTGTTATAATGATTCCTAATTCTTATCGAGCACTTGCTACCTATCAGTGTATGCATGACACTGAGTGTCTTGTTACATATTGATAGCAATCTTGCCATAGGTGCTTAGTGTTTAGTGGGCACTTTATAGCCAGCAAAGATTGAATAACTTACCCACAGTGACGTAGCAGGAAGTGATTATGTCTGGAATCTCTACTAGGGTGTCTCAAGTTTCCAGAAAGTAGAAGCTAAATTCCCAAACCTGTGCACAGAGGTCCTCGAGTCTCCTAAAATGTGCAAAGCCCAGACTAGGTAGCCAGTGTTTTTTTTTTTTTTTTTTGGTTGGGGAGAGGTTGCAGGGGTGTCAGGAATTCAGGGCTTCCTGGTTGATTCCACTATAGAGTCTGGTTTAGGATCTGCAGCTTGATCTCTCTACTTTAAGGCCTCTAGTATTTGACTGAGTGTACTCTGTCTCCAAGTTTTTCATAGAGCCATGTATGGAGGGTGATTCTTTATCTGCTTATTTGGTGACAGGGTATCCTATCCTACCCTACCCTAACAGGGCACAGTATCTGGGACTCCCAGAGAGAGTGACACTGGTGTGAGGAGGAACAGACCTGGTAGGGTGATTTTCCTGGAGCCAGCAGCCATTTTCTCTGAGTAAAACCTCGAGTGCAGAGCCTACTCACAAAACTCAGGAAATCTCTGACTGGTTACTCACATCTTCTGCTCTCCTGGGTCCCTGCCTTCAGTGGGGAAGAGGGAGGGTCACATGAGGGCAGATCTCAACAAGTTCTGTTCCTCTCTGTCCCCAGATGAACCTGAAATGGACACGAAGTGCCGAGTCGCTGGGGTGGCTGGGAGCAGCCCTAAATTTAGCAAAACTGTAGCTGTTGGGGGGCCGGCCTGGAGGAGGCCAGACCCAGCTGAGTGGACTAGATTTATAGTCAGCAATGCGGTCAGCATTGTCTCTGCTTAGTGTCACCTCTGCTGGGCAAGCTTGAGCTTATATAGCATCTTTTGGTTTCCAAAGACAAGAGTTTGTTGGGCTGTCCTGCAGGGGTCCCTGGCTCTGCCCTCAGAGACACTAAGGAAACTATCCCTTGGTTTTCCGCTTACCCATTCATCTATTCCTCCCTCCCTCATGGTCTGGAATTCTTACTGCATAGCCACACCTTGGACTGTAGATTTCTTTCATGTCTGTTGGCAAGCTTGCTAACCTTTACCCCAAGGCCCTGGAGAGAAGATCTGAGCTTTAGTAGCTCATATGGCTTCTAGGATACTTTTGGTTATTGTGATCAAGGCAGGGGTTTCGAGAAGAGGAGTTGAGATGGTTAAACAGGGTTTTAAGGCCCGAGATGCTCTCTTTTGACTCCTAGAAAGTGAGCCAGCTGATGATAGTGGTTGTCCACATATCACCCAGAGTCAGTTGTGATGGTTTGATGTACAAGTCTTAGACAGTTAAGAACTTCTCTCTGGCCAGCTAAGACCTGTGTCCTGATGTGGGCAGTTTGAGGGGAAGTGGCTTGTAAGATTAGAGAATGGCAGTCTGTGGGTAACAACATCTTCCCCTTGGGACTATTCTCCTAGCCCTCAGATCTAATGGTGATTGCTTGGTCAAAGGAGGCTCTGTCTCATTAGTGTCCCAGGAGATGATAATCTGGCCGAAGTTTCTCAGATCTTTAAGAGTGATGATTACACTGTTGGTCAGGGCTGGGATCATATCTGTGATATGATTTGCTAGTATAAATCACTATGTCTCAGTCAGGAATTGTTGGGCCACTGCCATTATCTTTGTTTTCTTCCCCGACTCCCATGTGTACAGGGATCTTGATAGAGAAATACTTCAGTGTCTTGCCATATTTGTACCCAGAAAGATGTTTCCAGGCACTTGTCACAGCTCCTGTCCCTTTAACACACTTACACCCCAGGCTGGTCACATGAACTACACAAGGCCATGTTCCTGGTGCTCCAAGCATGCTAATGATGCTGGCATGTTTAGGTGCTAATACCTTTAAGGGTAACAGGGAAGGATTTGCAAACAGGCATCATGTGGGAATGATTCTAGTCTAGCCTGGAGCTGTTTTCCTTCTTTCTGTAGTCGAAGTATTTGTTCTGTCTTGCAGAACTTCTGCTTGCTGAAGTTCTCTTAAATACAGGAAACACATACTTATTACCCTGGAGAACATGATATTGCTTCCTAGATAAAAGACCCAGCCTTTGGCTAAATACGTCAGTGTGCAACACTCAGTAGCCATCATGTGTTTTAGTTATACGTCTGCAGTTGACAAGTTGCTTCATTCTGGAAAGGGGAGTGAGTCTCCCAAGGAGGACCTCTGCTGGTTCTGGTTGGTAAAAGAAGGGGTCCTTGTATAGATTCTGGAGCATGCTGATTTTTTTAAAGTACAGGATAGGTATCAAGCTTCTTTCTATGTAATCTCATTCCCTATACTCTGCAATTGTAATGTCAGAGTGAAGATGTGAGTGATCCCTATGACTAGGAAAGAAAGGGGAGGAGTGGAGGTCAGCAGAGCAGAAGCTAAGGGACCTGGAGGATGTGTACATGGTCTTGTTGGGTGCTTCAGACATCCATGCCAGCAGTTTGCTGATTGATATTTCCTGTGTCCCTTACACTTACCATGTTTCCCTGTTGTTGATGTGGCACATGATTTTCTTGTGGAGAAGCCCACAGTTAGGAAGGTACTTTTGCTCCAGAGAGTGTACAGCTTTCACAAAGGATGTTTGGGTACCTGTCTTTTTATATTCTTCCCTTTGTTAGTGAAAATCATCAGGGATTATTGCATGGTAAAAATCCTTGGTGTTCTTCAAGTTCAGGTTCATTTCTTGTCTATTATAGGCAACTGAGGTGAGGTTTTTGGGCTCGAGCTAGCTTCTGCTGTCTCAGCTGTCAAGTAGCCTGGCAGAACCAAAAGTTTCAGGAGTCCCGATCAGTGAAGGCACATATTTGAATGGATCAGCAGATGAGTATATGTATTTAGAAACTCACCCCAGAGGAAGAACCCTGGGTAAGCCTGGCTGCTCATCCTTGCTTGCAGGTCAGAGCACACCCAGGCTGCATCCTCTTGTCCTAGGCCAGCTGAGGTCATTTCCTTATGTACCAAGGCTACTTACACCCAGCCACTGTTTCCTGTTTTGTGTCAGGAAGTGCAGGTCACTCGTCTTGTGACCTCAGGGTGGCTTTTGCTCATTTACCAGAGTTTTGTTTCCCTTATAGTTCAGATCCAGAACTTGTCTTGGACTCCCTCTGTGCCTTCTTCTCTGACCTAGAGCTTTGGCAGCCACTGGGAATTACAGCCCTGGAATACTGATTCCAAATTGTGCATCTACTGAGTTTCTTGGGCTTGTTTTTCACAGACCCTTTGCCCCTAGCTTCTACCACTTCTGTCTCATTAATACATTCTATTTCTTATAAAAAGTGACTCCATTTCACCATATTCATAAGACACAAATCCATCTTTAGACTCAGTCTCAAAAGAGTATATAAAATTTGACAAATTAAAGAATTTTGAAAGCATATTTCTTTTCTGTGGGAGTAGTCAAATGTTACATGTCTGCCATACCTTCAAATGTGGTAAGAATGTGCTTAGAGGTCTATATGTGGCTTTTGGATTTTTTTGTAGCAGAGACGGAGGCACTGAAATTTGTTGGTGGTGGAAAGTCAACCTATTTGTACAAAAGTCCATTTTCTTTGAGTTAAAAAACAACATTTAAAATCTTTGTCATTAGTTTATTTTTCATAGTGTTTTTACTGACCTATAATATAGATGTAAAAATATGACCATTTAATGTGCTCAGCACAAGGTTTATACAGCCCATAAACAGCTCCAAGATAAGGGAAAAAATGGGAATATTACAATCTCCCAAAGATGCTCCAAAGTATTTTCTTGTCACTCACTACCCATCCTAGGGTAGATACTATTTTCATCTAGTTGCTAATAGATTAGTTTTCTCTGTCTTAAACTTTATATAAATAGAACCATACAGGATTTTAGTCTGGCTTCTTTTACCCCTTTCTGTTTATGACATTCATCCATGTTGTGTGCTATTTTCTAAGAAGTGTAGTATTCCATATTATTAACAGAGCACAGTGGGTACCTCTGATACTGTGGTGTATGTTTGGTTGTGCTTAGACTGTAATTGGAAATAGTACTACGTGACTATGTTTGTTCACGGCTTTTGGTGAATGAATATCAACATATTTATATGTTCTAAGCAATTTAGTTATGAGACCATTACTGAGTATTCTTAGTTCTGTCATTAGCGGGTAGAAGCTCGGGGACCACCATTGTATATTTGGTTTATTGTTGATCTACCTATATAGTAGAATGTAACTACTATACAGCTCTGTAAACATATGCATGCATATATGCGTGTGCATATACACTTATGTGTGTACATTTTTGTTGTATTTGCTTAGAAGTAAAATTGCCAGATTATATTTTTAAGGTAGTACCAAAGCAATTGTACCAATCATGCTTCCAGCAGGAAAGTAGGAAAGTTCTAGTTGTCCCATGTCCTTGCCAATATTTGATGTTATCTTTCTTTTCACTGCTAGTTATAATAGGTGCTGTGGTCTAAACATACACTTTAATGCTTAGCCTCTTGCTCATTTCATAATAGGTTTGCCTGTCTTATTCTTGCTGGTTTGTAGGAAATTCAGTATTGATATAGGTATTGTAAACATTTTTTCCTTCCCCTAACTTCTAGTCTCCCTATTTTCAGATTAACCCTTTGAAAATACTAGCATTGTATACAGTATTGTGGAGGATATCTTATTGCTAACCATATTGAAGTTGGGCCACATTGATCAAAATCATCTGCAAAGAACCCCTGAGGTATTGGTTATATAGGGTAGAACAGGATCTCTTCAAGTTATTGGCATATGAAAACTGATGTCTTTGGGACACATCAAAAATGTTAAGTGTTTGCTGTGTGTCATGTGGTATTCTAGACACTCCACATAGGCTGCCCCATTTATTCCTAAAGTAATCTGGCCAATTAAGTGCTATTATTACTCCATATTCAAGCAATAAGTAATATAAATAAATAAATAAATAAATAAATAAATAAATAAATAAATAAATAAATAAATAAATAACTCAAAGAAGTTTTATAAATGCCCAGGGTCACAAAGCTGGGTTCCAGGCTTGCAGAGTTTGTGCTGTTCATGCTATTCTGTACTATTCACTGCACAGGGCCACATTTCCCAAGTATTGTTCTATTGTGGTGCCAGTTCTAATAAGTGCTCAGTAAATACCTCTTGAAGGAAAGGATTCAACAGTGTGTGTTAGACAAAGCCTTTACTGAGTAGGGAAGTTTGTCCTGGCAATGGGATGCTGGTATAAGAAGCAGTTGCATTCCATACTGCTGTATGTCTGTCATCAATAATACCTGTCACTGAGGAGACAGTGAACATTTGTGGAGTGAAAGAATCAGTGTACAGGTAGTGGACTCTGCTTAGTAGATGTGGGAACTCAGCAGGCACTGTAGGAATCAAGGCTCAGGCCAGCAGTTGGTGTTATATGGGTGGCCTGGAACATTCAGTCCAACTAGAGTATCCTGGTTGTATAGCAACAGGGCAGCAAAGCTTGTGGTTAAAGAACAGGGTCCTTTGTCAGCAGGTGAGGTCATCCCAGTCATTGACAGTTAGATTAGAAGAGGTTTCAGCAGGTATGCAGGGCTAGCAGGAATCAAAGTCCAGTAAGTAAAGGTTATGAGGCTTCAGGCAGTAAAGTTCAGGGTGGCTGGAGAGAGCCAGGAGTACTATTGCCAGCCTGGACTTCCCTCCTGAATGGGGTCTTTCTTCTTGATAGTTTCTAGTACCTAGGAGGAACATATCAAACTCAGGAGGAGACTTAACTCAGGTTGAACCAGAAGAAGCTCCTGTGCATGTCTTGCCCAACTCTTCATTTGACAGTTGAGGAAATTAAAATTCCAGTGAAAGGTTATTCAGTAATTAGTAGAGCTAGCACTAGAACCAGGTACCACAGAGTTTTTCCTATTTCCTCATGTTATGTCAAAAATTAAGAGCTGATGGGAATTGTGCAACTGACAAGGAGAGAAGATGGAAGGAAGGCCTTGAAGAGGTTAAGATTGGATTTAATATGGGAGAGGAGAGGGGGTGCAGGCTAGAGAACAGCCTAGGCTGGGATTTGGATAAGGAAGCTACTTAGAAAATGACCATTGACTAGATATCTTTCTCAATCTTATTAAAATATGATTTACAGAGACGTGCAACTTGCTAGAGAATGGACAAAAGGACTGAGTAAGAAGTAAGGATTGTACCTCAGCTGTGCCTAGACTTACCTGAGGCTTTAGGACTTCTCTTTTTGCAGAGCCTGGGAAGATTTAGGACTGGAGAGCAACAAAAGGGACTCCTGAGATGCTCCTCCAGGGGACCAGCTTCTAGGGATTCTCACACGTAAACAGTGACATCACAGTGCACCTGGTCTCAGTGGGCTACAGGTGGTATTCTAAGGGTTTCTCTGTGTTTGCCCATTAAAACTTCGCAGTAATTGCAGAGTAACTGTTATATCTGAAAGGTGAGGAAACTGAGTCTCAGATATAATATCTTTCCCTTAGAGGTATATATGGCAGAGGCAGAATGTGTGAGCTAGTTTGAGGATTTGGCACCAGTAGGATGTGTAGGAGCTTCTGGAGCTCAGCTTCTGACCATTTAGTTCCTGGGTTTCACCCTGTTGAGGTAGCTGCCCTGGTGCTTCAGAGAGGGGCGTGCTGCCCTGTACATTTTTTATAGATTAGCCCCTGCCTTGTGGCAAAACAAGTCAAGTAGAAAAAAAACAAACCAACATTTCATGACTTCCTGCAGAAAAAGCCACAAAGCTTCTCAAGTAGAGGTAAGACCACCCAGAATCCCTGGATATTTCCTGCTAAGGGGCACAAGGACTTTAATCTTACCTGTGGTGACACTGAGATCTGGCCCTCATGTTGCTGTTTCTTCAGTGGTCACTGTCTCTGACCCTCTTACACCTGTAAAGTTTAATATAGTGGCTGGGGTAATGCCTGGAGACTGAGGGTCTGTCCTCAGTTCTCCACAAGCTAATTCAGGGACTTTGAGATTTTCTGGGTTCCCTTCTGCAGAAGGAGGTTGGGTTTGAACAGTGGTTTCCAAAGAAATATAGAACATTATCTTCAAACAAAATATTGCTTAGAGGTACAGAATATAAAACAGTAAAATAAGCTAAAATTTTTCAAAGAAGAGGAATAAGAAGAGGAGGAGACAAAAAAGGGAAAACAGGATGAGGTCATTAGATTTGGTTGGGAATTGCACTCAGTGCTGCTGTTCTGCTTCTGCATCTTTCTACATATGGTTCCTGCCCCTCACTTTGCCTTTGCTCCATCTAGTCTCATGGAGGGTTTTGAATTACTCTGGGTCTTCTTTAGCTTCTGCCTTCTCACGGAATCTCAGTGCTGCTGCTGATTTCCTTAGCTTCTAGGTTTCTATTGCATTTGTCAGCCATTTCAGTCATTTAATTCTTCATACTACCTAATGAACGCCTCCAAAATACATAGGGTTTTTTTTTGTTGTTATATACATACACAACATGTGCTTGTATTTGCATTTGTACATAAATATCTGCATCTCTGTATATGTGAATTCATACTGCACGTGGACATGCACATACAGGTCCTTAAGGACCATGAGCTTTATTCCCTAGTGCCTAGTACATAACCTAAATGAGTCACCAGAAAAGTTTTGTAATTATGGGGTTTCCTTCCTTGCTATCCTAAATGTCTTGTACATTTCAGATGATACTCAATTAAGTATGATTATGTAGATTGTGATTTGTGTCTGGAAAGTCTTAGACTTGAATTTTGGTTCTGGCTTGTACTAGCTTTAAGTCGTTAGGAGACATATGTAGCTCTACTGAGGTTGGGGTGAGGCTCTGGCATTCAACAGGTACTTAGTGAAGGCCTGTATGAGATAGGCATTATTCTAGTTGTTGGGAATTTAGCAGTTTGTAAAACAATATTTTGTCATAAAACTTATGTTCTAGTTAATCTTCAGGAAGCCCCCCACAAGGTTGTTCAGAGAGGAAGAGGAGAAAAGAGGACTTTGGACAGGGTTGGGATTGTTCCTGGATAGAAGTTGTCCTTTGGTCTGAGTGTTGCACAGGGAGTTCTGTGTGGTATTTTTACTGTGAGATGAAGAGGGAAAAGGCTGCTTGGGTTTTCCTAAGGGACACGAGCTCTGAGACCCAGAAGGGTGGCCACAGGTAGCCACATTAATAATAAAGCCAAATTTTAGTTGGTTGAGGCCATAGCCATCTTGTTTCTACCTCCCAAAGAGAATGTCTTGGAATCAAGGACTTCCCAGATAGAAGAAGTGTGTGAGATATGAAGTGAAATATCATCCAAGGGTTTCCTTCTGCATTCTGAGGAAGCAGCAGCAGAAGGGGACATGTGTATGAGCAGTAGTCAGCTGTCATAGTCTGAGGTGGGGGACACAAATATATAACAAATCTATTTAATGTCTTCATGTCTCAGATGTACCGTGTGTTCAAGCAGCCTGCCCTCTCTTAGGGGGATTTGTTTTTATTTTCTAAATTGACATAACATTTGTTCACGTTTATGGAATACAGTGTGGAACTTTGGTATTTATATACAACATGTGATGATCAAATCAGGGTGATTAGCATTTCTTTCTTTCTTTTTATTTTTTCTTTTTGGTTTTTCGAGAGGGTTTCTCTGTGTAACAGCCCTAGCAGTCCTGGACCTAGCTCTATAGACCAGACTGGCCTTGAACTCACAGAGATCTGCCCGCCTCCTGAGTGCTAGGATTAAAGGTGTGCATCACCATTGCTTGGCATGACTGTGTCCTCCAACATTTATCATTTATTTCTATGTATTGGAAACCTTTGAACTTTTCCATTTATTTTGAAATATATAACAAATTGCTATAGATTATAATTACCCTATTGCGTTATAGAGTGGTAGAAGTTATTCTTCCCATTCAGCTACACCACTGTATTTATTGCCCTTTTTCCATTCCTCTCCCTCTTCCCTCCTTAGATCCTGGAAATCACTGTTTTCCTCTCTACTTCTATCAATTTTTTAAGCTTTTACATATGAGTGAGAGTACATGGTACTTGTCTTTCTGTTGCTGGCTTGTTTTACATATGAAATTATGATGTCCAGTTTCATCCATTTTTTTTGAAAATGATAGTATCAAATTATTTTTAAGAGTAAATAGTATTCTATTATATATAAATACCACATTTGTTTTTCCATTTCTCTATCAGTGGGCATCTGGCTTGATTTCTAGTCTTGGTTATTGTGAATAATGCTGCAGTGAACGTAAGAACTGTAAGCATCTCTCTACTGAGGGTGATTTTGAGTTGAGTTGAAGTTGACCTTTCCTATTCTTAAACTTCCTCATCTACAAAGTGAGGATAATACTAATTATACATACCACATAGGGTCATTAAAGGATTAAATGTACATAGAAGGGCTTAAAACAATGCTTTATAATCCTAATACTCTATGTCTGTAACTCTTATTGTCTGTCCCATTTGTGTGGCATTGGTAGGCTTGTTTGATTTGTCTGTGATCATGAGCTTGTTGACAGGATATGTCTTACATTTCTCATTCCCTGTGCTTATCTCAGTGCTTGTAGCCTAGTGGACATGTTGTAAAAATGTTTTGAAGAAACTGTGACCTCAGGATGTAGGCTGAGATTAGTGGGAAGGTTTGAGGTGGCATCAGAGCAGACAGTTTGTGAGAAAATGAAGGGAAATGCTAGAGGGGGCAGATTAGGACCAAATGATAGCAGTTAAGTTTGTCACTAGGGAACCATGCAAAGTTGTAGAGTACAGGATAGATGTGAAGGGTCACAGTTTAGAAAAGATGCTGATAGAAGTTTCTAGACTGGGTTGGAGGAGAGAGCCTGGCCGTAACAAGGTGGTTGGGAGGGTTCTGCGACACATGGCTGCAAGTTACAAGTTGTGTGGGCAGGAACGTTCTGCCTGCATTTGCTCTCCCTCCTCCTTAGCTCAGTGCTAGAAGAAATCAGTCGTCAAATTGTGACCTTCCCATGTCCAGCCCTGACTATACCCAGGCCTGATATTTGTCTGTCTGTGTCTTACTCAGATATACCTTGCATGTGTTCCCAAGTTTCCAAGCTGCATGAGTCTTTGTATCACAGACCCAGTGCGACTTCAATCCCTCTCGCTCTCCAGCCTCTCTGTATTTTTTTATTTTCATCTTAAGTGAGAAACAGTGAGGCATCTGGAAGTAAGCCATGTGCTTTTGTTTGTTATTCTCACCAAGGACAAGCCTGTTCCCAAGCTCCAGGAGCAGCACCCTAGATCCCTGAGGAGGGTGATATGAGACAGAATTGGAGAAGAATCATCCTACGGAGACACTGCTTGGAAAACACTCCTGCCTGGGTGTCCATTTTGTTTCTGCCTGGCCACAGCGCTCTCAGCTTTTGCTTGTCTCACTGGTTCTACAATGCATTAAATTCAGGGGGCATTCTATATCCTTGTGGTAGCTGTGGCCAGCTTCTACTGGCTGCTGTGACACTGTGTAGTGGTCATACCACCTACCTGTGGCACTGGGTTCTATCCTCATGTCTTGTGGCTCTGACCACAGTTGTTTGGAGGTAAACAGAAAAATAAGGATTTATCTTAAAAAGATATATCGGAATATAAAAAGTTTCTGTTAGCCTTTAATTAGCATCTCCCACATACAGGAAACCTTCTATAATTGGCACACAGAGTTTGAGAACACCATTCCTCCTGCTTAAGCAGTGGTGTGTGATGAGAACAGACATTTATTAAACGTTTATTATTATAGGCTGGGCACCATGCCAAGCACTGTGCATAGATATCTCACCTACATATTAGCCTTTCACAGTGGCTGCATGCCACAGATCTTACTAGTGCTGCTTCATGGATAAAGATCTTGTAGATGGCTTCATGTCCCTCAGCTAATGTGAGTCTCCTGATTTCTGAGCCTACTTACCACCCCAGTCTTCATACCATGGGTGTCAGAGAGGACGATTTAGATTTGGAAGTCTCGGGTTAAGTTTATTATGGAACGTAAGCTATTTTAGCTGATCTTGTTTTTCCCATTTACTTATTTGTAAACTGGCAAATTTAATATTTATGTATTTCACAAGACCTCCTTAAGAGAGTAAATCAGGTGATTTGCCATGAAAGTATTTTATATACTAGTTTAAGTTAATAGCAAGGAAAAATTATTTAAAATTATAATATAGTAAAAGAAAGGTTCAGAGGCATTGGTTTTATTTTGGTGTGTGTGTGTGTTTAGTACTGATGCACACCAGGGGTTATAAGGTATGTAGATGGGGAGCAGTTCATTAGGGAAGGGTAGGCTTGGGGAGCTCTCCTGAGAGGCAGGAATGTCATTTATGTGTGCAATCTTGTGAAGTGACTGTCTATTGATTGCTAACTGTGCCTCCATGACAGGCTCAGTTCTGACCTGTTTAGTAGGACTAGCTGCATGAGGTGGCAAGGGTTTGCAGCAAGCCCAATGTGGAGTGAGTCATGAAGTCATGTTCATGATGAGGAGGCTGCTCTTTGGGTAGGTAAAAAGCATGGGGAGCAAGTTTAGGGACTTGACCTTATTTAAAGGCCCTGCTAGGAGAGGGGCAAAGACAGAATCCATGTCCAAGGGCCCTGAGACGAAGTTGGATCCCTAGAAAGGTCTCTAGACCAATAGACTTCTATTATTCCACATTCCTAGTGCTGGTATCAGTGAGGTACAGGGTTGTGGGCCAGCAAAGAGGATTATGAGAAAGGCAGCTTCTGCCCATGGTCCTTCTGCAGGCCTCAGGGACATGGCTGTGTCTGAGAGATAACCTGGGCCTAAGCAGGCTCCAAATCACTGAGAGCAGGGAACATTCCATGGTGAAACTTTTCTTCATTTTCTTGTCTAAGGCACAAGGCTTACTCAGGGTTCTTGCCATTTTATTTTAACTTCTTACCTGGTTCTCTATGAATGAGAAAGGAGACAAGTTGTTCAGTCTTGGGACAGTGATATGCTAGGGCAGCTTGCTGGAACACATTTTTCATACAAAGGTGTAGCTTATAGGTTGGAAGCGGCTAGTCAGTAGTATCTTGGCATTTTATAATTCTGAAAATAATATTTGTAGGTAAGCCCTAAAGAAACTGTCTTATGTTCTCATTCCTGTGTTCATTGGTCCATTTACATAGCAGATGGTTTCTGGAGATAGATGTGGCCTACTTGGTAGCATTGGGGGCTATAAGACACAGTTCAGGTTCATGAGAAGCATCTCAGCAGTGAGATTGTTTTATAACTGTTCCTAAATCATGTTAGCTCTAGAAGCTATTTTAGGAATGCCTTTGGTTATGAACCATATCTTATATTTAATTTTGATTCTCTTTTCACTCCTGTCCTGGATTCAGTAGCAGCACTAACAAACACCATGCCTGGCTTTGTCTTAGGTATTCAAAGTACTTAGAGCTCACCAGTTCATCAGAGCTGGCACCTACATACAGTCATCTCTGAGGGACGACCTTGGACATTGTCCTGTGTGGTCACTTTACCTTCCAAATGTCAGAAGGGCCTGAGCTTCCACTTGGGGCTCTGAAATGCTAGGACAGAGGCAAAAAAAGTGGAGAGTTTTGCTGCCTTTTGATCTTGGGTCTGTGTGTGTTTGTAATAGGCTTTCAGTGTACCCAGGATATGTAACAGCCTGTAAAGCTCTGTCTTCCCACCTGTCTTATGAGACTAATGGCTTTCCTTTGCTCCTTTCCCTTCATCTACTACCTTATGAGGTAAGACCAGCATTATACTGTCTCCTTAGCAGAAATCTATAGTATGTAGCCACAGGGAGATACTGGGATCTCTAGGGTTCGATTTGCTGGGTGAGGGTTGGTTTGACCCTGGTCTTTCATCAGTGTGACAGGACATCTGATTTTTGTGCCTGTGCCTCAAACTGGTGCAAAGGAAAAGGAAGTCAAATAAGATACCTCCCAGAGATGAGTTAGGCTTGTGCTATTCTTAGGGGAAAAAAGCTGATTTTAGCAGAATCTGCTAGAGGGTGAGCTGAGTGCTGGGGCTTGTGGCATTATAGGTTAGTCCCTCTGCTACTGCTTGGTGACCCTTTCTAGAAGCAAGAGTTGGAAGAGAAAAAGGTTCAGATCAAAGGAAGGGGACAATAGCAGAAACCTCAGAGGACCAGTATGGCCTGGAAGGAACTATGGCTCTTGAGCTATTCCCAGTGGGTTGTAGAATGTAGGAGTTGACCTTTTGACAGGGAGGTCTCATGTAGCAAGTGCTGATAGGACCTGTAGTAATTAGCTTTGGGAAGATTGAGAATTTTGAAGCTTTTCTGGACCCTGTCTTTGCAAAGCCCACTCACTGGAGGCAACAGCTGAGCCCCATGGGACACATGGTATACTATCAAATTCTGGATTTCATGTGTTGTTGGCATTTAGAGAAGATGGCAGGCTTGTAACCTCAGAGTGCACTACATATAGGAAGACTTCAATAATGGCTTTCTCTTTTTTCTTTTCCTTTCCTTTTTTTTTTTTTTTTTTGAGGTCCTAAGGATTGAACCTAGGACTTTGTGTATGCTAGTCAAATACTATACCACTAAGTAGGAGATGGAGTGGGGGCAAAGATGGGGTTATAGAGTCAGAATGGAGAGTCAAGGCAGCCACAGAGTAGCTCTTCTGAAGATCAGAATCTGTGAGACTTTAGGTGCCTGGACCATTTCAGAAGTCTGTCCTATTCTTAGTCTCAGTTCGGAGGGAAAAAGTCAAACTAGAAGTTCAAGGGAGGGTACTGATTAGCCAAGAATTCTTGAAAGCCTGAGAAGATGAGGGGAGTTCTAACACATTACTGTGTATTTTGATTCTTTTTTTTTTTGGTTTTTTTTTTTGGTTTTTCGAGACAGGGTTTCTCTGTGTAGCTTTGCGCCTCTCCTGTAACTCACTTGGTAGCCCAGGCTGGCCTCAAACTCACAGAGATCCGCCTGGCTCTGCCTCCCGAGTGCTGGGATTAAAGGCGTGCGCCACCACCGCCCGGCTACTGTGTATTTTGAAGGGCACTACTTTTGCAGCTGTGAAAGCCATGACTGGGGAGTTAGGTGGCCATTCCTTTTGTAGATTTCACAGTGTTCACATATGAACAAATGACTACCTTACAGTTTTGCTATAGCAACAATAACAATTTGGGTAAACATATTTAGCAAATACACTAAGTTCTTTACTTATATAGATGCATCACAACACTGGGAAGGATGTGCTGAGCTTGTTAGGCCACGAGACTAGTAATCTACTTAAGATCTCCCACGTTGGATACAAATCCAATTCTTCTTGTCTAGGTACCAGGTAAAGGCAGATGATATTGAGGATTCCTTTGAAACCCCTGAATTCTTCTTTTTCCTTTTCTTTCTTTCTTTCTTCCTTTCTCTCTCTCTCCATCTTTCCTTCCTTCCTTTTTTTTTTTTTTTTTTTTTTTTTTGTCTTGTGCATTAAACCAAGGGCCTCAATTTTGCTAGGCAAGTACTATACTATGAAGTTATAGCTTTAGCTCCAAACCCTAGGATTCTGAAGGCTCTGACTGAAAGGCCACTCTAGGCCATTTGGAAGGGAATGGGAGATCAATGTGCTTAAGTGCAGGAATGGTAGTTGGTGCTTTTGGGGATCTCACTGTGATTACTGTTTTGTGGCTATGGGTCATTGTGATGGTTTTGATTAGGAAGATTTTATGAGCAAGAGGATCCAGTGGCTCTTAGGTAAAGGCTTCTCTAGGTAAGAAGGCTGGTGAATCCCAGGCTTAGCATCTCAATACCTTCTGCTTTCTTTTTTTCCAGCCCCTGCCTCATGACTTTGGGCTCATAGAAGCTCCAGAGGTGCTTATGTCATGTCAGACCCATGGAAACTTCTTGATCGTGTCCTCAGCTTCCTCTCTAGCTCTGCTGCCCCAGAAATGTGCAAGTCAGTAGAGTCCAGGTGCTTACCTGAAGATGCAAAAGAACTTGAACCATCTTATTCTGGGGTCAGGTGAGCCCAAAGAGCTGTCTATACTTGGTTTCCCTTATCATCTGCCTCTGCTGTTGGGGGTCTTGTTGGCCATGGTAGAGTTCCTCACAGTACTTATGCTAACTGTGCATTTCACTGGGATAAATGAGTAGTCATTCTGTAGATCCTGCTTGATTTCTAAATGCTCACCCTGGCCTCCAAAGGAGTTGAAGTTTTCCGAGGGAGGTTGGTGAATACTCCTTGCAAGGTGTTTGGAAAGTTTAAAGTGAGCTGATTTGTCTTCAAAGTACATTGGGCATTGCTGCCTTGTCTTTGGGGTGAGAACATTGGCCTTATAGGGTTATACTAGAGCCTAGCTTGAGAATAACATCCCAGAGGGCATTAGAGAGTGGAACTCCCTGGAAGAATATTACTCTATTTTCCATCTGCGTGTATTCATGATATTTCCTTACTCTGGTCAACAACTCTCTCCCTCCAAACTTTAGAAGATACTTCACACTGTCACACATTTTGTGGAACTGTACTTTTGATAAGATTTTACATTATGATTATCATTATGTAAATATATCCTGGGTACTGTCCTAAATGATTGTGCTATCATATTTTAGATGATGGCTTTGGCCCTGGAATTCTTATCTCTGATCTAGCTCTTCAAGCTAACACTTGGTCATTGAAAGCCAGGTCCTGTGACCTGACCATATGTGATAACTTTGTTCTCTCCTCCTCTGTCTTAGGCTGTGGGTCTGGACATGCTGCCCTGGATTAAGGCTAAAGCAGTATGGAAATGAAAACTAAAGTTAGGGCCCTGTGTGTTAATGAGTCTTGATATCTAGATCTGACCCAATGAAACAAAGCAGGATTTGTTCTTTAATAAGAAAGAGACTCCATTTTAAAATTACATGTCACTAAGCTTGTATGGTCACATCAGTCAGCATAGTTTGGAGAGTATTCACTTGTCCAGGTTCTACATGCCCTAGAAACATCAACCTGTACTCCTAAGGTCCAAGACCCTCATATCTGCAGCCTGGTCTGTTCTGTGGCACAGGCTGTAGTCCGCAGTTGAGGAAAGGATTACAGATCTCTAGTTTTGGTTCACATGGCCCAGCCATGCTCAATATCTGCAGATTATTTCCATTCATTGACAGAACCAGGATTTTAAGAGCAGCCAGCCAAGAGACCCACAGGGAGTCTCAAGACTTTGTGCCCTTGTCCCTGGACAAGGGGCAGGTCAGTGGCCCCCAGGTATTATCAAGACAGCAGGTACATGTCACCTTGCCAAAAAGGGTTTTGCTTACATCCAAGGAGTGAGCAGGGCAGGAGTTTAGGTTTAATGATCAGTGGCCTAGGTTTCATAGATACTTTGGCTTCTTTCACTTTCACATGAAGTGCTGTGAAGCAGCCTAGGCAGGACACTTTGGAGCCTAGATTTCTGGTATAAGAGACAGAATGATTCAATCTGTCCAAAAGAAAGTACCTGCTTAAAAGCAGAGCACATTGGTCACAGTGTCTGCTATCCTGGTTCTGATCTTACCCCAAACATGCCTCCTTGTGATATAGCCCTTTCCATATTCTACAAGGGGCTCTGGGTGTGCTGAGTTCATTTGTGTTGTGAATTCAGAACCTGGCATGTCTACTCTGCATATTCATCACTCTTCTTTTGCCCTTTTGTCTTCAAATCTCACCTGTTTTGGACCCGAACACACTTGCTCCTGTCTAGCTATTCTCATAAATAAGAAACAAGGTGTTTTGTGCCTGGTCAGTACTTGGATGGAAGACTTGAGAATGCTAGGAATTGCAGAACTAGTGAGTAGCTTTTGTTGTAAGATGTATAAAATCATCATCTTCATTGTTATTTTCCTTGCCACAGTGTTAGCTAGGATCAGTTGAACTGCTTTCTTTGGGTTGGGCTTTGAGCTGAGTGATTTTGTATTGTCTCCAAGAAAAACCAGTGATCTACAGATGAAATTGAAGCAGGAAGTACATGAAAGTTAATTGAGTTGTTGAAGTTTATATAACTAGTAAAGACACTGCACAAGAATTCAGATTTAAATCTGTTTCGTTTGAGAGTCAGGAATTTTTAACCAGTCTTTGTACTTAATACTATGTATTTAATAAATGTTTGTATAAATTCGGGATTGCTTCAATAGGCTAGCAGTCTTCATGGTATCACTATTAGTAATTAGAAGCAGTTTTTGAATACTTATAGTCGTAGGCTTTCCAGTTCTATGGAATAGATATCCATTTTTCTGATTAGGAAACCAAGACTTAGAAAGACCAAGGTTACTTGCCTTAGGTTGCACAGCTAAGTAGTATAAATTAATTGGGATTTGGGTGCAAGTTATCTCTAGAATTCTAAATCTGCACTCTAAATCCTTCTGTTTTTGCCCACATTAAGTAAGACTCATTTTCTTCCTCTTCCTTTCTTCTTGCTTCCCTCTTTACCTTATGGTGCTTTTCATAGTTTGTACCTGCTCTTCCTATTTTCCTTTTCAGATTATGTCTGTTCATGTGAAGCTTAATTCATAGGACTGACTCTTCAGTCTGTGCTTGCTTAAGCTTTATAATGACCTCTACTGCAGTATGTCTCCCCTTCCTCTCCCCCACTTCCTTCTCTCTTTGAAGTGCTGGGGGTTGAACCTAGGGCTTTACATATGCTAGGCAAGCACTCTATCATTGGTCAATATTCAGAGCCCCCTCCCTTTTTGAGCATAGTGCTGTGTAGCATAGGTAGGCCTTAAACTTATGA
The DNA here is from genome assembly GCF_007827085.1 of Peromyscus californicus insignis. Lineage (NCBI taxonomy): Eukaryota > Metazoa > Chordata > Mammalia > Rodentia > Cricetidae > Peromyscus > Peromyscus californicus. Next base: position 80,011,431 of record NW_026294436.1, read on the forward strand.
TCCCTCTGGATTACAGGTTTACACTATCATGCTGGTTCTATTTTATTTTTGACTAAAAGAAAGAGTAGGAAGCCCAGAAGTAGACACACACGTGTTGAGACCCCTGATTTATGACAAAGAGATTTATGTACTACTGAGAGTAGGGAATAGATAGTTGTTTTAGTAAACACTGCTAGTTCAGTGTGATAAGATTGAGGAAAGAAATGAATCTGGACCATATAAAAAATAAATTTCAGCAAGACCACTGAATATTAAAGCTTCATGTATAAGCTAATAGTATCTTCATGACCTTGGGATAGGCATACAGTTCTTAAAGATGGCACAGGAAGCCCTCACTATAAAGGAACAGCCTGATAAATTGGATATTAAAATGAGAAACTTCTATTATTGTGACCTCAGTAAAAAGTAAAAACAAAAGCAATGTGGAGAATATCCATGTAGCGTAGCACCTGAGGATGGAAGGCAGGTCACATCTAGAATATGTGGTCTTCCAACAGATCCTTAAGAAAAAAAACAAAACTCCCCTTTCCACCCCCAGTGAGCAGAAGAATGTTCTGCACTTAGGAACGTGAGTCATAGGCAGTTTTTTCTCCCGTTTCCACGTTTTAACCTATGGATCTTGGATTACTGGTGCAGCCTGGTGGCTGGCCTCAGACCTATTTCTCCTTTCAGTAAGAGCACCAGGCCTTTCATTTCCCATGCTGCTTCGCTCAGCTATACCTCTTTTCTCATGAATGTTACTATGTGTCTTTAACTCTCCTTTTGCTTATAAATTTTGATCAGTTGAATTTTTCTCTCTAGCTTTTTCCCTCTTTGTTTTTCATTTCCCTTTTGTTCCCTCAACCTTCTTGCTGAGCCTTAAATCTTTAGGTTGTAAAAGCTACCTACCATACACTCTCAAAAGACTTGGGGAGAGCAAGCTTGTTCTGTGGGGCTCCAGAGACCCACAGGCTCATATTTACCTACATGAGGTTTGTTCTTTGCTGTGCTACAGTTGTCCAAGTTCTCTAAAGAATGGTCAGAGTTACCACAAAGAGGCAAAACAGCAACTTGGTTGCACTGTTTTCTGTGGAGGGCCCTATGCCTTGGATGGTGTTAGATTATGATAATCTCTTCCAATCTTGTCTCTAAAGCCCTGATCAGACCTTCCACGGACATCCAGGGGAGTAGCCCTCAGTGGGAAAGAAAGCCAGTGTACTAACATGATCTCTCTGCACTGCCAGTTGGTCAAGGTGGGCTACAAATACCGTTACTTTAATGGTAATCATGTCTACTTAACAAATACTTTTAATACAGCATTCCACCTGCATCCATCAGGGATGGATCTGAAAGCTTTGATTACCTTTGTTTTCTTCAAATGGCAACATATGTGTGTTGGTTTTCTTTTGGAGCTTATTCTTGTTGCATCCCTCTCTGGCAGTACTTGTTCTCCCTGGCATTACACATTCATTATTGGACCCATGAACACCCTGGAAGTTTTGTAGGTGTATGTGGACTTTACAAGGTTTTTTTGTTTGTTTGTTTTTTTTTTTTTTTTTTGGCAGTGTTTAAAATCTTGGAGCTTAACATAAAGCTTTTGTTCTGAAAAATTAGATAGTCTGGATTCTGTGATCTCCATTCTCAGATAGCCTTGAGCACAGAGCTGGAGGGACAGCCTACAAGGACTGGCATATTCCTTCTTGGGACATTATTTCCCAGAAGACTGCTTTTCTTCTTTATTACTGTTCTTTTCTACTTTATTGTTTTATTACTGGCTGGGAGACATCATAGTTGGTTACTTCAAAAAGGGAAGTATGGGCTAGCCTGGGGATTAATCAGTATGTTTACTATTAATTCATTGGAAAAGCAAATTCAAGCTTCTAAAGAGTAGATTTGTTTTTTAGTATCCATAATGCACATTTGAGAATGCTTAGAGGATACTAAGCTGGCAAATCTGTCTGAGGTGTTGGCCCATTTCCTATACTTCTGTACTGTATATTAGCTTAGCACTTACTAGGTACTTCATGAATGCTTTACCTCCTGAGGTCACCAAGCCCCAGCTTTGTCTACTCCCAGGTTCTTAGCAGAAATGCCTTCCACATCTAGTATACCACATGTGCATCTAGCTGGCCACTTCCATGGGAGACTAGATTTATGTTTAGTATATCTAGGATACACACTCGGGCCCCAAATGTTCCAAGAGTGTTAGCTTCTTGCACAGCTCCCCTGCTTCCCCTAAGGATCCAGTCTTCCAGAGCTGGACTTGATGGGAGAAAAGAAAGGCAGCAGGCCAGCAGGAATCCTACTTTTGCCCACTGATGTGGCTAATGAAGTTTGTGACCAGTACAGAGTGCATGCAATTCATACCCTGGACAAGGATGGGTCAAAGTTTAGCTCCATCCCTTTAAAGAAAAAGAAACATTGTTTTTGGCATTTTGAAATTTTGACCCATATCCTTTGGAGGCCAAGGAGAGCTAACTGTGTCTGGAGAATTTGTTTAGTCCCCAAGGCCTGTAGGAATTGAGAAGCTGAGAAACCTGGAGTTGTTGGGCAGGAGCTGACACCCTGCCTTTTCAGGTTCCCAGGCCTCTGAGTATAGATGGCAGAGTCCCTGCTCAGGAGTTATCCTTGCTGCCCGAAAGAAATCAAATACTAACCGTAGCATCCTGTAAAACTGCTTCCTTGTATGTTTCACTAAGTAAACATCCACCCATGTTTTTGAAACTGAATTCATCTCTGCTTCCTGGTCATCCCTTTTGGGTTTTTTCTGTTCTCAGTGCTCCATAGAATCAGGTTAATGGAAGAGACCTAGAATTAATCAGAGGCACCTAAGATAACTGCTTTAATCTTAGTAAAATTCTGAGGAGGGTAAATGGACTTTTAGGAAGAAAATGGAAACAAATCTTCCTACATGGTGTCATACTTTGCGAGCCGTCCCTGCTGTCATGGGCATTTCCCTGTGAAGGCTTAGCACAGTCTTGCTGTGGTTGTAGACCACAGTGGCCTCACTCCTCAAGTTCTGTGGCCTTGTATGTCCCTACTCTTGTCCTGTGCATCTCTTGACTATTTCTCATGGTTTACCTCTTCTCACTTCCACTCACCCATGACATTCCTGTTGCCATGGGACTGAGAAACCACATCATTTCACCAAGTTCGTGAGATTATGGGCTAACTCTGTACTGAGCCTGCTTCCCTCTGGTTCCTTCTCCTGAAAGAGAAGGCTCTCTGGCAGAGCTCTTTGTTTATTTGATCCTGGGCTCATGGATAAATCAGGAATGTCCTGACATGAACTTAGGCGTGTGTGTGGTGTGTGTGTTTGTGTGTGTGTGTGTATACATGTTTTTCCCCATGGAGAAGGAAACTGTCAAATGGGAACTTTGGTAAGCAGAGAACCATTCTGGGGAATTTGCTTTAAGTGACATCAGAGCCATATGCCTTGGTCATCAGACCAGTAGGTAACTTCTTTATTGGCATACTCTACCCTGCCTCCCAGAAGGTGTAAATTTGAAGCACTTTCCCCTCTGTTGGGAGCCTGGCACAGATACCCCAGGCTTCTTTTAAAACGAGGGAATACCAGGTTGTCTTCCAAGAGATCCTTCTCTCTGCTGACTAAAATGTTGGCTCTAATGGTTGTGTAAAGGCTATACAGAATAGTGGGTGTAGAAGAGGTGGTTTCCTGGCCTCTTGTTCCTGTTCTTCTTACTAAAAGTACAAGATCCTGATGTGATGCACTTTATGAATCAGCTTACCGCCCCCAGAACCTGAACACATCTGAAACATCTGGTTAGAGGCTGGTATGAGAAACACTTACATATATATGATGGTTTGAACACAAGCCGTGTTGAATGTGTCTGGTTATGTAGGGTTCACTGGGTTGGTGTCTGAGCTGTTATTGGAAGCATTCTCAGAGAAGGGCATGTTAGAAGGTCTGTGCTTTGGTGCGGTTGAGAGCTGTCGCTATCCTAAGGTAACTTCCACCTGCCTCTGAAGCATTAGTGGAACACCTTCCTCATAAGAGTTTCTGGGTATGTGGGTACACTAAACTATTGTTCAAGAATTGAGGTTTGGGCTGGTGTATGTTCATCTTGGTTGGTTACCAGTCCTGAGAGAAGAACCAGTTATTGGCTACCTCAGGTCCAGGCTTGGACGTCTCTCTTGTTTGTTGTCATTTATGTTGTCGGAAGGCTCTTGGGAACAAATGACTCAGCAATGAATTGCAGACTGTGTGGCCTATGTGCCTTTTGGGAAGTAATTGAACAAACCTATCTAGATCCTAAAATTTTGCCACTGAATGAATAGAGAGCTACATTACACTGGATTTCTTCAGGCTGCTATTTGGTTTGTTTTTCAAATACCTGGCCTGATAGAAGGATCTCATTTGTGGGTTAGGCAGACAATGTTTTAATTATGCTTTTTATCCTTAGGAAATTCAGGATATAAAAGTCCTGATTTCGTAGCTAAAAATAAAACAAAAAGATTTAAAAAAAAATGGAAGGAAAGAAGAAAAAGGCAAAAATAATTCCAGAAAACAGCCGTAGCTGTAATTTTGGATTTGTCTGTGGCAGAAAGAGTTAATGGGATAGGTCTTATGGTGAGGTCTATTTTAGCCTATGGCTATGAGAAGCCCATATGGCTCAAGAAAAGATGATGCAATATTTAGTACAGGACAGGCCTGGCTGGGCCCTGGGGGCTGCCACTCAAAGAGTTAAAGTTAGTCTTACTGCCATGAAACTCCAAAGGAAGAGGAGAGGCTGCAGGGACAGAGACCTGTGTGTTCCAGAGCTGTTAGGTATGAAAAAGGAAAAAAGGCTGAAAAGTGTGGCCAAGAAAACAGAATGTAGGTCCAACTTTTTTTTTTCTCTCTCTTGTTTGACCAGCCTTGGCACTGCCCTCTGCCTCGCCAGGGGAAAAGCTGCAGTTCTGCTTCTGCAACACAAGGAGCAGACTGGAGAATTTAGATCTGCGTCACAGAGCTCAGAGCAGAGAGAGAGAGAGAGAGAGAGAGAGAGAGAGAGAGAGAGAGAGAGAGAGAGAGAGAGAGAGAGAGAGGGAGGAGAGAGGAGAGAGAGGAGGAGAGAGGAGAGAGGAGAGAGAGGAGGAGAGGGGAGAAAGGGAGAGAGAGGGGGAGCCAGCATGAACACACAAGCTGTCGATAGGTCTGTTAGCAGCAGCCGTGCTGCAGCAAAGAGAGAAAGCAAGAAACAAGTCATAGCAACACTGGGCACCAGGTTCTGCCAAGCGTTCAGAAATCTGTTGGGGGCCAGAGGCCTCTGGGTAGCCTAGGCTAAGATGTCACGCAAGGTGCCATGGGCGGTTCCCATGGGAGGAGGTGAGATGGGGGGGCAGGAGTGGGTACAGGAGTGGGGTGGCAGGGGAAGACTTAATCAGAGTGGATTCTGGAACATTCAGGACTGCGACACCTTGTATCTGGATAGAGATTTGGGTCTGCGCAGGAGACGACTGGTGGTCCAGTGAGGCTTAAGGACTTGATGGCGTAACCTACTTCTCCCCCACGTACGTATTTTGTGTGATAAGGGCAATGTCTCGGGTATGTGGGTGCTCTGCCTCTTCTCACCTCTCTTGATTTTTGCTGTTTTTCCTTCCCTTGGAGGTTGTTGTTGTTGTTGTTGTGTTTTCCACTTTAATTTCTTCTCCCTTCGTGTCAGCTACTTAAGCCTGACAGGGTGGGGGGAGGAGTGAACCATCCCTGGCTCCTCACTTAACCTCCCACCTTTACCCTGTTTTCTTCTGGTGAACAGACAGGCTGGTTTTCCAGGTTGTTTGGGTGTCAGCGTCCATCTGTGCAGATCTCATGGGGAAGGAGGAGAGTGAGAAGTGACAAGAAGCAGTCAGGAGAAACTGTTTTTCCAGGCATTCCCTTTTAAAATGTCTAGTCCTGGGCATCTGGGGTGGTAAAGAGCATAAGCATAGGGTAGGGTGTGGGCTGGGAGAAGTGGGTGAAGCTGGTAGGATGTGACTGCGTAGTTGAGAAAAGTGGAGAATGGTGACGCAGTCACTGTTGCATCTTGTCAGGAGCTCTGTGGGGACAGGTAGTGAGGCTCCTGGGATCTGTCAGGCCAGCAGAAGGGTTAAGGATGAGCCTAGGTGGGAAGCTAGCATTTAGAGATTAAATGTCATCCTTTTGGCGTTGGAAAGTTGTTTACCTTGCGTTCTCTGTGTCTCCATGTTGGCTCCCTTCCAGTTCACATGTGATGGCCTTCCCTGTACTGCTGCATCATTAACTAAGTGACTGAGCTGGCCTTCTATTGGCCAGGGGAGGGCTCTTACTTCAGATACTTCCTCTCATTGGTGGGAGGGCCAATGGCAGGTGAAAAGCTCTTTTTGGTTGGCTGAGGACAGAGTATCAAATCTGAATTTGCATTTCACTTGCTTAAAGGGGAGGGGGAGAAGCCCAGCAGCTTCTAAAATCTCTTTTAGGGGTGTGCGTAGGTGCGTGTGTCTGCCTGCTTCAGACTGCCCAGTCGCAGCTTCTTCCTTTACCTTTTTAAAATTTCACTCACTATAAGGAAGAAGAGCTTAGAGCGCCCCAAACTTTTTTTTTTTTTGAGGGAGGAGATTGGGGAGACTGGTTTGAAGAGGATTGACCAAATTGGAAGAAAATATTTGTCCTTTGCTTTGGTATCAGAAAAGGGAATTTTCCGATCTGCCACACCTCAGTGTTGCGGCAAAAATAATTCTTGGCTCCCCTGGAAACCATCGGGCAAGGTAGGGCAGAACTGCTGCTGCTGCTGTCGCGACCACCGTGGGCTTCCTACTGAGTGGGCTGCCCCCAAGTGAAGGGATCTACACTGATGCTCTGATCATCCAGAGGTCCTTAGAGCAGCTCTGAGCTGAGTCCACTTTGGAAGAACCTGCCTTTTGGAAGCTGCTTGGAAAGGTGAGCATGGGGACTAACCTCAGGACATTGCTTGGAAACTAGTTGTTGTAAGGTTTTCTGAAAAATGAGTGGGTAAAGGTTTGAAGGACTCCCATTAGAATGATTTGTCAGTCTAGGGAACTAAGAGATAAAGAATAAAACTGGGCCAGCATCAACCGTCTTGTATTGGGGGAGGGAAGCAGGAAAATCAGAGTTCTGGCATCCCATCTTGTCCCTGTGGTGGGTCTCATATTTGTGGGAGGGGGTTTGCTGGGCCCTGTACTATGTGTAGTGGCCCCACCCATGACTGCGCATCCAGAGCATGAGCGCAGTGCGCCCTGGGTCTCTGGCCTGGGACAAACACCTCCCTGCTTGTTATATAACTCAGGGTGGCCTGTGCCTTCTCAAGCCTTCTTTGCAACTCTACTTCCCCACTCCTCGGGGCTCACAGCTGAGGGTCTGATAGAGAACATGGGGAGGTTCCTCCCTGTATGGGCTAGCCCTTGCCTACTTAGTGACCAGATTTGAATACAGAAATGATCTGCTGTCTCATTTGGGGATATAGGCCCCAGAATGTCCTTCTGAGTACCCTGTGTCACCTATGGTCCCTGGGGCTTGGAGGTGGGGGTAGTGTCCTCCTTTCCCTTTTACCCTTTCTGAAGAAGACCTGACAGTATTAGTATGAGGGAAGGTGTGAAAGCCTATTGGGAGGGGGTTGGCAGTTCCCCTTCCTTGTTTCTAGCTTTCCTTTCCCTGGCTGGGTTCTGGTTTCCTTTGAGGCTGCCATTTTGAAGACATCTCTGCTGGTCTTCCACATGGTGGCTGGTGCTGTTGGTTTTGCTGGCCCTGCTGTGCCAATTCTGAGAAGTGGGTGGGGGTAAGAAAAGGGTCTATGATAGAGGGGTACAGGCACTATATATATGGATGTAGCTATGATTGCTGCAGTGAAGGTGGTCTGGAGGCAGAACTGCCCGATCCCACCCTTGGTCACAAGAACTGGGTCGGGGTCTAAATGGAAACCTTCTGGGTCAGGATTCCATGGCCTCGGGCCCCATCTTTAGAGTGTGAGCACTTGGCTTCCATACCCTAGTTAGCCTGAAACTCAGAGATGTTCCATGAAGAGCCTAGTGTTAGAGAGAGTAGAGACAGACACAGCAGCTCATCTGAGATGTGGCAGACCTGTGTTTTGTGTTCTTCAAATAGGCTCTGTCTCTGGCAGCCTCCACATGGGGATGGGGGTGAGGTACACAGCAGGCAGCAGTGTTTGGTCAGTGGCCCTGCCTTTCCTCCATGCCCCCTGCCAGGGCTACAGTTCTAACTGCTGTCCTCTAGTGAGGCTCCCTGCCGCCCAACCCTTTCTAGGCTCTGCTGCGGATAGCGGCCATCTTGTCTTCCTGCTCAGAGATTTAAAATGGTTTCCTATCATTGTCAGGTTGAAATTCCTCCCATTCAGTCGAATACTCAGGGCTGTCTGAAAGTGGCCTTAGCTTTCCCAAGAAGCCTTCCTCGGGTAAAAACTGGCCAACTCACATTTCTCTGCTTTTATTTTCTCCCTTTTCAACACTGGTGTTTTCCATGCCTACTCTCTACCTGTTGCAGTCCCACTGTCTCCATGGAGCCCTCCCTGAGCACCTTCTGAGAAGAAATCCCTGTAACCACTGTTATAAATCTCCTTTCTTTCATGGTATTTTGTTGTGTGTGGTTCCGTGTGTTTTCGATCAGAGTTTGTGCTCTAACAAGAAGCCTGGGGAAGAGGGAGGAAGACATTCCTATTCAGAGCTTCTGTTGCTGGATGCCATGTTAGACACTTCAAGAACAGTTACTTGTTTGTTTTTTTATCATAACCCTTTTAAGAAAAGTCCTGTGGCTGACAAGAATCCCAGTCTTCCAGAGTCTTTTTCCTGTATGAATCTTCCATGTTTGCAAAATCTTAGAAGGCGACACCTTTCAATGTGACTATTTTAGGGATATTGTAAGTCTCTTAACACTATGTTAGGTCATTCAACTGGTCTATACCTACTTTGTAACATTCTCCTTTTCCTTCATGGCCAGATTCAGTCAAGGTGATACATTTTTTGTAGATGAAGTAAACAAACCTAGGTTGTTTTTTATTTTGTTTGTTTTGTTTTTTCCTGCCTTCCTCCTGTAAGAACAGCCAGAGGTGGGTAGGTAGGAATCCCTTCATAGGAGGGCGAGCCCCAGGCATTGAGGCAGGTGAACACATTGGATTGGTCATACCATGTCTGTACCCCAATCTCAGTTGGGTAATTTTAGACAAGTCATTCTATTTCTAACCTAAGTGACCTTAGTTTTTGAAGTAGAGCCCTAGCAGCCTATTCTGTAGGCATGTCCATTGTATTGTCTGTTCCTTGTAGATTTGTCTGAAGCCCTCTTTTCCTGCCTGGGGACTTATGACATGTAAAATGAGATAATAACAGGTGACTACCAAATTTAGGGAGATTTATGTACTTCTATGTTGTCACAGCAAGTACAGAGAGGAATGTTTCAGTAGTTTGGACCTCAAGCCCACAAGGTGGTGGTGTTCCCCCAGGGGTAGTGCCCCTTTGTTTCTAAAGCAGGAAACAAAGGGGCACTGGGGGTAGCAGAATGGAGGTTAAGCAGGGAGTGTTCCTGGGTAGGAGCCTTTTGATGCTAGGTTTGTTTCTCTTCTTGCTGAATCTCAACAGTGGCTGCATGCTTCCTGATGCTGTGAGCCCTGTGGGAGGGGAATCTGAGCACCCTGATGGCCCTCATCACCAATTCTGGGCTGTGTAGCTGAGAGTCCTCTGTCAACAGCAATCTGGGTCCTGGTGATGGCTGCTTTGTTGTGTGTGTGTGTGTGTGTGTGTGTGTGTGTGTGTGTGTGTGTGTGTGTGTGTGTTTCCTTTTTTTCCTCTTTGGAAGATGACTCAGTGTATCAGGAGCCGGGAGATGGAGCTCTCAGCTGAACAGCCAGAATGTTCTGACAACATGAAAGCAGCAAAAACAGCTCATTGGGGCTCTGGGCCGATTCTCAGCCTTGGGGCATTTTTTAGGGAGGGCTAGGTAGTAAGAAGGCCACTGCTGTGCGTCAGGGATGGGGAGACACCAGACACCTCACAAGGGTTCTGAGACCCTTGGATTTTAGATTCAGAGGAGAGACAGCTGATTATTCAGTGGGCTTAGAAAACAGTACCTTTTTACCTCTCCCCCTTTCTTCTTCTCCTTTTTTCTTCTTTTTTAAAAAATTCTTCTCACTGGTCCCAAATGATAGACATATTTTTCAGAGCTGGATACCCTTTGGGATTTCTCATTGGATCTATATGTGATGGGTTTGGTGGTCTTCTTGAGGGTAGAAGGTGACAGATTCCTTCTTCCCAGAGTGGCCAAGGAGATCCTCCATGACAGTGTACTGTAGTCCCCTGGAGTAGGTGCTTTAGTAGAGGCAGGATGCCGGAACACCCTTTGTCTGCTGAGCTTTGTGTGGATGGTAGTCCACCTCACTTGCCCTAACCTGAAGGCAGCTCCCCTGTAGTATGTCAGCTTTCCCGTTCCTTGTGGTGGCATGTCAGAGCTTCCTTTTTCCTTCCATCTTCCTCGCTTTCTTTGAAATGAATTCTCTCTGCATCTTCCTTCTACCCCTTTAGCACATCGTCATGGAAGCTCAGAGTTCTAGGCTTTTCCTGCAGCATTGTGCTAAAGACACATGATCCCTTGCCCCACCCATCATGCCTCCATTGCAATTGTATCCTGGTCAAACTATTACCCTTTTCTCTGTGGCATCTTTGACACAGTCTAGGGTGAGGAACAAACAATTTAAGTTTGGGTATGAGGGACATCCTGGCCCTGAGCTTCCTCCAGGCTTTTTCCAGGTACCACTTTTAATTATTACATTTTCTAGCCACTAATTTTAGTGTAGACATTTGGCACCAGAGCACTTCTTCTGCCCAAGGACCACCTAGAATGACTCATTTGGGATCTCTGGGAGGTATGTCTGAGGACCAAATGGGGGCAGGGAGATATGATTGAGATCACAGCAGAGTGTAGCAGAACAGGCATAGGAACTAGCTATAACTATATCTATACCCATAGTGCTCTCAAAGGTATCCAAAGCCTCTAGCTTTTGTGTCTGAGTAGAGAACATCTTGACTACAAAGACTGCATATGTGTAGGAGTTGGGTACTTGAGGGTTATACTTCTTGGTTCTGAGCTATGCATATGATGAAAACCTGACTGTCATGTTTCAGAGAACTTTGTTGTTTGTTTGTCACTTAACAAAAGGGTAGTGGATAGGTACTCCTGGATCAGATGTTGTGCCCACAGGTACTGGTCCTTTTCCACATTGCTCTACCCAGGGTTATCTTGCATCCGTCACAGCTGAGGACTATTATCTCAGGAGCTAGATATAAACTCTGATTGCAAATCATTGCTTGATTAATTTTGTGAGCAGAGCCCAGCTAGCTGATCTACCTTCCTTTCTCTTCCCAACAGAGAACTCAACAGAGTACAACTCCATCTCTAAGTAGGTGACAACCTCTTGGCAACTCAGACTCAGCTGAGGATGATGTTTGTGCATCTAAGCCATACTGCTGGTTAAAGCAGTTTGCTTGCATTTTTATAGAACAGAAAAGAGGAGCTACTTGACCACTCTGCTTTCAATAGGTAAGTGTTCATCTTCATTCTTGTATGTTCTTTTCTACTTTCAAATATGCAAAGTCAATAGATATCTGTAATCCTGGGTGCAATACCTTCTTCCTCTTCTATGTGCCCTCCCTTTGTCCTTCAGAAGGAAAGGCTGGAATTTAGTATTCAGCCATTACATATCTCCTTAGACTCACATTTTAGAAACTAGTTTTCTCTAAAATGGATCCAGTAGCCATGTCCTTGGTGAGGAGTACTAAGAGCCTCATGAAGGACCCTGCTGCACTCACTGTGGCCAGCTTGTGCTGAGGCTCTTAGCTGGCTGGCTGCATGAGGATGGTCCTTGCCAGCACTTAGCATAGATCTGCCAAGTTCTAGCTCCAAATCTCTAGGCTGGTAGGAACCTCAACTATATATAACCTTGAGCTAAGCCGTTCTTATCAGACTTGTCTACCCTTCCCTGTGGGAGAAGAGTACTTCTATCATAACCGCAATGTGGAGAGTGAGTTATCTCCAAGGGCTAGAAGGTATATATGTCCATATCAGGCTTCGGTCTGCCATACTTATTCTTCTTTTTCCTGTTTCAGATGCTGATAGATGAAAGGTCATGCTGGATGAAGTTGCTGAGGTGGAATGAGGGCCAGTAGGATGCCATGTTTAGAGAAGGAAAGACTTGGGCACTCAATATGGCTAAAGGTGGTTATGCCCTACATCAAATACAAGCTTCCAGTGTCTCCTCTGTTTCCTGCTTAACTTGCTCTGCTGAAGAATATCTTTTGACCTTTCTTCACTCTTTTGACCTTTTACTCTCTGTGCTTTCCTACAACCCTTCCTCTTCTTCCCTTTGATTTTTTTCTTTAGGATGAATGAGGACATTCTCAGCTGCTGGTCCAAGAGCCATGTCTGTTCTTTCTGTTCTTTATCTTTACCCCCATTTAGCAAGGCAGGGAGAGGAAGTTGTCCTGGGAAGGAAGGTGTGTAGTGAATAAGCCCATAGTGTTGGGTGGTGGAGTATGGTAGATTAGATAGTCTTTTCCTTCTCGTAGGTACTCTTGATTCACCAATTTATGTGGCTCCATGACCTCAGCTGTAGTCTGATGTGACATGGACCTAGTCTTGTTGGTGGACTAATATCAGGCTGCTGATTAGAAACTAGAAGCAACAAAGGAAAGGCCTGAGCTTTCCTCCCAGATAGGTGGAGTGTGTTTGCTCCCTGGATCTGTTCCCTCAAACTTTACCATTCAGAACCTCCAACAATTGTTCTTTTCTTTCCATTCCTCCATTCCTGGCTTTTCTGTGAATGGGGTGAGTAACTAGCAGAGTGCTGGCATAAGGTCAGCCTGCTCAACTAGCTAGGCTGTGAGATATTTGGGAGACATCTGGGCAGCACTGTAGACAGGGTATGGTAGTACCAGGGCACTTTTACTTCCCACAGTTGTGGGAAGGAAGCTTCTTGGCTCCTGACATCTAACCTGAGCTTATTCTGGGTGTAGTTCCCTTTACAGTCCCTAAGGTTCTGGGAACTGCCCAGGGCTCAAGCATGCTCTTTCCTCTGAAGAATGGGTATTTTGGACACATTGAGCTTTTAAGGAGCTTAGGCTAGGTCTGGGGTCTAAAGTTTAGACTGGGCTGAGCAGTGACTGGATTCTAGCTTTTTCTCTACTTGGGATTTTCCTTTGAACAAATCATTTTCTTCTTTAGGCCTCCAATTTCTTCAGAATATCTCCAGGCACTTGACAGGGAAACACTTTTCCTCTACCTTACAACAACAGCAGTGTTGAGTTAAAGTGGTGATGTCCCTCAAAACTAGAATGACAGCTCCATTGTAGACACAAACCAGAAAGCAGACAGCAGGTGCTTGCTGCGATACTCAGAAGTCCCGGTCTATCATTGCTGGCAGTGTTCTTGGCCCCTAGGGCTACTGGGAACTAACAGCCAAATGTCTAGGGTCTAAAGAGAAAAGGAATAATCATGGATAATTCTACTAGGTACCTGTAGAATCTCAACCCCAGCCAGGTCATGCAGCTACTCTACTGGCATTATGTAGATGTGTTTTACCTTCCCTGCCCCCTCCCACTACTGTCCAAGGAAGATTAATGAATCCGACTCACATATTTGATTGTCTTGTCTCTCCCCTTGAGACAAGCCTCTGAGATCCCTGCCAAGAAAGCCAGTTTGGATGAATTATCTGTTATTTTAAGGAGCTGGACAAATTCAGTCACTGCCTCAGTGGTGTGTGAGGGACAGCTGGGGAATGGAGGGGCGGAAGTTTGACAAAAAGGTAAGTTCAGTCAGCTCTACAGCTGGGAGGTAGAAAGGAATAAACATGGTTCTTCAAGATGAGCCCCACTGGGAGGCTGAAGCCAGATGTGCCGCTAGCTGTACTTCAGAACCCTAGGTCTTGTGCCCAACTCTAGTGACCTCTGCTACCATTCACAACCCTTCCTTTGCCTGATTTGGAAAGTAGGTGGAGAGCAAAGGGGATCTTGGCTTTGCCTTTTGTCACACAGCTGTCTCTGTAAATTAGGGCTGCACCACCCTGCCCATTTCCCTCTTTCAGACCCTCATCTAATGCTTTGCTCCTAGTCACTAACCTGCCTTCTGCTGTGTGACAGGCAGAATTGCGCATTGCCAGCCAAGCAGGCAGGACAGTTAGCATGCCTTGTAGGATCTAAGCATGCCTGGCACTTTTCCCTTGGCCTCATGTGAGTTCTGCAAGACAGCTGTGGTACTGAAGATGAAATGGCATGGCTGACCATAGTAAAATGCAAGGTGCCCTACCCAAGGACCTGATTGGTCCACACCATCTGGATTCCATGGTATCCTTTCCTTACTGGGGCTATGAATTGTTCAGTGCATATCTTGGCTTTATCCTCTGGCTTTGGTGTGTCCCCAAGACTGCAGCCTTAGAGGAGGATGTGAACTCTCATAGGTCACTTTTTTATACATATGTTGTGCCTCTGGGATAAGTAAGAGATAATGTCCTTTTAATCAGCCTGCCATCTATAGGAGGACATTGCTTTCCTTCCTTTTCCTGGTCAGTGGCCATGAGGAAAGCATACACTGGGTTTGGTTCCTTGCTGGTTCCTTTCCACTGCTTATGGGTTGATAAGCAAGAAAATACTCATGAGGCCCCATGGTCTGTACAGAGCCTGGTGCTGTAGAGTCATGCCTATGTGGGTAGAGTACAGGAATAGGGTGAAGGGAACCACACAGGGCCGTGGTTGTTTGTGGTTGGATAATAGGAACAAGTAACGAGGGTGTGGGAAGACACATCCAAATGTCTAGGCTCTAGGCAGGGTGGAGCCAGGATGAGTCTCTAGTGAAGCAAGGAGATGGCATCAAATATCTTGGTCTCCATATGCCATCCATGGAAGAGGAAACTGTTCTCCCACACTTGGTTACACAGATATTATTTCCTTTATATTGTTAATGAAAGTGTAATTATTGAATGATTTAAATTAAAGTCACACAATTGATGAGTGATGTTGAGATTTGATTCAGCACTTCTGATTCCAAAGCCCTGTTTTCTCCTCACCCTTGGGCTGAGGTCAGACATTTTTGTGAATTAACATCCTCAAGAAATTATATAATCTCAAGTGAAAGCAAACTTTCTATGTCCTAGCAAGGCTGTACACATTCCTTTTTGGGGGAGGTGAGGCAGATGTTATTTGGTGTCTGTGGAAGGGGTAAAAATTCTCTTCTAGATGTAGGGGACAGTACTAGGTGCTGGAAGTCCAGAGGCCCAAGACTAGGTTTCTTCTTGTGCTGTGGGTGTAAGAGTTCCAATAACAAAGCAGCATAAAATACACAGTAGGCATAGGTAACACTGTGTGTGGATGAGGAAGATACCACCCACTGAAAATATGGTGACTAATTTCTGTCATGTCAGCACTCAGGAGGCTGAACCAGGAAACTTGAGTTCCAGGCTTGCCTGGGCTATGTAGTGAGACCTTATCTCAAAACAAAACAAAACACAGAAGAAAAAAGGGGTCCAGATGATAGACAAGTCCTGAAGCGCCTCAGTACCCTGGGAAACTGTCTTAGTTGGGCTGTCTTCCAAAAGATTAGAACTGATATGGACACCAACTCCTTTTTTCCCTAGGCATTAAAAAAAAAAAATCCTTACAAGTTCTCTATAGCTCACAGAAGCATGTACTAGGTTAGGAATCAAGGTGGGAGGAGAGGTCAGACTCTGATCCACCATCTTAATGTTATTTTCACTTTGTATGGCTGCCCTTAACCTCTGTCTTCTTCTTTCAACCCTCATCAGGCATTAGCTGCCTTTGTGCCTCAGTCTAATCACTGTGCCTTTCTTGTCTGTGCAGCACAGGGAACATTCAGGTCAGGTCTTTGCTAAGTCACTAAGTATGTGCTTACAGGAGGCTAATTTGAATCCCAGTCTCTGCTAAGACTATGGTTTCTTCAGGAAACTGACAAGCCCAGGTGGGGAGAAGTCACCCAGTGTTAGATCCTTTGTGTGCTGTGTGCTCTGTGAGGTCGAGGTGGGCCAGTGGTGCTGAGCCACAAGTGCTTCTGCTCCATGGTGTTCAACTTCAGGACTCAGAACTTGTTTGCTTGGAAAGAGGTGACTCTGGTGACCCAGGCTATGCAGTTCCCTCCTCCTTGGCCTAACATTGCTGCTTGGGACTACTCAAAATATAGGAGCTGCCATTGGCTGAAAGTGCCAAAAGCTGCACAGGGATAAGGTGATGTGTGGTTAGAGGTTATGGCATGGGGAAATAGGTCAGGGAAAGTGGATTTATGCTGTTTTGTGTTCATTCCCGTGAACACAAGTCAGTTTACTTGTCTGTGAAACAGGTTCTGAATGAGGATCCTGTTGGAGGTTCCAACTCATGTTACCTCTAGGCCTGTCCTGGATGTTTGTGCAGTGTTTGCTTAGCCAGAAACTCAAGGCCAGGAAAATGAACCCATTTGAGAGAGAAAACCAAGTTTTGTTCCAAAGAGGCACCCTAGCTAGTGCTAGTGTGAATGATGGTTGGTGATGGGCTTTGGGTAGGTAGTAGGAATGTGTTTTTGCATGGGTGGCAGTGAAGAGAAAGGGTTAACTGAGTGAAAGTAGTTGGTGAGGACCTACTAGGTGACAGGATAGGACACTGTTCCCTCTTAGAGACAAGTAAGAGATGTGCATATGGGAGCTGGCTGTGGTGCAGGACATGGATTGAAAGACCCTGTATGTTCAAGGGAGATGTTCTGTTCAAGGCCTGCTCCTGTGCCTCCTTTGCACAGTAAGTGTGGTTGGGACTCAAGCCTATCTGCAATGTGACAAAAATTCTCCAAAGCTGCCTGGGTAGGAGCTCCAGGGCCAAGGAACATGTGGAACAGTCTTAAGGATTCTCAGGAGCTTTAAGGAGCCTTAAAGTCACTACACACTTAGATCTCTTGACATTAGCTGGTTCACTGAGTCATTTCCCAACACTGAGCAGAGGGGTAGCATTGGTCTTGCCATGACTGAACTGAGCCAGGAAGAGCCCTCTCAGGACCCAATTGCTTGTTCCCAGCTTTGGATTTCCAACCCAAGTCCTCTACTCCAGCTAGACCAGGGGTTGGAGCAGAGCATTGAGGTCCTTAGCAGTGTTCTGGATCTCTGAGGGCTTCACTTCTTACTTTGCACATTGGAGAAGAGAAGGAAAACTAAGAATATCTTTATTCTCCTGCCCTCTGTTTCTCTGACTGGTTGGAGCTCTTGTGAGAGCTGGCTTGCACTCGGCTAGAATGCCAGGCATCCCCATGTTCCTGAAAAGATTTCTTGTTAAGGCATTTGACACCTTCAGAGTTTTTCCAATGAATCCGGGCATGTTTCTGCTGTGTGTTGCTCACTGAGAGGAAGTCTCACTGTGGCAACTTTGAGTTTTCTCCCGTTCTATTTGTGAGGGATGCCTGGAGCTTTCCCAGCATGTGTGTTGTGTCTGTGTTACCTGTTTGCTGGCTAACATATATCACCACTGGAAGCACTGGCTAATGTGCTGCATAGTTAGATGCTGGGAATACTGTCATCAGCTCAGAACCCTTGCCGCATGATCAGTGTGGAAAAATAGGCCTCCCTTGTATCGGAAAAGCGAGTCAGAGGAGTGATGGGCACCAGGCTTCTTTGAGTCCTGAAAACAGTCCTCAATTTTTTAAGGGGTGCTGAGGCTGAGTATTGGGCTGTATGACCTCTTGACTATTCAGCCTCTAAGTGACCTTTATTTTAATAGATCAGGGCTCTGACGAAGGGCTAGAGAAGTGCTTGCTTTTGCTTATCATGAACTTGGGCATGAATGATTAGACTTTCTCTGGGAGTGTTCCCTTCAGAACATTTGAGGTGGACAGGGTCAGCTAACATCTGTGTCTGTTTATAAGCGTCTGTCCCTCTCTGCTCACTGAATGCAACTATAGTTTGAATGGGAGGGTGCATGGGAGTACTTTTGATGGAGGATACTTGTAGCATCCTGTGAATTTGTCTTGTATTAGAGTTGGTTCTTTCTAGTCACCTGGAGAATGAAAAAGAGAGTGGACCCAACCCAAAGCTGTGAGGGAAATTCATGTAGATGTCATGAAAGGCCTGTGTGTAACTTTGCTGAGTTCCTAAAGGAAGGTAGAACCTCCTGAGGAGGAGACTTTGGCTGCTCTTGTCAGGTCTGCCTAGCCCTGAGGCTAGGGACTTTGAGACAGTCCCTGAAATTATGTGGCCAAGGTTCTAGGATATAAAGTGGCTCCTTGGTTCTACCTTTAATCAACCCTGGCTGCCTTTATAACATCCTTAAGCTGGGAGTGTAGAGGAGACAATGTAGGCACAGAACCTATGCCTATAACCCATTTTCCTTTGCAGAGAGCTTATGAGAACTGTTCTTAATTCTCATATAAAAACTAGAGAAAGTATATATCTTCCAGGAAATATCTGTTCTATTCCTGTATTTGTATCATTACTACTCCTACCCTGGGCCATTACTGAAGTGAAGTGGATACTTGACAATCATTGTAGTTGGGAGAAAGGTAATAGAGGAAGCAAGATCAGATGAAGTTTTCTAAGGAAGAAGGTAGGAGAAGAGTTTGAGTAGACTCACAACTCTGGGAGTCACGGGCATTGGTTTTGGTGCTAAAGGCTTAGTTGTATGTTGAAGTGGACATACTACTTAGAGGGAACCAGGAGTGTTAAATGATTAATTAATGGCTCAATAAAAGTTGTGCTAAGTATGGAAAATCCTATGTCCTTTTGAGTTATTTGCTAGCTGTAGATTTAGTATCACAAGGCTTGATAAGACAGGCCTGTCTTAAGTTCACACTTACTATTGACTTTCTTCCTCCTTCTTTTCCTTAGCCATTTCTGAATATAGTCATTTCAATCTATGGAGGATTGGATCCACAGATGCTGAAGTCCTTCTGTGAGGTGAAAACAATTTATACACATCCTCTCATGAACTTTCAACCATGCCCAGATTTCTTATAATACCTAACTCAAAGTAAATGCTGCCAAATAATGCTTAAAGAATTCTTTAGAGGATAGTGGTTAAAAAGTCTGTGCATATAAAGTAGTGTAGTTCATATTTATATACACATGTTCATGCACAATGATTGGAGTGCAGGGAGGCAGAACCTGGGGATATGGACGACTGACTATAGTCATGTGCAGTTACATTGCCACATTCTTGAAGTACAGGTTTTCTGGTATCAGTGAATGAGTGACTTTGATTTGGAGTATAAACAGACTGCCCACTGCAGGGACCTTTCTGTCTCCAGGGTTTAGCTGCCTATAGACCCTGGTAGAGATCAGGTTGCCCTATAGTAGATACCTAATTTGGAGTGGTGGTTGTTTAGGTATGCCAATCCTAAACCTGATCAGCTCAAATTCTAATAGCTTTGGATATCTAAGACCACATGCTGCTCTTCTAGGTGCTAGGCACAGAGAGGGAGGGAACACTGCCTCTGGCCACTGGCTGCTCTCCAAAACAGGTGAACTTTGTGTTCAAAAGGAATGCATTTAATCTTTTGGGCCTAATAGGAGTTACTTGTATTTTCTCTCCTTTTTGCCCTCCTTTCTCTTCACCCCCATCCTTGCTGCCTCCCCAGCCACCAAAGAATTTAATCTGCTGGACAACAAACAATACAGTTATAAAACTTTGAAAACAAGAGGGTGCGGCCTCCCCAGTGAGGAAAAGGGCATGCTGGGTAATGGCCCCAGGGAAAATGCCAGGCTTGAGATTGAGCCTGTGAAAGCCCAGTTGGCTGGGTACCTGAGTGGCTGCCCTGCCCTGCCCAGTTCTAAGCTATCTCCAGTCCAGAAAGGGGACAGAAAAGGGCTTGTAAAGGGGAAGTTGTGCATGTTCCCCTCTGATGGGAATGCACTAGACTGTGAAACTTCCTCCTCTGCCTCTTCTGACTCTCTTCTCCCTCCTTTTCCATTTCCCCCCTCCCACCTCCCTGCTCCTTCCACCTCCTCCTCCTTTTTCTTGAGACTAGCAGACAGAAGTTATAACTGAAAAGGGTTAGAATAGCATTGTAGGTGCCGCTACTAGCTGGGACTGCCAAAGGTGAAACAGGGTTTGGGGCTTGTGTTGCCTAGAGGCTCAGACATATCTCTGCTAAGCCTAACCTCTCTCCCCAACCTGGAGCATGCAGCCACATATACATCATAGCCTGTGCTCCAGCCTGTGTACTGCCAGGTGTGTGCCCATATACTGGGCAGAACTGCCACTAGGAGATCAATAGGTCCACCCTGGCTTCCTGGTGCCTGCCTAGGGCTGTGCTGAGGAGAATGGCTAACTGAAATGCTTTCTTCTGAGAGTGTGTAAAACACTCCACAGGAGGAGTGAGGCTTGTTGCAGAGAACTCCTGGGAACCCAGTGAGTAGGCACATGATCCAGTGAGTATGGCATCAGATAGGATGTTGTGTCTTTCCCTTCCCTTGCTTTTTGGCAGGAGGAGGAGGAATTGACCAGTCCTGGCTGGTGAGTTAGGGAAGTTGGACTTGGGTATCTCCGCCCTGACCTGATTAAGCTGGTATCCTTATTGAACCCTCTCCACTGAGCCATATAGACCATTTGGGAATGTTAAAGGCGTAGGCTATGTAGGTCTGGGGCCATGAACTTTGTGGTCGGCATTGGAAGACCACAGGCAGGCTTGCCTTTCCTCTTGTGGCAAGCTTCAGCTTCCATGGAAGTGCTTCTGGGCAGTGTTTTTCCTTCCTGTGAGAGCAAAGCCCTCTGCCACAAGGAGGGCACATTGCTCTCTAGCCTTCACTCTGTACCTGCCTCCCTCCTTCTTTACTATGTGTATTTCATCCCAGAAGGCAGCCGTAGTACCATGCCTTGTCTAGCCCAGATATTGTGCCAGGACCTTAGTGCCCTGTATGGAATCGCACTAAGTTTGGGAGCTTTTGAGACCCAAGACTTGTTCAGTAACATTGAGGAAGAGACAGAAAAATCTAATTTTTAGAATGTGGTTCCCCAGGAACATAGGTCTCCATATCTCTAACTCAGTGAAGCCAAGAGAGGCTGGCCTCCATGGACTTTTGAAACCTTTGCTTCTCACTTGGTTACCCAAGCAGGCACTTGCAGGACACACTGAGTCTCAAGGGTACTATGCCCACTTTGGGAATCAGTTGTCACTGATGTTAGGCCAACAAGTTACAAATTCCCCTTTATTCATGTAGCCTCAACATATATCCCTTGTTTTTATCACCCTTTCCTCTGATTCATTAACCACAGCTTGTTGGCAGCATTCCCTACCTACCCTGACAGCCAAAGACAAAATGTCCTGGATGCTGGGCCTGGGCTACTGCTGAGAGTGACAGGAAGCCAGGCAGCCTGTTCAGTTCATATATGTGCAGTCTCTCTTGGAGGTAAGATGTTCCCTTTTCTTCCAAAAAGACCTTCCCTAGCCTCCCCTCCCAAAGATAAGTTCTTTTAACTGGTGGGAAGCCCTAAATCAGTCTTTAGACGCAGACAAGAAAATGGATGGCAGGCTTCTGTCACCCTCCCCCACTCTGGCTGGAACTCTCATCATGCATATAACTGTGACTCAGCACCCAATGCTGGGTCAGGAAGGAGAAACTATTGCCTGGCTGGAACCTTCCCACGTTCTGCATGTGAGCGCATCAGACAGCACAGGCTGGGCCACTAGGGTGAGGTTCCTGGAGCAAGTGTTTTCCCCTCCCACCGGTTTTCTTCCCACATTTTTTGGGGTTCTGTTCTGGGCTCAGGATATTTAGGATTCTAAAAATCATAGCAGTGGTCATAGATCACTTTTTAATCTTTGTTTTTAGCCAGTGGCCCATGAAGAGTGTTTAACCTTTAATTGTACTGTCTGGCCTGCTTGAGTTGGTTTTTCTGTGTGTTAATTTTGTATATCTCTAGACAGAATATGATTTTCTAGATTACTGTACCTCTCCTGCATGCTGTTGCTGCCTCTGGCTATTTCCTTCCTAAGCACTGTGTGTGTGTGTGTGTGTGTGTGTGTGTGTGTGTGTGTGTGTGTGTGTGAGAGAGAGAGAGAGAGAGAGAGAGAGAGAGAGAGAGAATATTGACCAGTTTTCCCTAGCCTACTCTACAGATGAATACACTAAAGCCATTCAGGATGATGGCAGGGCCCTATTTTCAGCATGTAGATAAGCAGGTGTTCTAATTTACAAGGAGTGACCTTGCCTCCGCCCCTCTGGTCTCTGCCTTGCCAGAGAAGTGTTCTGTTATGGGTGGGTAGAATGGCCCCAGAGAGAAATAGGTACAGGAACAGATGAAAGCTGGAGAGTGGTGTCTCAGACTTCTTCCATGTTCAGTTACCTTTTCAGTACTGCTAAGTGAGGTACAGTGATTTCTTTCCTAGACAACTCCATCAGACCTTGTAGCTTGAAGTTTACTTGAAGCCATTTAATTGAGGAGGGGGATCCTATTACTCACACTGAGAGCAGAGCCCTAGCAGCCCAAGGTTTTCATGGGCTGCTGCCATAGACATCCCGGTGACTTTCAGGCCTGGTGCCAGAAAGCTAGAGCCTTCTAGACTTTAACAAATCACCCAGTTATTCCAAACTAGTGAAGAATCATCACCTTGTTGCAGAAAAGGGACATTGCTCAGCTGACCATGGGAATTCTGCTTTTGTGGGATGCTGAGGCCTGAGTGGAGTTGGATGGACAAAGGGTCTGAATGCTAAAACTACTTTTCTTTCCCTCTTCTGTAGCTTAGTGTTTAAATCACCATTCAGTGGTTCTTATCTACCAGAAACCAGGGTTTGCAGTCCAAGAGTGGAACCTTAGACCTTACCTTTTCCTTCACTGGTAGTTTCCCCTTGTCAGGCATAGCACCTCCCCTGGGCCTGGGCAGCATTTCACTTGCTGGGTAGGAAGAAAGGCATTAGCTTCATGCCATGCTGAGAACCAAAAGAAATAGGTGTTTTCTAAATTAAAGCAAACTGGGCTAGCCTTGGAGAAAGCTTTCTAGAGCTGAAATAGGACAAATGGGGGTGGCAGCGGAGGGAGTAGGTGGAGAGTTGCCAAAAGGAGGTAACAGCACAGGCTGAGAATTCTGGGAGGAAGGGTGTGCCCTGTATCCCTGCAGGATATCTCTTAACATAGAGGAAGGGAGACTGAGGATACTAGCAATAGGAAGTTGCTAAGAAAATTTGGCTGAAATGAAAATCAGAAAAGCTGAGTATTATATGCAAATCTCATCTGTTCCCTTCATTTACAGGGTTTTGACTCTTGTTAATAACTTCCATCTAATATATTTACGACCTACCATCTAGTTCATAAGGCCCTAATTTTGGCAACCAGTGTCACTGTCACTCAGGAACTCAGTGTACAAATTTGCCTACACTCCTCTGTAGCTGAGACCCTGGAGAAGCCCAGGGAAGGTGCTGAGCCTTCTGTTTCTCCTCTGGCTGGCCCAGGTTCTTAGAAGCTAAGCCTATCAATGTCATTGGTAGGCTTCATTGCCATCATTCCCTATTGCTGGGGAGGACAGAGGTACCAGTCAGGCAATAGAGCAAAAGCAGGTTCTAGAATACCTGACCCCCTTGCAGTACCAACACCATGCGCCCTCATCTTTACGCAGGTGTAGCATATATTACAGGGAGTCTCTTTCACTCCCATCCAGATTGCCTGGGCTAAATACCCCTCCCCAGTCTAGCTAAGAGTTCTCCTTGGAGATTACAGTCAAGCTGTACAGACCAAGCAGTGGCAGTGGGCAGAGGGACAGGAATACAGACATTAGTCCATCTGTTCCTATGACTACAGTTTCTTGTGCAGACATCAGAATAATACCTGCTTCATTGGACTCTTGGAACAACTAAGTACTGTGACTCTCACATTATATTTGCTCTATTACCCTATAGCAGCCATAAAAAGAGATAAGCTTACATCTGGGGAGGCCAAAAAAGAGTTGCTGGGGAACCAGAAACATGCATCTCTATTCTTTCTTCCATGAGATCCTCTTTCTTTGGGTTGTGACATCAGAGGAAACACACAGCAAAGAGGCAGTCCAATTTGAAACATAGTTTGTAAATCTTATTTTCAGATAAATTTAAAAAATGTACCTCATTTTTGTGTTAGAGAATTATCTATATAATACAATAAGATACCAGCTTTTAAAATTATTCTGCATTAAATCAAATTGCCAGCCTATGGGGTCATGGGATGGAAAGGATGAACATGTGATCTTTTTGAATAATACTCGTGGAAGAGTTGTCCTGACACAGATGCCACACTTGTGTTCAGTGGTTAACATCTCATAGGTCACTGTCCTGAAGGAGTGACATAATATATGTCACTATGCATGACAGACACTATGCATCTTGGGAAATACTACATAAATTCAAGTTATTACAATTGTACATGTGTAGAATGGACTTGGTTCTTTTATTTCATTGTGTATATATATTGTGTAATTTATAATGACTAATGTGAAGTCATACAGGGAACAAGCTTTGCATTGGTCTTGTCTGCTCAAAATGTTGACTGTGATTCTGATGCTGCTTTGCACAACATTGTACAGCTGTCCTCTGCCTCTGACAGGCAAGATGATTCTCAGAACTAAGGCTGGACCTTCTGACTGCACTTCTCTGCTTTCTTCAGTGAGATCCTCTTCTTCTGGAAGCTGGTTTCACATGGTGGCTTAGATTTTTCCATCTTTGTATCTAGCACCATTTGAAATCAGTGTTTTAGGAGTAAGAATTGCAGCACAGCAGAGGTTAGGCTACAGAGAAGCAGCTGTACACAGGATTGGCTCTCTCCTTCAAGAAGTCAAAGGAAGAATTGGAACAGTGAAATTTGCTCTTGAGTCTGTTTGGTTTAGAGGCAGTGATAGTGGGCAAGTTGTTGTGTTCAAAATAAATGCAAGGGCATGATCAGGGGCAGGGAGTGATCCACTTTATCCAGCATTCCATGGGAGGGGGAGGGTGGCTTGGGCCTGGCTCTGTAATTTTCATCATCATTCAGTGATGTTCTGGGTGTTGATTGTAGCAGGAAAGGGAGAGTGCTCCGTACATGGAGAACTGCTTCACCCACATCAGTACTGCCTGCCTGTACCTGGAAGATGCCTGGAGTACTTAGCCGTGGTTGCAACACAGCTGAAATAAGACTTGTCACTTATCTGCCTTGAGGTTCAGACCTGAAGACCACCACTGGCCTATCTCTTACACAGGCTGACCGATTTCTCCTGGTGTTCAGAGTCTAGTTTTTGTCTAGCACCATTTGAAATCGGTTATGATGTAGGGGGAAAAGCACCAGTCTCAGAGCCTCGTGGTGTCTGGTCAGCAGCAGCCTGTCGTTTCCTACACAGGCAGAGCAGAGAAGGAAGATCGAAGTTTCCTAACTTCTTTAATGCATATGTATGTGGTGGCAGAATTTAGAGATAACTTAATGGAGTTTCAAAATTAAATTGTTGTAATTTATCTGATATCCTCAGTTGCGCTTTCTGACATGTGGTACATGTTAATTGTATAAATTGTTTGCTGTTGAACCGTCTTTCTGTTAAGAGTATGTTCATGCATCCTGGCTTTAATAAATAATTTGCTATATTCAGTTTATCATGTCTGTGTTTTTATTTGTTATTTTCCATTCATAATTCTATGGCAATGAGAAGTGGGCCCTGGAAAGTTAATTTGCTATGCCAATCATAAAGAATTGGAAGTAGGTTGCTATAGACAAACATTAAAAATGGAGGTCATTAAGACAGGAATGAAATTCTAAAGATGAAAGATAATCAGAGACAGAAGGTTGGAGCTCTAGGCTGGGGGATGTTACTAAATGAGTAGACTATTCATGGTTCCAAGGGAACTGTGGACTCTGACCCTCCTCCTGTCTGTTGCTGCAGGGAACTTACTTAACCAAACTGTCATGTGGCCCTTAAAGGGGAACAGGCTAATTTCAGTTCCATTTGTAGCAGATGGAGTTCTACTTTCAGCTGGTAGTTTATTTCAACCCTTGAATAGGCAGTGAGACAATTTTGTAAAACTGTTCAGAGATTTGACAGCATTGGGGTGGTGGGCAGGGTTCATACTTGGAGAACCTTCAGGAAGAAAGCAGGTGGCCCCTTCCATAGAAGTTGCATAGCTAACTATGAACTATCTGCAGTATAATCATTTCAAGCCAGTGGGTTTCAATAACTGATGGCAAATCAGCTGCCCAGGAAGCTTTTTCTGAGCCCACATCCCAGTAGTCTTACCCCAGATGGCTGCCTTGCCTATTGTGCTGGAAGTGGGAGGTGAATGGAGCATTTGCTGGAAAGACTTCTCAGTGACTATGATACATCCTGCAGCTGCAGAGCTATTTCAAGCTTTTGATTGAAGAATACATGTTCTAAGTCTCAGGATATGGTGGTGGGAATGGCAAAGTCCCTCAGCTGTATTGTTTAATTTGCCCCACTAAAGTAGGAGACTGCAGCTCCTCTAAGTATGACAGTTGAGTCTGTGGTATTAACTATACATTAAGCCTTTTTTTTCTTTTAAACTTAGCTACCCTGTCCAATGCTCCCAGTTAATTTATATTGGAAAATATAATTAAAATACCCCAGGTCGTGATTCTAGTTTTTAAACGAGTTAAGTGCTAGAAGTTTAATATCAAAGCACAAAAACAATGATATAAGATTTCTTTCCATAACAGAAAATTATAACATCCTTATTGAATGCTTAAACAGTTCCATATCCTGAAGTTCTGAGAAGCAAAATGGAACCAGAACACCTCTCAAACAGTTATTTTTTTTAATCTGGATGCTTAGAGCACTTTACATAAAATTGCCACATAAAATTACCAGTCATAATTGACTGGTAATGTAGAATTTTTTTTTTTTTTGGCAATACCCTCCTGAGTCAGGCTTATGAAACCATGCTGTCAACCCATGGTAGAAAGTCTTTTGTTGAAGCATTATTAACTTAAGCCTTATCAGACTTTTTAGAAGTGAATATAATGCACTTTTGTTAACTGGAGGAAGAAAGATCTACAGTCAGTTTAGTAGATCAAATGAATTAAGTCTGGACCCCAGCATCTCTAAGAAGTTGGTCCAGACCTTCTATTTGGAAGCTGGCATATAGTCTCAGGAATAGCTAGCACACTGATATGTCCATATGTTTTAGGGAAGCCTAAGGTAGTCCCTTTAATATGTTATATCTGGGGCACATTCTAACCCAGTAGTACCTTGCCACAGCTTTGGTCATCAATAAGGAAGTACTATTTTAACTGGTCTCAGAATGGGGCTCAGATGAGTCTAGTGTACGGTCAGGGCTGAGAGCCATTTCCCTATTTCTGAAAAGCCCATACTATTTTGGTCATAGTTCTTTGCTTCCTTCTAGTTATTATGTTGGTGCATAAATTTCCTATAACTGCTGTAACAAATTAGCACAAATGTGATGCCTTAACACACACATTCTTAACAGTTCTGGATAGCAGGAATCTGACTGCTGTGGGATGTTCTGTATGGCAAATGTGTTGCTCTGATTGGTCAATAAATAAAACACTGATTGGCCATTGGCTAGGCAGGAAGTATAGGCGGGACAAGGAGGAGAATAAAGCTGGGAAGTGGAAAGCTGAGTCAAAGAGACACTGCCAGCCGCCATGATGACAAACAGCATGTGAAGATGCCAGTAAGCCATGAGCCACGTGGCAAGGTATAGATTAATGGAAATGGATTAATTTAAGCTGTAAGAACAGTTAGCAAGAAGCCTGCCACGGCCATACAGTTTGTAACCAATATAAGTCTCTGTGTTTACTTGGTTGGGTCTGACAGCTGTGGGACTGGGAGGTGAGAGAGATTTGTCCTGACTGTGGGCCAGGCAGGAAAACTCTAGCTACATCTGACATTTTTATTGGACTGAAATCAAGGTGCTGTCAGACACAAACCCTTCAGAAATATGAAGGAAAAAGAGGTTTATGCCTTTCTTTGTCTATAAACAGGCTGTATTCTTTGGCTTGTCTTCCTCAAGCTTCACTGGTCACACTGTCTTCTCTGATTAGTGTTCACCTTTTAATAAGATCACGATTAACCTGTACATCAGAATTTGAGAAGCATATTGCTGTGGGAACCTACAGAAGGAACTCTTCATGTTTGAAGCTCACCTCAAGTATAGATTTAATATTTTTTGAGGAGATGTTGCAAGTGGAGGTAGGTAATCAGATGACTTGATTTTTCCAAGCACCATACTTATTGTGTTCACCTAAGCATTCGATGTTCCTTGAATTCCCAGTGAAGCCACAAACGCCAAACACCAGGACACCAGAGCTCCTGTTTCTAGTGGTTCAACACAGGGTTTAGCATTGCATTGTACAACAGTATTCATAGCTAAAATTTTGTCTGCTTATTCCTCACATCACTCTTACTACCTGTGTCAAGTTTTACTGGATTTTGTCCAGTCATGTCAGGAATACAGGTGGGTAGTTTTCCAGCATTGTGTGGCAGTGTATTCACTTGCTGTATGTAAGCAAGCAAGAAGGGAAATTGTGCACTCACCTGTTCCCCCAGTATTATATTTTCTCCATATTAAGAAGTAAGGAACAAAGAAATTGTTACTTTCCCAAAAGCAGAAGAGAGCTAGTGTTCTACCTGACCTAAAGTAAAATTAATGGCTCTGGAGTTCCAGCAAGGACAACCTCACAGTGAAGGGGCAGAGGACTGTCAAATACTCAAACAGTCTATAGGATGGCGGCAGTGCTATGTCTCAAAGGTTGGCAGCTCATCTAGGGTAACCCCTGGATGAGCCTAGAGATCCAAAACATAGGGGAAAACACTCGTGTATCAGATTCACTCAATTCTGAATCAGTTCTAAAAGTTAATAGGCTGTTAAATTCTGCTCTTAAGTAGGCAAATTGTTAAAATATGCCAAATCTAGTCTTGGTTAAAATGTTAGCTATCTGGTATCACAAGCTTTAGAACACTGTAGAACTGCTCATTTCCCTAAAACCTTAAAATTACTTTAAAGTGCAAATTCAATTTTGCCCCCAAGTCTTTCTAGCATAATTTAGACAATTTATTGTTGGTTACTGTAAAAGTTCTCTGTATTTTATGCCAATTAAAAATATGCTAGTCTCATACTAATTGTCTAAAATGCTTTAGTCAATGTAATTTTCATTCTGTGTTGATATTCATTAATATTACTATTATATTTTAAAACTTTATCATTGCTTATTTTGACAGACATTAAGACTTCTAGGCAAACAAGGTTATGTTAATAATCTGTTAATGACTTTTTTTTCCCCCAGTGCCAGGAATTGAATCTAGGGTCTTGTGCATGCTGAGCAACCTTTCTGCTAAGCTACATCCCCAACCCATGAACAACATTAAATTCAAGTCTTTGAAAATTTTTTTAATGAGCAGAATTAAACTGATTTTCTTTAAGTTTTTACCCTCTTTATAAGTTTATATGGAGAGTTGACTGTCAGGCCTAAGAATCACTAATGCAGGTTCTCAGCCTCAGCTGGCAGATTAAAATCACTGGAGAAATCAAAACCTCCTGTGTTCAGGTCACACCTCAAATTAATAATATGAGTGCCCACTAGGGTGGTTCTTGGTGTCAATAAAAACTTCCTGGGGAAGGCTAATTGACAGCCTCAGGTAAGAAACATTGGCTTGGCTTTACTTAGTCTGGCTTACTTCACATCTGCAAAGGCAGCAAGAACTCTTTTTGCATAAAGAAAACCAAATCCTATTAGTTACACAGGTCAAGTTTTTACTTTAATTGGTAGACTTTATTTTTTGAGTTCTATGAATGCATTAAAGTGATATGAAAGTTACATCTCCTATTAGACACATATATAGAGTCTTAAATGCGGCTAACCTAAGGCTAGGCAATAAAAGATTAAGAGCCTGAGGAGTCAGAGCTTCACAGGACAGGTAGGACATGCATTGGCCTTGGAGATACATGGATCTGGAGAGGATGTTCAGCATTTTAGGTAACAAGAGATTGAGAGTGTGGAAGACACAGATGTGTGCTTACTGCACAACCATTAAGTGCAGTGAAAATGTGAGGTATAGGGAGAAGAGTTGGAATTGTAGAAGGTCTGATGTCATGCTTGGAAATATGGCCTTCTTCCTGCAGGTAACATGTCACTGAACATTTTGCTCAGGACACAGGCACTCAGGGCTCAGAGTTGAAACCTTGGTAAGCTGGAGGGTCTGAGATATGAGGAGATGGCAAAAAGGTTAGACACAGATCGCAGTTAGAAACAATATTTACACTAGAAACACACACACACACATATATTACCACAAATGAAGCTCCTGCAAATA
The DNA here is from genome assembly GCF_007827085.1 of Peromyscus californicus insignis. Lineage (NCBI taxonomy): Eukaryota > Metazoa > Chordata > Mammalia > Rodentia > Cricetidae > Peromyscus > Peromyscus californicus. Next base: position 80,041,615 of record NW_026294436.1, read on the forward strand.
TATAATTTTACTTTTGCCAGACTTGAAGAGCCAGTTTTCAAAAATGGAACAGTAATGACTTCCACACATGGGACTTCTCAGTTTGCTTCAGATACAGCTCTGTAGTTAAAAGAACATTTTAAGTTCAAATATGCCTCTTTCTCTATCATTTAGACAATCTTAAAAACAAAAAACACTTTTCCTCATACATTTATATAACTGACAAATTATTTGGTAAAAATAAAAATATAGATTTATACATCTCAAATATAAGTACTAATTTGAAGGTTAAATTTGAAGCAGAACATGCTATTAAAAATATTTTAAATTAAGTTTAAAAACAGTAAAGCCATTTCTTGTTTTTAAACAATTAGTAAATTATTTTTTTAACCTATCTTTTTGTCTGTTTTTTAAATGCTGAGATTATAAGTATACCATGAGGCCTAGGTACAATTGCTACATTTTTTAAAAGTTTGTGAAAATGAGTACAGACTTCAATTTTTCTTAATTCAGAGTTTCTGGGCGGTTTGTTTTTCTGTTCAAACATTATCTTTCCAAAGTATCCACTGGGGGCACAAAGGGAGAGGGGTCACTCAGAGTGACTGCAGGTGTTTATACTCAAAACAGGATTCACCTTCACCCAGTCTTCCCAACGCGATGCTTCTTTGACCATTCTATGCTACTGAATGTAAAAGTTTAAAACACACCTTAGAAAGGACAGCTAATCAGGAGTGGCAGTTTCCTCTTTCAGCACTAGTTCCTCAGCCAATGGGTTGGGACCTGGTGGAGGCTAAGCTCTGTTCTACTACTTGAGTATGACCTGCTAACAGAGCTCCTTCAGTACAGCTGACAGCAGGAGTGCCTTCAGGAGAGTGGTTAAGAAAAAGGCTTCCCCTGGCAAAGGCGATGTGCAGTGCCTGTTTTCCGCACTCTTGAAGTTATCTGATGAATGTATTCTTTACAAACAGCTTAGGTGGCTTGTTTAAAGACGTGTTTAATGAAAGAAAGTCGTAAATAGCCAGAACTTCAGAGTGAGTGACTCAACAAAAAGGCTACAGTGTTCACTTTGTAGATTCTTGTTATGGGTATCACAGCCATATAGCCTTTTACAGAAGCATGCAACTAGCTGTGAAATCTTAGTAGTGTTTCTTTGGCTGGTTTATTGATGTTCAAAAAAGTTAAATGCCAGACATCAAACTTCTAATTTATTTAAATCATTGAAGTTGTCAGAAAAGTAGGATTTTACTCTACTAACATTTACATAGTTTTGCTATTAATATTCTTAGTTAAGGATTTCTAAATTGTTTATATTCCCAATTTTTAGTGTTCTGGTTTTAATGGATCAGAGCTGAAGGGGTATGTGCATTTATGAAGGCTTTTTATAATGAACCATATAGAAAATATATTTTTAGAATTGTCAAAAAGAGAAATCTTAAGAATTAACATTAAAAAGACTTCAAAATCACCCTCTTTTTAAAACAAATAAAATGTAATTTTTAAAGACAAGATTTTGCTTTAAAATGTAGCCAGGCTAACTTCAAACTCTCCTACCTCTGGACTATAGGCGTGTACCACCATGTTAGCTGAAATGTAATTTCATTATAAATTATATTTCTCTGAGTTACACATTATTATGAAATTAATAATTTCCCAGTCTCAAGTGGGTCAGGATATGGTATTGGCATGCTTTTAAATACAAATGATAGTTAAAGGAAACCAAACACATTTTCTATACAAAATTCATACACATTTTAAAGTGTATGAATTACACATTAAATTGTGAGAACTGTGACCCAATAATTGCATGCATGACAGTGGAAATAGTGACTTACAGATTAGAGGCAACAGATACGTTGCTTTTTGAGATTTGTGGCAATGATGCAGTTTTCTCTGTTTGTGAGGTTGACCTTTTCAGGGAAGTGGTAGACTTAGCTTTAACCCCGGTTTTCCTACAAGACAAGGTATAAGGGCAGCATCAAAACAAATATAACTACATGCAGAAATTAAGTTCCAGAAACCTACTTTGAAAATAAGCATTTTTTTTCTTGTGGTGATGGGAATGGAATCCAGTTCCTAATACATACTAGGTAAGTACTCTACAACTGAGCTATATTTTCCCAACCCCAAGGTAGACAATTAAAAAAAATACTTTTTATTGTATTGAGTCTGTTCATGTCTCACCCTAAAAACAAAACAAACAAACAAAAACTCTTCTATCCTTGTGTTTTTGATCCCCTCTAAAACAAGAAGTAAAGCTGCTATGTACATAGTACTTAGTAAACGTTTCCTTTGTTTTGATTTAGGACCAAATTTAGATGAGGGAGGCATGCAGGCTTGTCTAGTCTCAGAGTTTTGCACCTGATGAAGTCTGGGAGAAACAGTGATTCTAAAAGTCCATATTGTGGCCATTCACTTTTGAGTAGAGAAAGCTGCACTCTAGGCCCTGCCTTAGGAAACTGACTGCAAAATTTAACCCAAAACTTAGAGCAACCAGTTATTTACCAGTGTGCATGCATTCTTTAGGGATGACCACACAGTGCAAAAGCCAGCAATGATTACCTGTTCCTGTCTGTGAGCTAGGCTGTCATTATGATCCTGTCACTATACTCATAACAGCAGTTTCTTAAGACTGCTATAGTAAGTGACTTAGTTTAGCTTATCACTAAATTTTCTTAAGAGTGCTATATTTTATTTAGTGGAATCTTTTTCCTTAATATTTAAAAAGAAATCCAACACTCAGAAAAGGTTAAAAAAAAAAAGCAATGATCTTGCATAAGTCTAGAGTTTGGGTCCTAGCCCCTATATCGGGTAGCTCATAACCACCTGTAACTTCAGCTCCAGGGAATCCAAGGCCTCTGGCTTCCATAGGCACCAGTATTCACATGCACATAATCCTCAGACACATAAAAATAAATCTTTCTTTAAAAGCAATGATAAAATAGAAAAAAAAAAAACCAAATAAATAAATAAATAAATGGATAAATTAAGAAAGCAATGATAAGTTTGGAATTGCATTTTAAAAGCTATTTTAATGAGGAAAAATTGAAACTGAATTTCTAATTGGTTTTTGAAATTAACTTTAGCAGTCACTGAATTATCTCTAAATGTTTGCCCACACTCCCAAGCTCAGTTCTAAACACTGCTTTCCGAGTTAGCTTTCCTCAGCTGTCCCAGGAGACTAGAAAGTATAACTGTCATGACTGGACAGACCAGAGGCCTCTCCTAGTTGGCCCATTTTGTCTTTCCTCTACCCTGTTATCAGAGACACCAACTTTGTTCATGAAACAAGCCTTCCCATGAGCCTCTGTGGGTCTTGTTCCCAAGATTTCATGGACTAGGGAAAGGTCTCATAGGCTCTGCCCTAACTCCTAGCCATGTAGATATACATTGTAGCACAAATAGAGGAACACTTTTTTTTTCTTTAGTTTTTAGGCAGCCTTACTAGGTGGTTCTGGCTGCCCTCCATCTCTGGATTCTCCTGCCTCAGCTTCCTGTATCCTGGTATTATGGGTGTGTACCACCATAACACTTAATTTACTTTAATCCAAAGATAAACTGGTGGATGGAGTCAGAAAGCTTAAGGTAAAACAACTAATTTTTGGGGGGGAGGGGTTCGAGATATTTCGAGATGGTTTCTCCATGTGTCCCTGGCTGTTCTGGAACTTGCTCTATAGACCAGGCTGGCCTCGAATTCAGAGATCCACTGTCTCTGCCTCCCCAGTGCTAGAATTAAAGGTGTGCACCACCACTGCCTGACACAAGTATATTTTTCAAAAGCTGAGGCTATATTGTTTTTCTATAATATGCCAAATATATTTTGGTTCAGAGAAACAGGTAAATACCTTTATGGAATTAGTTTTAAGTTGGAGTTGTGTACATTTGTAAAATGTAAACTGTACATTGGTTTCTATAAAGGACATTTTCTTCCCCTGCTTGCCCTTGAAATGAACTGGTTCTGTTGACTGTTTCCCTTCAGGCTCAAAAAACACTTTTATGTCTAGGTTTATAGCTGTTTCAGAAGTAGAGACAATTGGACTACTAGGAGGGTACTGGGTCATAACTGTTTAAGACAACTTCACAACAGAGTCCTGTCTGTGTTAAACTTGGAAAAAGAATATAAGAAAACATCAATAATTTGGTGAAGAGAACAGGAATCTAAGCTTCCTCTTTTATCTTTCCTGCCAATATAGTTGAACTCATGAGACTGGTGTCTTAATATCCACCAGCTGCTTTTCAAAACAACATTTTACATTGAAGATAAAACTAAAACTCTCAGAGAGTTGTAAATTTTACTTCTCTGTAGCTCTCATCAGTTAGGTATGTGTTAAACAAAGGAAGGGAAAGGGGCTAAATAAAGTCACTACAAAGGAAGAGTTGCCTAGTATGGGGTTACTGAATGAAGATGATCTCCAGGCTTATGAACTGAGATTTTAGGATTCTCACTCAAGTACATAACATTAACTCTGAAATCACATACCGCTCATCAGATGAGCACATATGACAGTGCTGTTCTGTGTTTACCTTTGAACCACTCTGTAATACTGTAAAAGCTCAAGTTCAGGTTTATATAATTTTAATCTTGGAGGAAAACAATATATATTAAATCTCTTATGAATCATCTTTATGACAAGTCAAGTGTTTTCTGATGCATCTTGATTTTGCATTGGGTATAATTTCTTTCTATGGTATGAATTTTTTCTTTTCCATGCAATTTTTTTCTTTATTTCTTTCCTTTTTCCTTCTTTCTTTTTTTAGGCAGGGTCTCACTATGTAGCCTCGGCTAGAATTCACTTAGGCTAGCCTCAAACTCAGAGAGATCTGTCTGCCTCTTCCTCTTGAGTGCTGGAGTTTAAGACATGTACAGGATGATCCTCAAGTAATTTACAACATGACCTCTAAATTTAGGGGTTGTGATTTTGTTATACACTTTCTAAACAATTACACAATATTTTCCTATGTATTCTTTTGTACATAAAATTGTAGAGGCCAGGAAGTGGTAATGCATACCTTTAATCCCAGTACCCAGGAGGCAGAGACAGGTGGATCTCTGAGTTTGAGGCCAGCCTGGTCTACATAGTGAGTTCCAGGACAGCCAGGGGTATACAGAGAAACCCTGTCTCAAAAAAAAAAAAAAATGTAGAAAAGTCTGTTGAATGCTCAGAAGTTTGAGAGTCAAGTAGAAAAAAATGCTGAAATTAATTGGATCCTTGACTCTCTGCACCTTATTGTACTCCTCAGCTGTCTGTACTGGTCACAGCTTTTAAGCTGTTTCATTTAAGCCCAATTTACAGATGATAACATGACTGAACCAGTAAATATTAATTTAAGTTATTCCAGGTAGTAAATATCACTAATGGAAAACAATGAAAATTACTGTCATGTATAATAAAACATGAATTATGCAAATAATTTTCATTAATGGGATAACTCTTACCTCTCTAGGGATGTAAGTAAGGAAAATCATGCATATATGCGGGGGGGGGGGGAGTCACAAGTGAAAACATTTAAACAAAAAGCATTTGTGGTTCAGAAGCACACAGACTTGTAAGATGTGAGTCAAACAGTATGTTGCTTCCAAGAGGAAAGAATTAATGAGGAAAGGAGGCTAGGGAGGAAAATGGAGAGAAGCCTGTGGGCTAGACTTGAGACCCCTATCAATGATCCTAACCCATTTTGTATATGTATGTATGACAGGCTAGGCTAACCCCGAATTTGTCTATGTCTGCATCCCCAGTGCTGGGATTGCAAGTATGTGCCACCACACCTAGCTTTTTATGTAGGTCCTGGGAATTAAATTCAGGTCTTTATGTTTGTATGGCAAATAGTTTACTGGCAAGCTACCACCCTAGTCCAAATTCTATCCTTTTCTTATACCTGAGAGTCAGTAAGCAAAACTATAGAATAATTTTAACCTTTTGGCTATTTTCCGCAAACTTAAATGATGCTAATGCTCTTTGTATTATTTGTACAATGTTTACACTCTGTGATGAGGGCTAGAGAAGGATCACTATGCTCTCAAGTCATCACAAATATTTATTTACATCAAAGCCGATTTTTAAAACATACTTTAACAAAAATTTGAGAACATCTATGCCTTTTTCCAATTATCCCCTAAAAATAGAAAAGTAAGTACACATTACACATTTTATAGTCTTATATAAGAAGTTACAATGGCAATGTGATACTGTGAAACACACATTTAGTCTTTACCATCGTTCTGTAGCCAACAACTTTTTGTTTGTTTGGTTGGTTGGTTTTTGTTTTGTGAGACAGGGTTTCTCTTGTGTAGTTTTGGTGCCTGTTCGGGATCTCACTCTGTAGACCAGGCTGGCCTCCAACTCAGAGATCTGCCTGGCTCTGCCTCTCAAGTGCTGGAGCTAAAGGCTTGCGCCACCACTGCCCGGCGTGCCAGCAACTCTTAATATTCTTGGACTCTTCAAAATGATGACTTTTTGTGTGCTAATGAACTAACTCATGGCTAGAACCTCTCAGAAGCTTCAGAAAAGAGCTAGACAATACTAGAGGGTTGAAACTCAGCCCTACTGCCCAGCCTCCCAAGAAGGGATGTAGCACGAATCTTAAAAGGTCATATTAAAGCCGGGCATTGGTGGTGCACGCCTTTAATCCCAGCACTAGGGAGGCAGAGGCAGGCGGATCTCTGTGAGTTCGAGGCCAGCCTGGACTACAGAGTGAGTTCCAGGAAAGGCGCAAAGCTACACAGAGAAACCCTGTCTCGAAAAAAAAAAAAAAAAAAGAAGTCATATTAATAAAAACAAACCTGAAGTCGGGTATTGGGGTGAATGCTGGAAGATCAGAGAAGCAGAACAAGTCACAGCCACCTCACCTTGCCAGTTCCTCATCTGATCCTGTTTCCTCAGACTGGAAGCTTCTAAGTCCTCATCCAGATGGATCTCAGCTGAACTGCTGCTCAAAAGCCTAAAAGCCTAACCAGGCTCTAGTTCCTCATCCTCATGCCTTAAATACCTTTCTGCTTCCTGCCATCATTTCCTGGGATTAAAGGCATGTGTCACCATGCCTGGTGGTTTCCAGCGTGGCTTTGAACTCACAGAGATCCAGACGGATCTCTGCCTCTCTAATGCTAGGATTAAAGGTGTGTGTGCCACCATTTTCTGGCCTCTATATCTAGTGGCTGTTCTGTTCTCTGACCCCAAATAAATTTATTAGGGTGCACAATATTTTGGGGAACACAATATCACCACAAAAGGATGAAGGCTAAATGATCTAATTAATCATGATTTAAAAAAAGAGGAAGAAAGAATTGGGTTTGGAGATTCCAAACAGGGGAACAAAAAAGTTTCTAGGGGTAGTTACCCTAGAAGTCATGGAGCCTTCTTGCCCTTCTCTGACACATCTTTTCCTCTGCAATTCAAATTCATGATTTATAGTTGGTGGGTCAAAAGCACAGGTAAAATAGCTGAGCTTAGGACTGACATCTAAAAGGGAAAGTTGTGGAGATCTACCTAGCTGTGGAGATTTGAATTGAACTAAATAGCAGACACCAACTGGTGTCTGCTGCAGATCTGACAGATTTCTGTGTGGGGGAAATTGACATTTTTCTCACAGAAGTCTTCTGTGTTGATTGTCAAGTGAGATTAGAGGATAACAGGAGTTTATTTATTCCTGTTAACTCAGGGACAATGAAAGCCACTTTGAGGGGAAAGGTTATGGACATTAAGCACTATTAAGAAAATAGCACAAAAGATTTAAATAAAACAAAGACCCACTCTTGTGAACCAGGCACATACATTTATATACATGTAGACAAAATACTCCTACACATAAAATAAAAATAAATCTTTAAAAATATATAGTGGCTGGGCACAATTGTGCATACACCTTTAATCCCAGCACTTGGGAGGCAGATGCAGGTGAATCTCTGTAAGTTCGAGGCCAGTCTGTTCTACATAGTTTCATGAGAGAAACTCACTATGAGAGAGAGACAGAGACAGAGACAGAGAGACAGAGACTTTAATGACCTTAAATATCAGAAAAGAAAATAAACTAAAAGACAATGAGTTTGACAGTGTGTTTTTTTTTTTTAGATTTCAACAACATTGGCCCATGGATAATTGTATACAGTGGACCATACAGCACCTTTGGGACTGCATTAGACAGTAGGTCTCAGACTTATCTCATACCAAAGGATCAGAAGATCTCCAAGTGATTCATGGGCCTACAAAGATGTATTGCTTGCTATGTTAAAGAAGAAATGCATCTGACCCCTTAGGAGAGTAAATTTAGGGATAAAATATTACCACTAGGGAGGCAAGGCAGGAGGATCATCACAAGCTTGAGACTAGCCAGGGATACATAGTGAGATATTCCCTGAAAAAAAGAAAGAAAGAAAACCCCACATGCATCTGTATATGAACTTCAGTGTTCTGAAGTCAAGCATTCTGAAAATTAAATTACTTTTTTGTTTGCTGGAGATTAACTCAATGCCTTTGCATGATAAGCATGGGAAGAACCTAATTTTTAATTTAACCATCATATGTTATATTGGCTTCTTGTCATTAAAAAGGCAAAGTGTATCCTGAAAAGGGCAAAGTATATCCTGAAAGACTATCAATGCAATTTATGTTTTAGCTCAGAGACAATTAAGAGTTATTCTTCCAATACCATTGGAAACTTTTTCTAAAAGTGTACTACTCTATACATTGCACTGTTAGAAGACAAATAATTTTCCCAAAGTATTTTTAAATTGAATATTCTGATAGACCACTGTAGTGTTACATATGAACAAGAAAAATGACAAAACAAATTATTTTTAGATTTTCAAGTCACTATTGAATATTTGTGAGGACAATGACCAGGTAATTGCTTAGCTTTAAAAGACCCATTAACCGATAGCTATACAGTCTGTATAGTATATTAATATTTCTAGAAATCCATTATGAATTTTTATGGAGTGATGTTATAAACAATAACAAAAAAGGCAATGAAAATCTACTTTGTTTTACTTTCTTTGGAAGTTATTTCTACACAAACCTTTTACAGTAATAAAACCACTGATAGTATTCCTTAGTAATATTGTTTATCAATGTAATTTAAAGAAATACAATCAATAGATAAATCAAGTGTTATTACTAGATGTCCTATAAATACAAGATTTGAGATTCAAATAAAGGAATTACAGGCACTTAAAACAGATAATAAGGTAATATTTAAAAGTTTCAAAATTTATTTGCTTTTTCTACTTTTAACTCTGACATAGTCCCCTCCCCCCTTTTTTTGCTGATGGGTAAGTAAATAAAAATATGATTGACAGAGAGAATGTAAAACCCTAAGCAACGCTCTATTACTTCAGAATGGCTATACTAATGATATAGAAGATCATCAAAATGTATAGGATTTGGGACTGGGCAAGTATTTGAGTGACTTCCTCAATCTAGCTGTGTGATTTTTTATTTGAGTTAATTAGAATAAAATGATTTTATTTAAAAAATATAAATAAAAAGACTGAGCTTTTTACAAGTGAAGAATATATTTCTACTTAAGAGCCCAAACCTGATGATTAATTTAAAATTAAACATGAAATACGGGTCTTGCATTTATTAGGGATGATGTCAGAGCTCTTTTATTTTTTATTAAACTTTTTTTATTTGTTCTTTGTGGCTTTCGCATCATGCATATCGATCCCATTCATTTCCCATCCCTTTGCAACCTCCCCCCTCCACAAATAAAATAAAATAAAATTTAAGAGAAAGAAAAAGGAAAAAAATCTCATTGTGGAAACTGTAGTGTGACATAATGAATCATGCAGCAAACACTTTTATCCATATATCTTTTTTTTTTTTTTTTTTTAAATCTTCTTTTTTTTTTTTTTTTTTTTTTTTTTTTTTTTTTTTTTTTTTTTTTTTTGGTTTTTCGAGACAGGGTTTCTCTGTGTAGCTTTGCGCCTTTCCTGGAACTCGCTTTGGAGACCAGGCTGGCCTCGAACTCACAGAGATCCGCCTGGCTCTGCCTCCCGAGTGCTGGGATTAAAGGCGTGCGCCACCACCGCCCGGCTATCCATATATCTTTATGTATATAAAAGACCATGGTCCTGGGTGGCAATGAAGCCACCCACCTCAGCCTGCTTCTCACCACATTTGCCTATTCAGATATACCTTGGAACTGTTTTAAAGTGACAAGAAAAAAAATGAAATTGCCTAATTCCTATCAGAAATGTCAAAGAACTAATCTGATCCATGTCCTAAATTTTTTTCCAAATCTTACATTATATGTAAATTTGCTACATTTAATTTTGATACTTTGAATCCCTATTTTCACCTATGGACATACCATCCTGAATACCTTTGTCTCTTCTAAACCTTATTTCTTTTTAAATATATGTACTTGTAATTTTTCCTGTTCTAATCCCCCTTTGTTTTCATTTTTATAGAGGTAGACAGATAAAAGATAATAGAGTGCCCTGCGAATTTTAGCCCTTCAGCTACTTTTAATTCATTCATTAGTCTGTAGGAAAAAAGAAACATTTAGGAGAACAGAAGAGAGAAATCAAATGGTGATGGTCTCAATCACCCTGGTTAACATTAATAAATAACTCTATAAAGAAATCAGGCCCCTACATAGCTTCTTACCACTAGCCAAGTTATACAAATGTAAGCTTTTAATCATAAAATTTTAGTGACTTTAAAGTGAAAATATCACACCGAAATATTTCAAATATAATTTTGGCCACTTTCAAACTTAGGAAATAGGATTTACCTAGAGCAGGAAAAACTTCATAATGACCTTGCTTCACTAAGCAACTAAAGCTTCAAATTCCATAGAAAACTTTCCTGTAGCCATAATAGCTGCTAGAAAAGCAACTTCACACAGATCCTTATGCTGCACTGATGTTAAAAGCAGCTGACCATGTTTTAGCAAAGAAATGCAATTTGTAGGGCACATGACTGCAGGCATACTTTAAAAAGGACAGTGCTCAAGGCAGAGGACAAACCAGTTGCACAAAGGCATGCTGAAGATCATGGCTAACTCAGAATACTTACCCTTTCTTCCTGTACTCAAGATATCTGAGTATGATGAGACAAATTACAATAATGCCAACAACTGCAAGAAAAGGAAAATGAATAGCATGTAACTCTTAGAATGATTGCCAAGATTCAAAATTTAAGCAGAAGAAATAAATCAGTCATATTTCAGTGGTAACCAGTTATGCATTTAGATTCCATCTGCACTCTTTATTCTCTAAATACAATTCCCTGGAATCACAGTCTATAGTAAGACAGAGGAGAGGCTTGGCTGAATTTAAAGAAATTATCAAAAGCATACTTGGGATGAACATTCATAGTACATCATCTTAAGAAGATGCATTGCTTACAGGCTACTTCTAAGTAGACATACAGAATATGAAATAATATAAATTAACAGAGGGTAATACATAAAAGACCAGGTTTTCTAAGTTTGTTCATCTCAAGTTTAAAAACTTTTAAAAATTTACTGTTTTACAGTAACAATTGGATTTAAGCAGTGGAAAGTTTGGGATACTTACTTGAAGTAATAGCAATCAGAGCAATAATCCATGCATCTAAGGGGAAAAAAGAGAAGCCAAGCATTTAGAAGTCTCTAGGATAGTTCAGCTAGTCCACACTTAGGAGAATAAATAATAAAAGTTTATTTATCTACTTTGAACATAATCATTAACATAACTAAGTCATTTTGATCATAGAATACTTGTAAATCTGTTTCTAGGTTTGGGGTTCAACTTGTGAACTTCAATTTTCAGTGTTTTTTTTCTTACCCCATCAGGTTATTTAGTAAAGGTTATTACAGAATTAGAATTCATCAAATAGAGGAAAACCATTACACAATATACTATCTTCTTATATTTGGTTTAGTTCAGTATGCATTCTATAATGTGTTATAATTAAAAAAAAATCAATTTCCCCAAAAAGTATATCTGTAGAATGTCATAAGTTTCAATAAATTAAACAAATCTATTTGTAGTTCTTACAAATAATATTCTACCTTATCAGGGCCCTGCCTGTCTTCCTAATGCACTCACAACCACCCCCCAAATGAAGACATAATCCTAAATACCAAAGACCTTCTCTCTGCAAAGTGTAACCTAAGAGGTGGAATTCAGTAGCAGAGCACTTATGTGACATGCTCAAGAAATACCAGCATCTATTGATGAGCAGTATAGAGGAATTTAAACAAGCATAGTTGATTAACTGGGTGTTCTGGTTTACTCTGGCCAAAAGCAACATAGGGGAGGAAAGAATTTGTCTGGCTTATACTTCACTGAGGGAAGTCAGGGCAGGAACTCAAGGCAGAACTTGAAAGCAGGCCTGCCAGCTATTCCATGCAGCATTACCTTTAACCAGGGAAATCACTCACCACTAAGGAATTACAGCAGAAACCATGAAGGAATACTACTGCTAGATTGATAGCAGGTTCATGATTAGTTAGCTTAAGAAAGCTATATATACAGTGCAGAACTACCTGCCCAGGGAATGGTGCTGTCCACAGTGGGCTGAGCTCTCCTACACAAGTCAACAATTAAGACAATCCTCTTTCCCCATGCCTACAGGCCAATCTCATCTGGGAAATCCCTAAATTGATACTGCCGTCTCAGGTGACTCTAGGCTGTATCAAATTAACAGTTAATGCTAACCAGGTCACCAGAGAACATTACATTCTACAAACTCCTAAATTTTGAAAGTATTTATGTCTAATAATGTATTTGTTTCTAAAGTTACATACTTTTAATTAAGTTGCTGTCAGTCAAAGCATAAAGTGTTAGTCTCAATTCTGTGTGGGGGACTTGCCCCTACCTTTTCCCCCAGGGTATGCATGAGGAGTGAGGGATAAGAGATTTAGACAAAAATATAGAGGGGAGAGAGAGACAGAAACATAGGATAGTCTCGGGAGGGCCTGGATCCTAATCCACCAGCCCCCTTCTGTCTCTTCTAAAGGGCTTTTTAAAGGAATGCCAAGGGGTGGTACAAAAGACCTCCCCCAGAACAGCCAAGTGCAGGCCCTTCCAAACACCTGGTAACCATGCACATGGTCAATTTATCCCCTTATGCAACCCTGCTGGGTAAAGCAAGCTCAGATCACACTAGGAAACCTCTGTGGGCTCCCACAATTCTGCTCTTCTCATTTCACACACACTTATCACATGTTTAACAATTTAAGAAAGCACTGGATTTACTGGCATAGTGACATAAAATGACCACAGAATCTGAAGCTAAAGCATGTATAGACAGTTCACAAACTGTGATGGTTTGACTGAGTGATTTTCATTTTACATTGGTAAGACACTGATGCATATTCAGCAGAAACCAGTGTTGAGCTTTGAATTTTGACCTTTGCCTGGGTTAGCAATATGACATGGGACTTTATCTTAGATCTTGGGCAGCAGTGGAAAGCCACAGTTCCTATAGAACTAGGATCACACAAGTGAAACCCAAACTTTGACTATCTGTGATAATCTTTAGGTAAATTTGCTAAGTTCATTTTCAATTTACCATGGGTTTATCATACCCAATCTCCTATGCATTCAGAGACACAAATGTATAAAAACATAAGCCAAATGTGATTTTTTAAAGAATCATTACTAATCTATAAGTAAAACATAACAGATTTTTGTCCTACTCATTATGTCTTTAAATTTCACTGAATTTTAACTGTTGTAACTACACTTGTCTTTGTTTAATGTACATTGTATAAACTGAGGCCTACATAAATTGTGCTAAACCAATCTTTCACAGAAAAACAAGTTTGTCCACCTTATAGCACTTTAAGGTCTGTGTACGTCAGACACGAAGAGGAAAAGAATCACATGGAAGGCAAGTTGTATTTTATGGACTGTAACCTCAGCTTACTAACTTCCCTATATTGAGGCCCTTCTATGAAACTGTACTTACCTATGTATCACTCTATAGAGTAGTACTTACATTTGTCATGGTGTCAGTCCAAAGTAAGTAATCCTAAATTACTTAATCCTAAATGTCAACTATTTCTACTGACAAGATATGCTTCTTAACTGCCAGTAACTGAAATGTATGATATTTCCATGTTAACTGTTAAGGTCTCATACTTCAGGGGTATAAATAACTGAAACAGTAACCTAATTCTTGGGCAAATATTCCTTCACGGGGATTAGGATATCCTAGAAAAAAAAAGAAAGAAAACTGGGTTAAGTAAAATAGAACAAAAAGAGAAATAAAGAATAAATAAAAATCAAAATCCTTTAAATTCTCAAATTTATTTTTCACCCATGTATAAAAACTCCTAAACTTTAATTTTCCTTATAAACTCCATTAATATATCTTATTTTGAGTAGTGTCATAGAATCCCACACTTTCATGTTTTCATTATTAGCTTTCTTCCTGTCTAGTATTCACTATAGTAATATTATATAGTAGCATAGAAAGTTGCTTATTAGTATATTCTCAAAATGAGTCTGTAAATTTCATGAGATTCTAATTAAAATAAAAGATACTGAATTGGCTCAATAAATACTTCAGTTATCAACCTGAAATGGAAAGAAACTTTCTCAACAAAATAAATCCCATATAAAAATAACCCACAGTTAATATTATCAATAATGAAAATTAAAAACTTTCCCTCTAAAATCAGGAACAAGATTTGGTACCCATGCTTGCCACTTATAGTCAACATGGTATTGGAATCTAACCAAAGCAATTAGGTAAGAAAAACAAAGAAAATGAATACAAGTTAGAAAGGAAGACATACGAATATATGTTTGAAAATGGAGTGATCTTTGTTTTCTTGTGCTGTTGGGGGTTGAACTCAGGCCTAAACATGCTAGGCTAACTTTGGAAATCAGTATGGAGGTTTCTCAGAAAAACTGGGAATCAATCTACCTCAAGACCCAGCTATACTACTCTTGGGAACATATCCAAGGAATGCTCAAACATATCACAAGGATACATGCTCTACTATGTTCATAGCAGCATTATTCATAATAACCACAACCTGGAAACAACCTAGATGCCCCTCAACCAAAGAACGGATAAAGAAAATGTGGTACATATACACAATGGAGTACACTCAGCAGTAAAAAACAATATCATGAAATTTGCAGGCAAACAGATGGAACTAGAAAATATCCTGAGTGAGGCAACCCAGACTCAGAAAGACAAACATGGTATGTACTCACTCATAAGTGGATACTAGATGTAAAGCAAAGGATAACCAGACTACAATCCATAGCTCCAGAGAAGCTAGGTAACAGGAAGACCCTAAGAGGGAGGCAAGGATTGCCCTGGGAAGGGGAAATAGATGAGATCTCCTGAGTAAACTGGGGGTAAGGGGGGGCAATGGAAGGTAGGGGAAGAGGGATGGGAGCATGGGGGAATGGGATGGTTGAGCTGGAACAAGGGCAGACTGGGAGAGCAATGAGGAAGATATCTTGATAGAAGAAGACATGCTGTGTGATGTCTTTCTGTATGCTGTGAATATGTGTTGCTCTGATTGGTTGATGAATAAAGCTGCATTGGCCTATGGCAAGGCAGCTTAGAGGCAGGTGGAAATTCAAGCAGATAGACAGGAAGAAGAAAAGCAGAGGCAGGGGAGACGCCATCTCGCCATCTAGGGAGCAGCATGTAATGGCACACAGGTAAATCCACAGAACATGTGACAACGGCAACATATAGATTAATAGAAATGGGCTGAGTTTAGTTATAAGAACTAGGTAGCAAGAAAATTGAGCCATAGGCCATGACCATAAGTTTGTAAATAATAAGCCTCTGAGTGATTATTTTATAAGCAGCTGTGGGACGTGGGTGGGAGAGATTTATCCTGACTACAGTACTGGGCAGGACCAGAGAAAACTTCCAGCTACATTTGGCTGCCCAATGTGTTGGCTTGACTTTCCACCTAAAACTTGAGAGAACTTAAAAAAAGATTCTAAAATGGAGGTAAAAACAGTTTGCTAAATGTGTCGCTCAGGCAAGCTGTAAGCTACAGTATGGTGGGTTTGCGGCATGTGGGCTTGACTTGCAGCATGGTGGATTCCTTCTGTGGTACACAGAGGCATCTCCAAGCTGTGCAGTATGCTGCATATTAGCTTTTGCTAGTACAGACCAAAAAAAAGTTTCTGAACTACACACTACTGGGTGGAGGCATGGACCCACTGCCTCCCAGAGTCAGTGGAATGACTCCCAGAGCTGGAGGTGAATTACCTCTGCCATGTTGAAAAGCTGAAATGGGCGGAGAAGGATCATAGATTCACAATAAGGCAAATTCAGATCGAATAAACCTCTAAATGGTTTACATTATGTGTAAAAGTGCATGTAGGCTTGGAAGAGAGAGGAAAAGGAAGATAGACAGTTATATAAAAAAGTAGTTTTTTTAAAAAATAAAGTCTTTAAAGAGACAGTAAAAGTAATATAAAAAATAAGCCAGGTAAAGATGGAAATTACATAGAGAATCTGGATTATATTGTCTTTGGGAATTTTAACTGTAAAAAGACATTTGATTGTAAAGGCTGCTGAGTTAAACCAATACACACACACACACACACACACACACACACACACACACACACACATATATATATATATATATATATATATATATATATATATATATATGGTATCTTGACTTCAAAATTTGTGTCTAAGGATACATTGCTTTGGAAAAGAGGTTCTGCTTTTGTTTCCACAGAAGATGAGAGCCTATGTATTGCTTCCAAGCTAATATGGTTTGATCAACCAAGACCCCTGGAAGGTCTCCAATGGCACCATGGGCTAGATGATCCAACATCCAAAAACAGCTTCAATGCAACTGGCTCAGACAATGCCGCCTCACAGACCATTACAGTCAGGACTTGACCATAATTCTTATTTTTCTCAGGATCCCCATAAGATTGCCGGCACCCTCAACCAGCAGGAAGTAGTATGAGAACTATGCCCAAATTCCCAAAATATTGTTTATGAATGTTTATTTTTATTTAAAGGAGGTTGATTATAAATGCAATCTCTTTCTAAAGAAGAAAAGGGGATATAGATATGACAGGACAAAGAGTAACAACTTGTTTAAAATATTTTACATTGCTATGGATTTTAGTTTATTGATACAAATTTAAAGTTAATTTTGTTATACTGTACATATATTTCTACTCTCATTTAAGGTATTATGTTTATGTAACTCATTTAGATTGTAATGGGTAATTAAGAAACACAGATTAATAATTAGTCTTTTATGATAGTCAAACTTATGGTTATGTTAGTTAAGTTTTCTAGGTATATATAGATATAATTCAATTAGGTAGGTAATCTTCAAACACTTCAAAGACCTACAGAATATGGCATTTAAAATGTTTTAAAAACTTAGACTTTCTGGACAGTGAGACATGTCTGCTCCTGGCAGCACCAATTTACTTCAAAGAGGAAGATAGGCATCAAAGACACTCCATATGGAGTTTATCTTCTTCTTGGCAAAAATAGCTATTTGGGCAAGAAACTGCTCTTGCCTGGACTGCTGATAATATGTTATATAAACTGGACATGCAGGAAGGTGACCACTGAACTTTACAAGGTGAAATGGTTCTTCAGGTTCCTGCTTCAAAAGGAGACTACCAAATATTCTACAGCACACAGGGAGAAGCAATTTAAAAACTCTAGCCATATTGGCTGAAGATGGATGCCGCAACATTACAGAGGAACTTTGGATGACTGTCCAGGCAGGCAGCTCTCTCTGTCATTTCCAGAATTTTGGAAGGTGCTTACAGTGCATTTCCTATTTACTGTGGTAATATTATATCCTTCTGAGGTCTTTGATGTAGTTGAAGACTAAATAGTTATAATTTTCTTTGGTTATGATAAAAGATAAATTAGATATGAAACTTTAAACTCACAAATATAGGATAGATAGAATATTTTCTTTAATTTTGCCAAATACAAATAGACTAGATGTTGTAACTGTAACTCTTGCTTGATAACTGTTTTGTTATATGTAATTCTACTAGGTTAAAATTAAAACCTTCCTTTTTGATTAGAAAGAAAAGGAGAATTGCTGTGGGATGTCTTTTGGTATGCTGTGAATATGTGTTGCTTGCTCTGATTGGTTGATAAATAAAGCTGCACTGGCCTATGGCAAGGCAGCTTAGAGGCAAGTGGAAATCCAAGCAGATAGACAGGAAGAAGAAAGGCAGAGGCAGGGGAGATGCCATCCCGTTGTCTAGGGAGCAGCATGTAATGGCACACAGAACACATAGCAACATACAGATTAATAGAAATGGGCTAAGTTTAGTTATAAGAGCTAGCTAGCAAGAAGCTTGAGCAATAGGTCATGGCTATAGAGTTCGTAATTAATATCAGCCTGTGTGTGTTTATTTGGGTCTGAGTGGCTGTGGGACAAGGGGACACAGGAAAACTTTCAGTTACAGAGATATCATGGGAAACTAGGTGTGAGGAAAGTTCCCAGGAATCCACAGGGATGACTCCAGCTTAGACTACTAGTAGTGGTGGAGGGGGTGCCTGAGCTGGCCTACCCCAGTGATAAGATTGGTGAATGCCCTAACTGTCATCATAGAGACTTCATCCAATAACTGATGGAAACAGATGAAGAGAGCCATGGCCAAGCACCAGGCCGAGCTCTGGAAGTCCAGTTGAAGAGAGGGAAGAGGGATGCTATGAGCAAGGGGCATCAAGACCATGATGGGGGAACTGACAGACACAACTGAACCAAGCCAGTGGGAACTCATCAAATATGGACTGACAGCTGTGGAGCCTGTATGGGACTGGACTGGGCCCTCTTCATGGGCGAGATAGTTGTGTAGCTTGGTCTGTTTGAGGGGCCCCTCACAGTGGGAATAGGATCTATTCCTGGTGCATGAACTGGCTTTTTGGAGCCCATTGCCTATGGTAGGACACCTTGCACAGCCTTGAGGCAGGGGGAGGGGCTTGGACCTGTCTCAGCTGAATGTGCTGGGCTTTGCTGATTCCCCTTTGGAGGCCATACCTTTTTGGTGGAGAGGATGGGGGATGACCCTGGGGGGAAGGCTAGTGGGGAGAGGGAGGAGGGATGAAGGGGGACCTGTGGTTGGTATGTGGAATGAATAAAAAATTTCTTAATTAAAAAAAAAAAACACACTAGGCTATCATTCTACTATCACTTTGCTACAGCCTCAGCCACAAGGTGACATGAACTTTTATGTAGACAGTCTCCCACAAAAGCCTACTAAAACTAATGAGTTCATCAAAGTTGAAGGATACAAAAAACAAAGAACAATGAATACTTTAAAAAGGAAATTATAACAACTCTAGTTGCAATACCATAAAAAAGGTAAAATACTAAGAATAACCCCAAGGTAGTAAAAGACTTACACAGAGAAATCTATAAAACTTGGCCGTAAATGATTCAAGGGATAAATACATGGAAATATATGGTTGTGGTTTGCATACAATGCATCCCCCAAAGGCTCATGTGTTGAAGACTTGGAACTCAACTGATGGACCCAGTCATTGAAAAATGGTGGCATTTTTGAGGACTTTGATTAAATTAATAGAATACATTAATAGATATGTAACTTGGTGGCAGCATTAGTAAGTGGTAGCAACTAGGAAGTGGGCCCTGCTAGAGGATATAGGCATGCCTTTGAAGGTTATACATGGTCTGTTTTTCTCTGATCTCTAGCTGTTAGAAGATGAGTAGATTCTTCTGCTACACACTCCCACTTCCATGATGTTCTGCCTCACCCTAGGTCAACAGCAGTGGTGTTAGCAGAATATAGAACAAAACCTCTGAAACAGTGAAAATATGTCTTTTTTTATTTTAAATTGTTTCTCATAATGTTTTGTCATAACAACAAATCCTAATACAGAATCCTGTGTTTGTTAGACAAAAGATTATTTTAAGCTGTTTATATTACTCAAAGCACTTTACAGACTCAGTGTAACCCCTATTAAAATCATGATGACACTGTCTTTCTGCAGAAGTAGAAAAATCTATCCTATGGTCCATATGATCATAGAAAAATTGATCCTATGGTCCATAGATCATCCATCAGTATGAAATCTGAAGAACACAAAGTTGAGAGAACTCACACTTCTTGGTTTCAAAATATACTAAGATATATTAATTAAAACAGGGTATTATTGATATAAAGGCATACAGACCTATGGAATGGAATAGAACTCAGAAATAGACATACACATTTTAAGGTGATTTTTTTTTTAAAACAATGACACACAGAAACAATCGTTGGGAAAGGGTGGTCTCTTCAGCAGTTGGTTTGGGGAAATTAGATATTTTCAGTCAAAAGAATGAGGTTAGAGCCTTAAAATATATAAAAAAAATTAGGTGGATCAAATTATTGAAGGTGATTCTAAAACTATAAAACTTATAGAAGAAAACGTGGGGAAACACTTCATGATTTTAGATCTGACAATGATTTCTTGAACGTGACACAAAGTATAGGCCACAATAACAGCAAAGTAGATTAATTATATTTCATTAAAATGACAAGTTTTGTACACTAAAGGACACTAGCATAAAAGCAATGTAGAGAATGAGAGGGAAAAATTCTAAATTTCATATTTGATAAGCTATTATAGAATACCCAAATTACTCTTAAACTCAGTAGCAACATACCCAATTTGAAAAGTACAAGGACTTGAATAGATATTTCTCCAAATAAGATATATAGATGACCAACAAGCTCATGAAAAGATGCTCAACACTTCACTAATATTAGGGAAATGGAAATAAAACCAATATGATATATAATCATATTTACTAACTTGGTACTATGACTTGAGTGCTTTCTTTCTCTAAAACTCAGGCAGAAATTCTTGCTGACATAAGGATATTCAGATGATCAGGGCACAAATGTGTCATGCCATTATCTAGGGACTGGGTTTATTATTGCAGGAGTGAGTCTGCCCATGTTGCATACACTTTTTCTCCTACCTCTTTTCCCTTCTGGCATGCTATGATGTAGCAAGAAGGCATTTGCTAAATAGCAGCACTTTGACATTACATATCTCCCTGAACCCAGAACCATGAGAGTTAAGTTTCTGTCTATTATAAATCAGCTCATCTGTGGTGTTCTGTTATAGCAACACAAAAAAAGACAGATTGCTCTTGTTATAAAAGCAAAACAAAATGAAATGAAGCAAAAGACCAGTACAACGGAGAGTGAAGATATAAGAAAATAGTGTAAAATCATGTAGCTGCTGTGGAAGACTAGGACAACACTTCCTCAAAAAATGAAATTGAATCACCTTATGATCTAGAAGTTCTACTCTTAGATATACATCAGAAGAATTAAAAGTGGAAACTTTGAACAGGTATCTAACTCCATGTTCAAAACAGCACTGTAGAGAATAGCTAGGAGGTATACACAAAGCAACCTTAGTTTACCAAAATAAACAAATAAGCAAAATGTGGCAATAATGGAGTATTATTCAGACATAAAAGAGCCTAGCACAAGATGAAAGTTACATGGATCTTAAAAAGATTTAGTTTGAAAGGATTTAGTTATAAGAAGTAAGCAAGGCTTGTGTCAGGACAAATGCTGTATGACCTAGGTATAGGAAGTACTAAGAACTGACAAAGTTATAAGGGGAAGCAAGGAGAACAGTGTTCAGCAGGTGCTGGGAGAGGGAAGAAAGTGAAGTCATTTAACAGTGAAAGTTTCAGTTAGGGATGATGAAAGGGAATTGGTTGCACAAGAATGTCTGTGTGTGTGTGTAATGCCAAAGAATTGTCTGGTTAAATTGTAAAATTAATGTGAGAGCGGTCTAGAAGTTAAAAAATATGTCAAATGCTAAAAAAATAAGAGTACTGTAGTTTAAAAAAGACAAATCTGGTGCAGGAATGAATAGTGTTCAAAGGAGAGAGAGGGCTGGAATACCCGTGACTTTATGTACAATGAAAAGTTTGGCAAGCTGTCTTCTTCCAAGCTGAAGAAGCTCTGCTTATACTTCCACTTAACTATCAGCCCTTCTTAGCCCCTAAGTGGGGATGAAGGAGGGAGCAACCTGTTACTCCTCCCCACAAATACCATCATGTGTTTCAAGCATACCAACAATTTGATACAAGAACTCAGATATATGAATGAAAATGTAATTCCCACCAGGGGAACACCCAAAGCCTCTTTTTATTTAAAAATTTTATTTTATTTTTTTAATGTGTGTGTGTGTGTGTGTGTGTGTGTGTGTGTGTGTGTGTGTGTGTGTGCGCGCGCGCGCGCGCCCGCGCGCGCCATGTGTATGCAGTACTTGAGGAGGCCAGAAAAGAGTATCAGATCTTCTGAAGTTGGAGTCACAGTTGGTTGTGAGCCACTCCACATGGGTGCTGAGAATCAAGGCGGGGGGACTGAACAAGAACAGGGTTTGCTCTTAGCTACTGAATTATCTTTCCATCCCCATCCTCACCTAAAGCTTTTTATATGACATACAACTCAGAGCTATTGGAGGAATAATTAATATATCTAATCACCCATTTATGTAAAACTTCTGGACACACATGACCACTAGGAGATTAGTAAAGTATGATATATACTATGCAACTACTATGGGAATAAATCTAAATAAATCCCAATCTAAGACATTAAGTGAAAGAACAAATCAATGGGAAATATGTAGTTTGTTATAATTTTTGCTTTAAAGAAAAGGTGGGTGAGGGAGATAGCTCAGAGATTAAGCACTTGCTACATAAGAGTGGTGATCTAAGTTTGGATCCCCAGAAATCTGCATAAATATTGACAGTCTACCTGTATTCCTAGCCTTGGAAAGAGGGGATGGGATTCCCAGAGACCAGAGAGATTAACTGTATCTGTGAGCTCTGGATTGATGGAGACATCCTGCCACAGTGAATAAGGAGGAAGAGGGAGTGAGACTGAGTCCCAACTTTAACCTTAGATTTCCACAAGCACATGCATATATCCTACATGTGTATCCACATACATGCAAAAACACACATGAACACACACACACACATTACACATAAAATTGTAGTGGGTAGTCATTTCAGCTTTGATCTGGAAGTTCCAACCCCCATTGAGACTTCGGCAACTGTCACGCCTACAAGGCGGGGCGAAAGGAGGCGCCTGGGGACCCGAGATCTGGATTGGCGGGCGCTCTCTATGTTGCGGGACCCTGGACTGGAGAGGTGTACCAAGCAGAGCTCCAGAGAACACCGCTGGACTGCGATACACCTTCCCCAGACCCCGCGACCTACCTATCCCTTAATTTGTAAGTTACGCCATTAAATAAATCTCCTTTTAACTACGTGGAGTGGCCTTAATAATTTCACCAATATAAAATAATGAGGAAAAAGGGAAAGGAAAAGTAAGATAATGTTGATGTACAAAAATAAATAAAAACAACCCTAAAATATTAGTATCAATTAACCTTGGCAACATTATATAATTTAAATCTATAAAAATAAATCTATATCCAGCAGTACAGAAAATTTAAAACTTATTAGTGTTAATAAAAATACTAGAAAAACATTCATTTCACATTAAAAGTGTTTTAATTTATAAAGAACAATTAAATTCAAATCAATAAAATTTTTTAAGAAAAAATGGTAAGAGGATATGAATAAATGACCATTGGACTCAGTGGCAAGAATCTAAAGGCAAAGATCACTTGAGATAAGAAAGCCTGAGCATCTTTATCCCCATCTCAAAAGATGCTTTAAAATGTATTTTTAAAAAGTTCAGCCTTATTAAAGAAATGACAATTAAAACAAGACACCATTTTTTATCTATATCTCATGGAATTCTTAATTACATCAGTAGGATAAAGAACTATCAAACCTGGGTAATTGTAAACCGGAGGCTTGGTGGGATGAGTAGGCTTAGGACCTAGAAAAATAAATTGAGTCTGTTAATTCATTAAACTTATTAATATAAAATTATGGATTTAATTCTAATATTGAAATTTTTAAAATATTACCTATCAAAATAAAAATACATATATATTCTGTACTTTATAGTTCTACTGGGGATTTAGTCTATGAATATATTTGATCTGCATATATAATTGCATAGACCTGTGTACAAGACTGTTCATTACAGTTTTATACTTTAAAAATACAAATGCTAGAAGATAAAGATAACTAAAAGTAAATCATAAAGAGAATGTGTTCAAGGTAAACATGTGCACCCTAATAATAATAAAAAGTGACTGACAATTCTACCAAGATTTTTTTTTAACAGAAGAATTCCTCTTAGTTTCACTTCTTTATGAACCTTTTCTCATATACCTTGTCTTCCAAATAGGAAACTAAATTAGTGTTTTATAAATATTTTATCAAGTGCTTACTGTCAATGCTTTCAAAAATTCCTTTCAACAGAGACTCAACTATGATATAGAAGGAAGCTACTGGGAGGTGTCAGGTTGTTGTAGGAATTATCAAAATGTATTCCAGAGTTTGGCCATGGTGGTACATGTCTCTAATCCCAGCACTTTGGAGGCAGAAGATCTCTGTAAGTTCCAGGCCAACCTGATCTACACAGCTTGTTCTAGTACATAGTGAAAATCTTGTCTAAAAAAAAACAATAAAAAAGAAAGAGAAAGAAAGAAAGAAAGAAAGAAAGAAAGAAAGAAAGAAAGAAAGAAAGAAAGAAAGAAAGAAAGAAAGAAAGAAAGAAAGAAAGAAAACGCATTCTAATTACTGGGTAAGCAACTGAGCATGTACAATTCTCTCCATCCTTTATAATGTTAAGGAGATAGGAAATACTTTAAACAAGTTAGAACCAATAATTGAGATTTACTTGAGTTCAATATCCTTATTAAAGCAACAGGAATCCAAAGTTCACAGAAATGAAGTCAGTTTGGTTAGGCAGAGTCAAGCTAGGATCCTGTGGACAGCCAGTCCTGTCTGATGCTCTTCCTACCACCCTGTGTGAGAATGAAGGTTCCTCCCATCATAGCAACTTCTCCATGCTTAACAACAGTTGATTAGGAGTCTCCAAAAAACCTTCTATTTCACTTCAGTAGCAGAGGCTTCCTAGCTCTCAGTTGTTAAGTAATCTGGTTTCTATTGTCAACGCTGCCTGGTAAAAACAAAAATAACAAACAACCAAACAAACAAAAATTTTAAGTAGGTTAGGGGAGTGGGGAGGAAATGCAAAATACCAATCTCATTCTGGAGGCAGCATAAATTTCTATTTACATGCACTACTTAAAAAAAAAAAAACTGAAAAGCTGGGCATAGTGCATGCCTGTAATTCCAGCACTGAAGAGACTGAAGCAGGAGTATTGTGACTTTGAGGCCAACTTGAGTATATACAAGACCCTAAACAAAATGACTAACAAGACTCTCACCCCTAAGCTGACCACAGTTCAGGAAATGAAACATTACCTGAATCTAACATGATAAGGAGCAAAAGTGTAAGCAAATCACTTAGGGGAAAAAAAGAACAAAGTAGCAAAGCTGACCATGGAAAACACATCAACAAACAGAAGCCAAGGATCTTCCTTTTCATTAAGATTGATTCAAGTAGAGAAGACGTAGTTAACTTTAAGAGTATCCTACACACCAGGTATTGTGTTAAGTCCTTTAAGGGCATCCCACTTAAGTATTGAACACTATAAGAACAGTACTAGATCATTTTACACATGGAAATACACATTTAAAATTGACATAACTTTTCTAAGTTCACATTCCTATTTATGTGTGGAGCTTTAGCAAATAAAATAGAGTTACCACAGCTGACAAATGATATGGCTGCAAATATATTCTTTCTTTCTGTATTACTAAATGACTAAAAATGATGAGTAAAGAGACACTGCAGGAATTTTAAAGGGTATCTGAAAAAAATCACCAGGAATTTAGTTTTTTTAAAAAATATAAGCAGGAAATTGTTAAATATGAGAATGAAGATTTTTTTTTTTTTTGGTTTTTCGAGACAGGGTTTCTCTGTGTAGCTTTGCGCCTTTTCCTGGAACTCACTTGGTAGCCCAGGCTGGCCTCGAACTCACAGAGATCCGCCTGGCTCTGCCTCCCGAGTGCTGGGATTAAAGGCGTGCGCCACCACCGCCCGGCTGAGAATGAAGATTTTTGAACTGGGAGTTGAAACTAGAAAACAAAATAACAATGTCAATTTGGTAAAACACAAGAGTTATCCCTGGCCAGGTGGTGGCATATGCCTTTAATCACAGCACTCAAGACAGAGGCAGGCAAAGATCTCTGTGAGTTTGAGGCCAGCCTGGTCTACAGAGTGAGTTCTAGGACAGGCTTCAAAGCTACACAGAGAAACCTTGTCTCAAAAAAAAAAAAAAAGTTATCAGTGGCCCTTCCACTAGAAATTTAAAGATTTTTAGAAAAATGGAAGCGGAATTTTACTAAACACGAGTAACTCAAATGTTGGTTCTATACTCGGGTAGACCACATTGGAAATCAACCTTTCATTATCATGAGCCATGCCTTTCATTCTTGACTTAATTATAGAGCAATAGTCAGGTTTCAATTTACTCTGAAAAAAATGTTGCAATCTACTTCTTAATATTTTTTTTTAAAGATTTATTTATTTATTATGTATACATTGCTCTGCCTGCATGTATGTCTGCACACCAGAAGAGGGCACCAGATCTCATTACAGATGGTTGTGAGCCACCATGTGGTTGCTGGGAATTGAACTCAGGATCTCTGAAAGAGCAGCCAGTGCTCTTAACCTCTGAGTCATCTCTCCAGCCCCTACTTTTTAATATTCTTAAGAGAACTTACATACTGCTATACTCTATCTAACAAACTAAAATTTCCAGAAAAACAACAAAAATCACAACAGCAGAATTTTATGTCATATATATGCACAGGATGATTATAAGCCTGTGCTATATACCAAAATGATTGCTTTCCAGGTATCACAATATTTAACATCAAAGGAATAAATTTCAAAACAAGCAAGTAAACAAAAACTACCTGAAAAACAAAGAATGGACATAAGACATATTTTGTACCTCTAAGGCACCTTGGGATTGGAGGCTCCCAAGTGCTGTTAGCATCGCAGACCACTGTATCACTGCCGTTCATGTAAAAACCCTCCATGCACTCAAACGTCACTGTTTCTCGGTAAGAAAATTTTTTTTCAATTCCTGGTGTCATTCTTCCATTTTGTAGTACTGGAAATGGACATATTACCACTGAAAAGAGGAAAATCACCCAGAATTTAATAAAAATATTGTTTATTTTTCATATATATGTTTTCTGAAACTTTTAAAACTACAACCCAGAGTTAAAGAAGAAATATATTTTGTGTTCCAAATATGAGCACGCAGATCCCTCAAAAGTTTACAATAATACTCAACCTATGCTAGTACACAGGGTATTTTCCGTTCTTCCCTATTCCTTAAGTAAAATGAGTCACAATCTATTATCATAGTCTACTAGGAGAATTGTGGGAGAGGGACAAAATTGCTAGGCTAGGCACTATGGATATGTCAAACTATACTATGAGGTGAAATCTGAGTAGCAGCGGAGACCAGATCACATTCAGCTTGGTAAGCTTAAGTGCTCTTCCTTTTCCTTGTGGACCTGAACTTACGTCTGATACCATTTCCTTTCAGCCTAGAGCTTACAGGCAAGTTATGAACTGCCATGTGGGTGCTGGGAATTGAACCCGGGTCCTTTGAAAGAGTGGCCAGTGCTCTTAATTGCTGAGCCATCATTCTAGCCCCCTTTAGCAATTCTTGTAGGTTGACTAGTAAAGTTCTCAGCTTTTGTGTATATGGCAGTGGTTCACTTATTTTTAAACCTTCTGTCTTGAAGGATTTCTTCTTGATAAAAAAACTATAGGTTAATTATTTCATTTCTCTTTTAGTACCTAATAGATACCATTGTTTACCAGCACCAATTAAGAGAAGCCAACTGTGACCTCTTTTGAATGTTAACTGCTTTTGTGGTTGTTTCTTTGACTACTTTTAATTTTTTCAGTAGGTGTAGCAAACTACTAAAACCTACAAAATTGCTTGCTCTGTGTGTGTGTGTGTGTGTGTTATACATGTTAATTTTCTTATAACTGTAACAAAGTATCTGATAAGAAACAAATTAAGAGAGGAAAGGTATATTTTGGCTCACAGTTTAAGAGGACATAGCCCATCATGGAGGGAAGGGCATAGTTACAAGCATCTCCTTGGTGGCAGGATTGTATAACTAGGATTTCTCGAATCTTAGTGGAACCGGAAGCACAGAACAGACAGGATGTGGGACTGGGTTATAAAACTTCAAAGCCCACTCCCAGGGACCCACTTCCTCCAATAAGTTTCCACATTCTAAATATTCCACAATTTCCCAGCCAGTGTTCAAACACTGAGGCTACCTGGTCCATTGACATTCAAATCACTGCATGTACCACACAACCCAACAACACACATTAAGTGAAAACATGTAAATAAAAACATGTTTAAGGATGTTCTTGCTACCTTATTTACAATCACTCCAAACTAGAAACACATTCACCTTGTGAAATGAGAAACAAATATCTATGGCTAATTGAAGTAATGAATTAATCCTTAACAACAAAAATAGTGAATTCCTGGTTTATGCAAAGCCACAAATGGTTTCCATATGCTATGTACTTAGTGAAATAGCCACTCTGAAAGGTTCAATTCCATGCTCGGAATAGAAAACAGTCTAGTGGTTGGCTGGTTGTGGAACTAGGAGAGGAAGGGTAGATTACAAGCAGACCTGGAGACATTTTAGAGTGCTGGAACTTCTCTGTTTGGACTGTGGTAGTTAAGTGTGCTTCTTAATAAGTTTGTCAGATCTCCATAGTACTTGAAAGGATTACTACATTCAAATTATAGCCAATATCCCTAACTTTAAATAGATACTTCATATAACTAAATATAATAAAAGAAAAGATTAGTTAATCTGAAGACAGGTCAATGGAAATCCAATCTTATTTTAAGAAGAAATTCTTAAAAGAAAATAGGCTTATAAGCTTATGAGGAACATTAACAGTCAAATATAAATGTATATACTAGTGTATATATTTATTTAAGTGTATGTGTATAAGAAATTCCCAAACGTATTCCACAAAATGCTTGCTCTGTTTTGTGTTGTTCTTACCAGCAATTTGTCAGTTCCAACTACTCCACATCCTTGCCAGTACCTGGTACTGCTGTGTGTGTGTGTGTGTGTGTGTGTGTGTGTGTGTGTGTGTGTGTGTGTGTGTGTAGTATCTCAAGTTGTATTCAGAAACAGTTTTACTCTTTGTTTTTCCTTCTCATAGTTTATTGTTCTGGTCAGGAGCTCCAGCACAGCACTGAACAAAGTGATAAGAGTAGATTTTATTTTATCTAGATCCTTAATTAGAAAGAAATGAGTCGCCGGGTGGTGGTGGCGGCGGCGCACGCCTTTAATCCCAGCACTCGGGAGGCAGAGCCAGGCGGATCTCTGTGAGTTCGAGGCCAGCCTGGTCTCCAAAGCGAGTTCCAGGAAAGGCGCAAAGCTACACAGAGAAACCCTGTCTCGAAAAACCAAAAAAAAAAAAAAAGAAAGAAAGAAATGAGTCTTTTACCACAGTGTTGACTATAAAACTTTTGTAGGATATTGTTATCAGGTGAAAGGATAATTATGTTCTCCTAGCTTGCTGAGTCTTATCACAAAAAGATAAGTTCTATCAAATACTCTTAGTTACTTTTTGCAGTTGTTACTTTTTTTTCATCTAATAAGATGACTATATATAGGGTTAGGGTATATATATAATTCTTGATAGTGAATTACATTAATTTTTGCAAAGAAGCAGACTTGTAACCATGAGTTACAAAGGTGAGTCCTGTCGTCATGAAAAAACTTTTCTTTTTAATGTACCACAGGATTTGCTCTCATATTTTGTTGGGCATTTTTATTTTTATATTCTTTAAGGATATTGTTGCTAATTTTATCATTTTATTTATAACTTTTGGTCTCAGGACAATGCTGTTAACTACAAATTATATTTCTCTAAAAGATAAGGACTGTTGAGGTGAAGTCAGTATCTTGTGTCTTTGAGAAATGTTAGTTTCATTTAAGTTGTCAAACTGATGGCCATGAAACTGTGTGTATCCTTTATCATCCTTTAAATGTCTGAAAGATCTTTAGTGATGTCCTCCTTCTCATTCTTTATTTACAGTTTTTTTATTTGTTTTTGTTTTGTTTTATTTTCTAGACATGGTTTCTCTGTGTATCCTTGGCTGTCCTGCAATTCACTCGGTTGACCAGGCTGGCTTTGAACTCACAGATATCTGCCTGCCTCTGCCAGTGCTGGGATGAAAGGTGTGTGCCACCACTGCCTGTTCCTTCTCATTCTTAATGTTGGTTCCTCCCCACCTCCCCCTGCCCCACACATCTGGCTATAGTTTTATCAATTTTATCCATTTTCTCCAAAACACAGCTGTTGGTTTCGATTATTTTTCTCGTTCCCCCCTCTCTTTTCAGTTTCATTGATGTCTGCTGTATTTCATTGATGTCTGCTGTACTTTCTTGCAACTTGTTATTCAGGTTTAATTTGCTCTTTATATTACTACAGTGGAAGGCTAAGGCTAGGTCCCTCAGTCCCTGATTTAAAATTTTTATTTTTCTAAAGCAAACATTATGTGCTAGGAAATAATACTTCAGATGAACCCTGGCAAATCCTGACCTTTTGAGAAGTTGTTTTCATTTTTATGCATTTCACATACTTTCCAATTTTCTTGCTGACTTCTTTACCAATAGATTATTTAGATGTATTTGCATAATTTTCAAATTTTGTGGATTTCTACTTTCTTGAGATTAGGTAATGTACTTTAAAGTACTATTTTTTTTATATTTGTTTAAAAATTGTATTAGTCACCAGTCATGGTGACATACACCTTTAATTCCAGCACTGATGAAGCAGAACCTAGAAGATTTCTATAAGTTCTGGGCTAGCCAGTTTTACATAGTGAGACCTTATGTCAAAATAACAAAAAGCAAAAGACAGCAAAACAAAACAAAAATGTCTGTATTGTTTTCTATCTTGCAGATGTTCCATGTACACTTGGAAAGATAAACATTTGCTATGATTCAGTGGTATTTCTCTTTCAGGAGAAAAACCCTTTCAGTGTCTCCATGTTTTTGGTAACTCTTTAGTGTCTTAAACATTTTAAGTTTAAAAAAAATACAAAAACCAAACATTTTTGCCAGATTTTATTATTCTTTCAATGAGAGGGCTGCTAATCATAATCTATTCTGACATTACCTGTAGCTAGATTGTTCTGTCTTCTTGTAACACAAGATAACACTTCCTTATTTTCCAGCCAGTATATGTTAAGTGTTTTGGTTCTTTCAAACAAAAATATCCTACTTCATAGCTATAGGTAGTAGCTCACACTCTAGAAAATGAGAAGAAAACTCCATAACTAGAATTATTTTTTTTATTTAACTTAACATCTATGAAATTAAATTAGAAAACTGTTTTATAAGAGGATGAAGGACATACACTCACTATGTTTATTTTTAGGTAAAACTATTTACAAATGAAGGAAAGATGATTACCTTTACATTCTGGAGGCTTGCTACTCCAGGTGTTATGACCAGAACAGAAGAGCATACTCATTCCAATAAGGGAAAACTTATCTGGTCCCGGCTTAGGATCACAACTGTAAATTACTGCTTCACGGTATTTGAATACTTCTATATCAGTAAAGGTGTGTGTTCCATTTTTTATTTTTGGAGGTGGTAAACAATAAACTTCTTTATAAAACGGGGAAAAAGGGAAATAAGTTAAAAGCAAGGTAGTGTATCTACTCAAGACAGTGTTAGGAAGCTCTCTAAATCATTGTCAACAAATTCATCAACACAGGATTTCTATAAGTTATTTATGACCCCAATTTTCATCTAGAAAAGGTTTTCTATGAGAAAATTCATCACCTCATATTTAAACCACTAACACAGAAATGACCTTTCAGGATAACACTCATTTTTCTAAGGGAAAGAATGACTGTTTATTCATGAGGTCATGCTAAGTTTTGTCCTAGTCAATAGAAAAGTTGCTGACCATCTGGTGAAAAACTGTTTGTCATGAACAAAATCAAGCTGAATACTGATTGAGAAATGTGCTTTAAGGTACAGGTACATTCATTCAATAGGATGGTGACTTAGACTCATATTAACATGCTGTCATTTATCATTTTCATCCCACAGTACAATGCTTTTGCAGAAGTGACAAATTTTGATAATTGAACAAACTAACACCCAATATCTTCCTCCAAGCCAAATATTAAAGAGATTTGCAAAAACATAAAGCAATGTCCCTATTCTTACTTTCAAAATTTCAATAAAAACATGTGAGATATATTAATATGTATTGAGTTTATTGCCCTTAAAATATCTCCATTATAATTCCAACATGATCAATATCAATAGATATAACTGTAAAGAAAAAATTTGGGGGGGTACTTATTAATCTAAAATCATAATAGGGTCCTGAGGCCAAAATAGTTGAGAACTAATAGTCTAAATTTTGAAAAATAGAATTTACTTACTTTCACAATGTGGGGGAGGACCATTCCAATATGCATCATCACCTTTAAGCACACAGTGTAGAACTGACATGCCAACTACGTAATAACTAAATGAGCAAAGAAAAAGTTACCGTTTTCTTTGTCAGCTTATGGTAAGATATACACAATAACGAAGGATGGTTTCTTAGATAGCTTTTTTCTGTACTATAGTAGTTTGAAGGATAGGTTTCTTAAATAAGTTAAAAAACTGCTAAACAAATCTAACTAAACTTTAGTCAGATGAAGAATTTCTGTCTGTGAACACACACTGTCCAAGAGCTGTGATGTCTAGACACATCTGATGTGACCTGGCATCTTTGCTATCTCCTACAATCATATTACTCCTCTTCTGTGTCTTTAATCATCCATTCTGCTCTGGAAGAAAGGACTGCCTGGGCTCTAGTCCCATTTCCATGACTGACTCAAACTTGGGCAAACCATTTAAAGTTTCTCTTGTTCCTCAATTAAAAACATACAAATAGCCAGGAGTGGAGGCACACATTAATCCCAGAACCCAGGAGGCAGAGGAATGCATATTTCTGTGAGTTAAAGGCAAGTTTGGTCTACACAGCAAGCTCCAGGCCAGCCAGGGTTACATAGTGAGATCCTGTCACAAACAAACAAATCAAATATAAATCAAACATCTCGTAGGATTGTTCAAGAGAATTAGATAAATTTGAGTCTGGAGCACAGCAAGTAGAAATAATATGTTATATTGTACTAATATATCTTGTACTGTCATATTATGATCATAATATCTTTCTAAGAACTTGTCAGAATTAATCCTGTCAAGTCTCCTGATTATTTACATTCATAGATTATTATTCTGGACTCTCATGTGATCACATGATGTATTCTTATCTGGAATTCTTTGTTATTTTGTTCTGATAACTTCTGTATGTACTGGGTTTCTCAACAGACTTAGTCTTTGAAAAAGATTTATGACCTAAACTTTGGTTCCTTCAAAGTATCTAGAAAATTTCCTCCACATAGCTTTACCTGAATGTGCTTTTACTTGACAAAATTAAAAAATTATTGCCAGGCATGGTGGTGCACACCTTTAATCCCAGCAGGCGGATCTCTGTGAGTTTGAGGCCAGCCTCGTCTACAAAGCATGTTCCAGGACAGCCAGGGCTGTTACACAGAGAAATCTTGCCTCAAAATACAAAAACTAAAACAAAAAAATCATCAAACAAACTCTGACGGTAGTTGCATCCAACTTTCCCCAAGAGTCACAGTTACTTCTAAGAGAGCTCTAGAGAATAAAGACTTACTCAGTGGCTAATGCCCCCTTTGGAGACACTTTAGGTTACATAGCAGTCTGAAAAATAAGGTTTTCCAACTGAAATATCCTGTGGTAAAGATGAGTTATATTACATTTTGACTTGTTAACACCTTCCAGAATTCTCCTTTGGTTAGTTGTTCTACCTCGATTTCATGAGAGCACCAATTTAACCTTGAGTTGGCAGTAGGTCCACTTGACTGTCAATGATAAAGTCACCATGACTATCTATCCCTTTTGGATATGTAGCCCAGACTGCCCTCAAACTCATGGAGATCTACCTGCCACATCTTCCTGAGTACTGGAATTACAAGATGAACCACCACCCTTGGCAGATTACTCCATTCTTAATGTTTAATCATAGACATTATAGATACAGCAAGTATGATACAGATTTGTTTTCCTTCCATTTCTTTATTTATTAAGCATCTCTCCTACCTCCATAAAGTACCCAAATGTTGTTTGGCTAGGAGCACACCTTGTCACATAGTGAGCAAAATTAAAGCCAATTTACTTGAATGCTTAAAAAGAGAAGTGGAACAATGGAATCAGGAACATTTACCTTATTTCCCATAAGGAGCAACTTACCCATCCATACATGTAAATTGAGCTCGACCACCCCATGAAATTCTGCCATCTAGGAGGTGTACTTTGCCAAATTCAGGTTCTGCTAATGTAGGACATTCTATTTCTAGAAGAATATAATAACAAAAAATTTAATTCAACTCCAAAGCCAGTTGCACTTGAACTAAAGTAAAAAAAAAAAAAGTCATACTTGGTTCTTTTGAGTTTATGGATTATTTTTCTCTAATAGTTATAGTTAAATAAGTTGTTAAATAGTTAAATAAGATGTCCTCCATAAGGGCATTTGAATAATGGGTCCCCAGTTGATGGTTATTTGAGGAAGATTAGGAAGTATAGCCTTGCTGGAGAAAGGATGTCACTAGGGCATGCTTTGAGGTTTCAAAAGACTTGTGCCATTCCCAGTATACTCTCTGGTCCTACTCGCCATTCTGAGTCATAAGCTCTCAGCTGTTCCTGACACCATGCTTTTGATCCACCATCATGGACTCTGACCCCTGAGACCACAAGCCCAAATGAACCCTTTCTTTTATAAGTTGTCCTGGTCATATGCTTTACCACAACATCAGAAAAGTAACTAAAACAAAAGACAAGCACAGATTAACAATTACAAAATCAACTAAATTTCCAAGAAAAAAAATTCCCCATAAATTTCTCAAAGCCTGAAAAAAAACCCTCACATTTAAATAAAAGCTTTGTTTCACATAGGAAAAGCATCGCTGCAATAAGGGCATATGCACCCCATCCTAAAATATCTGAAAATTAAGCAAAAAAAAAAAATTGAGTTTACTTACTAGCACAACCATGATCTGAAATAGGGAACCATGTATGATTTGGTTCACAGGTAGCAACCATGATGAATGGATACAGAAATATGTATCCTCTTTTACACTTATATTCTATTGTCTCTCCAACCTCATAATATGGTTTAGTTTCTTCCTTGGGTTCCATAGCTTCAAATGGTGGTGGTAGTTCACAGGCATCTAGGGATAAGAGGGCAAGAACATGAAGATGAAGTGTGAATATCACTTTTATCAACTAAGAAATGTTATTTTGTGACAGGAAGTACAGAAAAAAGAAACGTTTTTATCAAGATTCTAAACTATTAGTACATGCCTTTCTTTACTCAAGCAGTGGCAGTAGTGCAATAGTATCCCTAAGGAGTTTAAAATAACATCAGCTTTTGGGTCATTTCAGAATGAACTGAACTTTTATTCAAAAGTAAAACAAGGAGACATGGTTAATGGTTTTGGTTTTTTTACAAAGAAAGATACGAGACCATCCTGTTCTTAAGGACTATGTCTCATTCATTATCACTTCTCTAGTACGCAGTACCAAAGTTGAATGAGTCCTATGATTGATTCTTTACCCTCTTTAAATTCAAATTCAAATTCTTTATTAGAGAATTTGCTTTGATGATATATGAAAATCACGTTTTCTTTGCTGTTTTTCAGCCAATCTTAAAAACATTTTTTTTATTGGTTTAGCTATAAATATTTCCCTGTGTTAGTGTTTCTTTCATGTCAAAATATTTACACTTTACTGGTTTATTATGAACTCATTCTTGCATTACTGCTATAATTAGAAAGTGAATTTCAAATACTGTGGGTTGTATTTTCCTGAAAGTACAGTAATAACAGATATCAGAACCTATAACAATAGTGATGAGGATTTTAAAAAATTAGAAATCGAACACTCAGCACTCTTCATACTCATTATTTAAAAGTTTCTCCCTCTGTAAGATGAGAAAACTGAAGTATCACAAGGTGGAATAACCTGTTCAGGAATGCATTCCAAGTATGTAGCAGACTAGGTGTCCAGTTAGGCAGCCTGTATCTTGGGCACCACTGCCAGTGCTGTGACCCTTGTCCTCATCTGGAACTCCCCAAAGCAGATTCCATCCTATCCTGTGTTTAGTCCTCAAAAAATTGCCTTTTATGGTGCTTGGAGGCATTACAGCAGCTCTAGTTTAGACTCAAGTTGTACTAAGTACATCAGGTAAAAACATCACAGTCTGAACTGTTCCAAACTAGGCCCTCACTTCTCATGATTCTTTCGCACTCTATTTTTCTCTTGTCGTTTTTGTGTCAAACTAAGTAGTTGCTGGTCAGCTGTGTCCTACTTGGGCTGTCTTTGCTTACATTGCTCCACAGCCCAGTTCCTAGCTATGCACACGGAGCAACTCTCTCCTCTTTCTAGACACCTGGAGGGAACATCTTGTGTCTCAACTATGGAAGCAGCACTCGTTCTCTTCCTTTGGGCTGTCCCCTACCAGGATATCTCAGATAGGTCACATGTTGGCTGTGTTCAATAGTTAAGATGAAATCTGCTCATCAATGTGGCCGCAATATCCAGCACCAGCTCCTCACAGTAGCATAACAGTACAACAAAACACTTTCAAGGATTATATTGTCATTTTTTTTATAGTGAAAATAGTCATTTTAAAGATTTATTCATTGGAGAAAGGAGAGCCACTTTTTTGGGGGGGTCTGTCTGCTAGTATTTTATAACAGCAGCTGATCACATAAAGACTATTCCCCTACACTGTAGCATACAGAGTAAGGACTGACATACTAGAGTGTAAGCATTTACTGATCTTAGAAAGACCTAAAACAGGTATATAAGAGCAGACACAACAGGAAGCAGCAGCCTTGTTCAAAGAAGCAGCCGCTCTTCTGAAGGAAGGAGACCAACCTAAAAATCTGACAGATTCTCTTCTGCAGTCCTGATGACAGGCTTTCTATGCTGGACACTGTCCACTCATAAACCCCTTTCCTCACAAGTTGAGTTGTTCCAAAAATGAGACCCTATTCTATCCTTCAATTCTCCCTGCCTACCACAATGAGTTTTCCTTTTATGTTGTCCAGGTCTCATATCTATCTTTAGTTTTCAGATTTTATATTGTTTTACCTCCTCTTCATTTCCACCTCCATTTATGTTATATCCTATTTATTTATCTGTTTTTGTCTATTTCAAATAGCTTCAGAGTCTTCTTAAACATTTGGCTTGAAGTCTGTTCCAAACATTATTCTTCTAAAAAACCATTGGCTTCTTATTATTGCTAGTACCTGCCCCTTCTCTTCCTTGTGAAGTGAATTTTTATAGAGATCAGTGAAAAGTAAAGCTCTTTAAACAACTTTCCTCCTGCAGGAAGGAAGAAACTTCTCTGTGCTCTGTGCCTTGGCCAAATATGATATTTAACATTCTGGTACTTGAGTTATGTAAGAGTGCCAACACTAAGGCAAAAAAAAAAAAAAAAAAAAAAAAAAAAGAGCAGCCATTTGAAGTATTAAGTGTGAAAAAAAAATAAGATCTATGCTTTCCAATGGGGAGTGGTAGAGAATAGAAAAGACAGTTTTAAAAGTGTAATTGCAAGTTGAGAGGAGGGTAAGCTGGGCTGTGTCTACCAAGGGTAGTCAGAGGAGGTCTCCCTAAGAGGTAACACTCCAATGAAGTTTGAAGAGAAGACAGTCAAATATGTAATGTCAGGGGATGGTTCCATATACGGGAAAAACAGTAACAAGTCAGTGGTTTAAAGTGGCAAAGTTTGGATTGTTGTTTGTCCTTCCCCCAGTGATTTTTTTTTAAATCTAGTCAGAGAACCATGCTCCTTTACTCCAGAGCTTGGTTCTATTTTTTTTTTTTTTCGGTTTTTTCGAGACAGGGTTTCTCTGCGTAGCTTTGCGCCTTTCCTGGATCTCACTCTGTAGACCAGGCTGGCCTTGAACTCACAAAGATCTGCCTCCTGAGTGCTGGGGTTAAAGGCATGCGCCACCACCACCTGGCAGTTCTATTCTTTAGTGTTACGCTTTGGTTAATATTTGCCACTCCTAATAAATATAAGCAAATATTTATAGATCATCTACTATGTATTTGTCACTGGGGATCTATCAGCATAATGAAGTGCCTGCTTATATTCATACACATATATGTGTATGAACAACCAGTGGAAGAGGATCACAAAAACAACACTGGTTCATGACTGCCTCCCAGAATATCCATCCTTAGACCAGCACAGAGTCTGGAACATTGAAGGCAAATGTTGCTGAATGGATGCTACTAATGAGAGATACAGAAATACATACAGACTATATGTAAAGGATTGTGTGTGTGTACCAGGATTTTTCTTTTGGGCCACTAACTAGCTCTCAAATCATGACATGGAAACTTATTTAATGTTTTGAATTCTCATCCTAGCTTAGGCTCCTTTCTGGCTAGCTCTTTTAACTTAAATTAACCTGTTTCTCTTCATCTACCTTTTTCCTTGGGGCTTTTTCCTTTTTTTTTTCCTTCTTTCTGTATCTCCTACTTTCACTGCCTGTGTCTGCTGGCTAGCAGCTGCCTGGCCTCTTGCTCTAGGCATGTCTCTCGTTGACTCCTCTCCTCTTCTCCTCCTCATTCT
Organism: Peromyscus californicus insignis; assembly: GCF_007827085.1. Classification (NCBI taxonomy): domain Eukaryota; kingdom Metazoa; phylum Chordata; class Mammalia; order Rodentia; family Cricetidae; genus Peromyscus; species Peromyscus californicus. Next base: position 80,080,322 of record NW_026294436.1, read on the forward strand.
CTTATTTATTCTCTTTCCTTGCCAGTCCTGCCTATCCCTTCCCTGCCTAGCTATTGACCATTCAGCTCTTTAGTAGACTAATCAGGTGCCTTAGGCAGGCAAAGTGAAACAAATGCAACATATCTTTGCATTATTAAACACACATTCTTACATTGTTAAACAAATGCAGCATAAACAAATGTAATAATACACCTTTACACAGTTAAAGTAATATTCCACAACATAAACAAATGCAACATGTCTTTACATAGTTAAAATAATATTCCACAACAGTATGTATCAGGGACAGACACAAAGGATTGAAAAACAGGACACAGAAATATTGTTCTTTGTGTAAATTTTATACAGTAAGCAAGTATAGTATTTATTCCATGTAATGAAACACCACCAAAATGTCATGGGAGAAACCTTGAGTTTTTGTTCATGAGTTGAGGTGAAAACCAGAGTGTTACTTATACTTATCTTAGGAGTGATGTTTAGATTTTTTTCTACTATGACTTTGTCTTTAAAGGACGCTAAGCAAGGTCTCAAAGCCATTTGGTAATACCACCAGTCACTGTCTATATTGGCTATGATAACTCCAAGTCAGGAGGAGGGGTGTGAGGAATATGATCAAATATGTTTTATGTGAAAAAAATCTAATAAAAAATGTAAAGCCAAACAAAACAGCCACTTGTAAACCAAGCCCATTCTGCCTCAGGCAACAAGGAAACTTGACTCAAGATAAAACAAGCCAGGTGTGACTTTCCCTCCCCTCTAAACCTAGAGGGTTGCTCACCCACAGCACAAGCAGTGCACTCTGCCTTCCCCAGAGTTAAACACCAGGGCTACCCTAATTCCTGAAAACAATGCAAACTGCTACTGACACAGCCAGGCTCTGGATGAACATCTACTCCTCTCTCCACTCAGGCAGCTTACCCCTTAAGTGCTGCCCACTAAGAAAGTCTGCACTTTGGGAATGGAGACTGCATGGTCTCCACATTACACATTTGCACAACTCTAGAACTCTACCAGGTCCTCCATCCCAGCCTTGCCCATCGCAACCTCAGATGAGCCCCTCGCTATCCACCTGACCTACAGGCTAGGTACCAGCATCCCCGAGACACAGACTCTCTCCTGGATCCTACCAGATAAAGTAGACAGCAGGAACAGAAGGGCCTCTGCGCAAATGCCCAGGAAGCACCACCAGAAAGTGTAGGTCTTCCTCCTGCGGCGGGGAGGCTTTGCGTCCGGCGCGAAAGGCGGCGCCGTCATGTTACAAGAATGAAGGGAAAACTGAGCGCCAGGTAGTCAGAGAGCAGCTTTTGAGCTAAGTGAACAGACGCAACAATCCTGACACTAAAGTGTGCTGGGCGACACAACAGGTGGGCGTGGCCAGGCCGCTCCAGGGAGGTTAGTGACTCAAGGTGGTGCTGGCTAGGCCAATCGGCCGGCAGTAAGGCGGGGCCTCAGTTCAAGGGGCTGTAACAATGGGGTTGAGCTCCTGCCTAGGAATATCTGGCTTGTCAACTGTGTTGTGCTGCTTCTGTAAAACATTTAACTCCTCCCTTATGTAGCTGCACTCCTCCCAAGTCCTCTAGGGCTTTGCTGCACCCCTCAGCATGGGTGGCAGTCTTCCACAGTCAGGGTTGTGCTCCTCTATGGGCTGTCTCCTAACTGACATTGCTGTGTTCCTCTCGCAGCTGCTCTACAGCGGCTCTAGGGTGTGCTTACCAGCTGGAGCTGACCCTGGCTCACATAAAAGAGACCACTCAGCTCAGGAAGGGTGAAAGACCAGTTGGCCCTGTGATCGTTGCTCGAAACTTGAGCTTGAAGAATAAAAGAACGGGGACCTAAAAACGGAGGCCTGGGAGCACAGCTGTGGGTCATGGCACAGCCAGCATCCCTGGTTCTCATTTTATCCATGCTGCTTCATACTTGCCTTTCTGTTCGTTATTGTATTTGGCATTACTCATATCGCATTAGGGAAAGTACCTATATTTTCGTCGTTTGGATTATCTGTGGTCTCATCTCACAATCAGATCTCAAAGGTTTGCCCACTGGGTTCCCAGCCTCTAAAGTCATTTTCCCCCCGACCCACAGTTGCTGTAAATTATTGTACAGAACACTTCCCTGGGGCAGCGAGCATTGCAAGCCCACTCTTGAAGTGGAGCTACCCTCTGCCTCAGCCCTGATTTGGAATGCTTTCAGTGACTGTCTTGACAGTGAACCGCCAGGGATCCTGACAGTGCCTGAAGTCTAGAGTCAAACCTTTGGATGAAGGAGGTTTCAAAACAGAAGTGGTTTCTCCAATTCATGGGAAATATTTGGCTTAACTGTCAAAGAGAAGCAAACAGGGAGGAACACGAGGCATGTGCACCAGAATAGGACTCAACTTCTTGTAAGCTTTTTGATGTGTGGCAGGACAGTGGAGTGGAGGGGTATTTATTAAGTGGTGGAGAAATCAGCTGTTAGGTGCTTTTTATGTATGTGCCTCAGGAATGATCATGCTTACATTATGTTTTTCAGAGAGTGGGGTAATACCTACAGGCCAGCTGACCTTTCTGCACAGTGGAGCAGGATCTAATTTACTCTCTGAAACTTCAGAAAAAACCAAGTAGAGAAACAAGGACTGTTCTTAGAAGGACACTTATTTTGTCCATTTTTGGCTTTGCATCTGTTTCTGTGCCTCTGTGTGTGGTGTGTTGTGTATGTACTTGTTAGTATGAGTGCACCTGTGCATATGTGTATGTGTATGTGCATGAGTGTGCATGTGGTTGTGGGAGGCCAGGGATCAACATCTGGTGTCTTCCTCAGTCACTCTCTGTCTTAGCTAGGGTATCATTGCTAAGAGACACCATGACCACGGTAACTCTTATAAAGGAAAACATTTAATTGGGGCTGGCTTACAGTTCAGAGGTTCAGTTTATTATTGTCATGGTACAACATGGTGGCACATAGGTGCTAGAGAAGGAGCTGAGAGTTCTATATCTGGATCCACAGGCAGCAGGAAGAGACTGTGAGCCAGTAGGCCTGGCTTGAGCTTCTGAGACCTCAAAGTCTAATGACTCACTTCCTCCAACAAAGCCATTCCTCCTAATAGTGCCACTCCCTATTGATCTGTGGGGGCCATTTTTATTCAAAACACCACATTCCCCATCTTATTTTGCGAGGCAGAGTCACTGAATCTAAAGCTCATGGAGCCAGCAAGCCCTAGGAATCTTCCTGTCTCTGTCTCTCCAGCTCTTGGCCTTACAGCACTCTGGGGTGTAGCAGGAATCTTAGAAGGTCTTATTAATAAAATCAAACCTGGAGGCCAGTTATTGGGGTGAACACTGGAAGGTCAGAGAGACAGAACAAGCCACAGCTAACCTCACCTGGCCAACTTCTCAGCTGATCTTGTTTCCTCAGACTGGAAGCCTCTGTGTCCTCATATCCGAATGGCTCTCAGCTGAACTGTGCTGCTCAAAACCTAAAAGCTTAACCAGCCAAATGCTTCTAGTTTCTGGTCCTCACGCCTTATATACCTTTCTGCTTTCTATCATCACTCCCTGGGATTAAAGGCTCGCTTTCTGGGATTAAAGGCATGAGTCACCATGCTTGGCTGTATCCTTGAACAGATGGATTTCTGCCTCTGGAATGCTAGGATTAAAGGCGTGTGCTACCACTGCCTAACTTCTATGTTTAATATTGTGGCTGTTATATTCTCTGACCCCAGATAAGTTTATTAGGGTGCACAATATTTCAGGGAATACAATACCACCACATTTCCCCTTTTTTGTCTAAAATTTAAAAAAGCTTATAAATACAAGAAAAATTATCCAATAAATATATACAATATATACAGTCAAAAATTACATTAACAATGTCTAGTCCACTAACATTTGACAGATTTAGAGAAAATAATTCCATTATCTATCCTATTTTGGTAAGTCAAAAATGTAACCAATTCACTTTATATCCTAACTAACCTTCAACTCTAACTAACTAATCTTCAACTCTAACTAACTTACCTTCAACTATAACTAACTAATCTTCAACTCAACTAACTAATCTTCAACTCCCTCAGAGACCCAAGAAGGAAATAGTATTACCTAATAAATGTAGCTGGAGAGTTTTTCTCGCCAAGCCCCAGGAGTCCGACAGCCCACTTATATAATAAACATACAGACACTTACATTATTTAAACTGTTTGGCCTAATGGCTCAGGCTTCTAGCTATTTAGTTCTTACATCTTAAATTAATCCATTTCTATAAATCTATACCTTGCCACATGGCTCGTGGCTTACCGGCATCTTCACATGCTGCTTGTCATGGTGGCGGCTAGCAGTGTCTCCCTCCGCCTTCCTATTCTCTCAGTTCTCCTCTCTGTTAGTCCCACCTATACTTCCTGCCTGGCCACTGGCCAATCAGTGATTTATTTATTGACCAATCAGAGCAACACATTTGACATACAGACCATCCCACAGCACTGGGGCTTTTTATGTGGATTCTAGGGATCTGAACTCAAGTCCTCATGCTTACACAGTGGCACTTAAAAAGTAAATATATTTTATTACAAACATCCGAGAGTTCTCTAATATATAATATCCTTTTGTCTACAAGTTGTCTTTTTGTGTGGTGGTGGTGGTGAGGGTGGGTAGGTGGGAGGGGGTCAGTGGCCTTTGCATAGGCCACTTTTCCTTCCCTTATCTTTCATATCTAGCTCTTCCTATGAGGATTGTCTTAGACAAAATACCATGACAAAAAAATAAGTTGGGAAGAGGTTTATTTGGCTTACACTTTCACATCACAGTTCACCATCAAAAGAAGTCAGAACAGGAGCTCAAGCAGAGCAGGAACCTAGAGGCAGGAACTGATGCAGAGGCCACAGAGGAAAACATCTTACTGGCTTGCTCAGCCTGCTTTTCTTTTTTTTTCTTTTAGAGACAGGGTTTCTTTGTGCCTTTCCTGGAACTCACTCTGTAGCCCAGGCTGGCCTTGAACTCACAGAGATCCGCCTGGCTCTGCCTCCCGAGTGCTGGGATTAAAGACATGCGCCACCACCTCCCGGCTCAGCCTGCTTTCTTACAGAACTCAGGACCACCTGTTGGAGGTAGTCCCAAACACAATGGGCTGCATTCCCACGTCAATCACTTATTAAGAAAATAACCTACAGGCCTGCATACAGCCTAATCTTATTGAGGCATTTTCTCAATCGAGGCTTCCTCCTCTCCAGTGACTCTATCTTGTGTTAAATTGACATAAACTAGCCAGCACAGTGTCAAACCAATTATTGTATAATACATCCTCAAAGCAGCTATTAAAACACAGAAACTAGCAATAATTATATGCAAACCTTTTGTTCACTATCCAGGAGTCTGACATTTTCTTGAGATCATGAGCATAGCTCAAAGTATCACACATACACACAAAGAATAACGATATGGGGCCACTTCTTGTTTTTTCTTCACATGTATATATGTGTAGTATGCACACATACATGTATGTGTCCATGAACACATGTGCACACATCCTTGTATGTATGTGTGTGTGTCACCTTTGAGGCCTGAGTTTGAAATTGGGAATTTTTTTTAAAAGATGTATTTATTTTTATTCTATGTTTATGAGTATTTTGCCAGAATATATGTCTGTACACCATGTGTATGTAGATGAGACCAGATGAGGGTGTTGGAACCTCTGGAATTACATCTGGAGTTACAGATAGTTGTGAGCCGAGCCACCACATGGGTTCCAAGAACTGAATCCTATGTTCTAGGCAAGAGTAACAAGTGCTCTTAACCATCTCTTCAGCCCCAGAAATCTTGTTCAGTTGCTCCCCAACTTTATCTTCCAAGGCAGGGAAGGTCTCGCAATCAAATTCAGAGCTCACTGTTACAGAGTTTTATGGTCTTATTAATAAAATCAAACCTGAAGCCAGGTATTGGGGTGAATGCTGGAAGATCAGAGAAGCAGAACAAGCCACAGCTACCTCACCTTGCCAATTCCTCAGCTGATCCTGTTTCCTCAGACTGGATGCCTCTCAGCTGAACTGTGCTGCTCAAAAGCCTAAAAGCTTAACCAGCTACTAGTTCCTGGTTTTCACACCTTATATACCTTTTGCTTTCTGCCATCACTTCCTGGGATTAAAGGCTCACTTTTTGGGATTAAAGGCATGAGTCACCATGCCTGGCTGTTTCCAGTGTGGCTTTAAACTCACAGAGATCCAGGCAGATCTCTGCCTCTGGAATGCTAGAATTAAAAGTGTGAGTGCCACCATTTTCTGGCCTCTATATCTAGTGGCTGTTCTGTTCTCTGACCCCAGATAAGTTTATTAGGGTGCACAATATATTGGGGAACACAATACCACCACAGAGTTTAGATAGCCAGTTTGCTCAGGGGATGATATTCTCAGCCTTCTGAGGCTAGAATTACAGGAGGGATCCTGGGAATCTGAACTCTGGTCCTCTTACTTGTGTGTAAGGGCTTTAACTGCTAAGCCCTCTCCCTAGCCAGGGTCAATTATTTTAAAAGTGTGAACGTATGATTATTAACTAGGTAAGTTCTTTAAAAAAGTAACATACTTTATTAATTTCTCTGAGGTACCATGTGATGTTTATAAAGTATATGTCCATATACATTGTATAATTGTGATGGTTAAGGAAACTCCATTCCATACCAGGTGCCCTCCTAGTACCTGTTGGCCTCTGGCCTAAATTCCTGAAAGATGAGCCCCTAGCATTCTGAACCCTCTCCAGAATGGTGAAATAGCTGTGAGATAATCAACTGCTTGCTTGCTCTGGCTTCTGTAAACATGCTTATTGCTGTGCACAGGGGAGTGAGACAGCTCCTTTATTGCTATTTACATGGGGAAAGAGACAGATCCTCATGTAGCCAAGGGGAGTGAAAGTTTCTCATACAGCTACAAATTCCACAGAAACAAGATAATTGTGGTCTCCACCTTTAAAAACCTTCCCTTAAACCCTTCTGGATAGCACATCTTCAATTTAGCTTTAAGAAGGCTGCTCTGCAAGCAGCTTCAATAAAAATTTTAATTATATTCTGGATTGAACTGAACTCTGTTGTGGTGGTATTGTGTTCTCCAAAATTGTGCTCCCTAATAAACTTATCTGGGGTCAGAGAATATAACAGCCACAATATTAAACATAGAAGTTAGGCAGTGGTAGCACACGCCTTTAATTCTAGCATTCCAGAGGCAGAAATCCATCTGTTCAAGGATACAGCCAAGCATGGTGACTCATGCCTTTAATCCCAGAAAGCGAGCCTTTAATCCCAGGGAGTGATGATAGAAAGCAGAAAGGTATATAAGGCGTGAGGACCAGAAACTAGAAGCATTTGGCTGGTTAAGCTTTTAGGTTTTGAGCAGCACAGTTCAGCTGAGAGCCATTGGGATGAGGACACAGAAGTTTCCAGTCTGAGGAAACAAGACCAGCTGAGAAGTTGGCCAGGTGAGGTTAGCTGTGGTTTGTTCTGTCTCTCAGATCTTCCAGCATTTCATTCCAATAACTGGCCTCTGGTTTTGATTTTATTAATAAGACTCTTTAAGATTCCTGCTACACTCTGTAACATAATATTTGTAGACGAATTTCTAAATGGTCTTATGAAATAAAAAAAAACTAGGAGCCAAATATAGGAGTGAAAACCTGAGAGAGATCAGAGGAACAGGAACAGCCACATGCTAACCTCACCTCACCAACTCTACAGCTTTCAAAAGCAAGACTTCCTGTCTACCCATGCCTATATGCCTTGATATTCTGCCATCTGATTTGTTCTCTCTGTCTAGCTACATCACTTCCTCTTCCTGCCCAACTCTGTCACTTCCCATCTGTCTGTACAGACCTCCAAACCTAAAATGGTTAACTAGTGTTGGAATTTAAGACATGTGCCACCACACTTGGCTCTGTTCCCAGTGTGACCTTGAACTCACAAAGATCCAGACAGATCCCTGCCTCCCAAGTGATAGGATTAAAGGTGTGTGCTAACATTGCATGACTTTTGTTTACTATAGTGGCTGGCTTTTTCCTCTGATCCTCAGGTAAATTTTATTGGGAGACACAGTATATTGGGGAACACAATACATCACCACAAATATTCAAATCAGTTAAACATATCAATCTCAATTATTTATCATTTCTTTACAGGAAAAAGTTTTCATAATACAGAGCATGGTACAAAAGAACTTTCAAAGTAGAAGAAATGCAGTTTTTAGTTTTTTCAGACAGTCTGTTGAGTAATCTTGGTCACTTTGCCCCATCACCATTTAAAATATTTTTAAATAAGCAAAAGTTACTTCTATTCCATAGAGAAGGTGATAACTGATATTATATAAGCTTTTCTCTGATATGTTTAGAGTGTGTTCTGTTTTAAAAATGTATTAGTAATGGCTGTTGTTACACAGAATAATTATTATTTGTTTTCATATATTTTTGCATTTTCCTAATGTTCTTTAATGAACCCATTCCATTTTATGAACATTTTAAAATAAGAAAGGAAAACGATGGACTTATAAAGCAGAACTCTTGGACTACATCTTCTTTCTTCAAGTCATTCAATTTTCTGTCCACTCAGTCTTGTCCTCTAACTTTATGGTGTGTGATTTCAACATAAGGTAAGGGTGCAAGGGAGTGACAACCAAGCAGGCAGGCTAAAAGTGAATTTTACTGGATGCTGTCGAAGCATTATTATCCCTATACAAAATTCTCTGAATGTCTGTGAAGTAATGTCAAAAACTTGAATCTTAGATCTTACTCTGTTGAAATGAATTGGCTTCTTAACTAACATGGAATCCCAGGTATCCTCTAACTTTGCCGTTTTTGCTGATTTTTGTTTTTGTCCATTTTGTCAAGAAGGGACATTAAAAATCACAGGATGTTTTCATTTAGATAACAGCATGATGGATAACTGAACTATCAAGAATTCATATGCCAATAATCAGGATGCTGGTATTACATATAAATGCAGATTCATCAAAAGTGTTTTTTACCCTCTTTTCTGTTTTTCATGTAGGGCACAAGAAAGTATGATGTAAAAGAGGAAGTGGAATGGAAAGAAGAAATTAATGAGTACATTTCATGTTTTTCCTTCTGTCAGTTAATAAGCAGAGACTTGATCTGGAAAATACATAGGTCATCCACAGTGCACAAAGCATTTCCTTCAGTCTCTTTAGAAGTGTGCTTGTGGCAGAGGTATAAATGATAGCTAATCCTCTCAGAGGAAAGTTAGCTTTAGAAATTGTGTCCATTTCCTGTTACTACCACGAAAAATAAGCAAGGATGGTATATTCAGTATAGGGTACCCGAGTTCTCCCCTAACAAGACTGCTGCCTTTCCTTTATGGCCTGAATGCTATCCCTCAACCAGTAGACAAATCCCTAAGAGGTCCACCATTGGTTACTGCCCACTTGATTGCTCCTCATTGTTTTCTTTCTATCAAGACTGGTCAGCATCACCCACCTACACTCCTACAAACATTCTCTCCTTTACCACATAGCTATATCTTTGACATATGCCTCCACCTTTTCATTTCACTTTGACATTTGGCCTGGGCACACAGGTCTTGTGCCTAGTATAAATTCTCACTCGTTGTCTACAAAATGTTGCCAAAAATAATTAACCTTAATGCTTTGGTAGACTGCAGTCAAGAATGACCTTTGATCCTCTTGCCTCAGGGTTCTCCAGAGTGATTACAGGAGTCAGTCATCACATCTGGCTCAATATATACAAAATATTCTGTGTATTTACCATTTTAAAAAATGAATTTATACCACTTATTTATTTATTTTTATTTATTTTTGAGAAAGGTTAAATGTCCTGAGAGGCCTTGAACTTGTAGCAATCCTTCTGTGTCAATCTCTCAAGTGAAGGAATTACATGTATAAATTTTATACATGTATAAAACATTACAGGCAGGATATGCTTGGTGTTCTAGACAGAATCATCACTTTGCAATGTGGCTATTTAGGAGGCCTCTTGGGTGAGTGAATTCCGAGGTGGGCTAGTAGAACTTGGGCATAAAGAAAGATGGGAAAGAATTTTAGGTGGGTAATCTTGCATATACAAATCTAAATAAATGATATTTTGAGCACTTTCATGGAATGTTTTAAAAACAATTTCCTGTAAAAACAACCCTAGCTCCAGTTGTTATTTTCTTCCTACAGTGGGACTACATGGTTAGCCTGGAATTGATTCTGCACAACTTTCCCATCATAGATCCCAACAGTAAAGGAAACAACTCAACACCTAAGAACCTTGGATGCAGATCTTAAGAGAATTCCCCCAAAGCATAGTATTCTATGTCATTCTGTCTCAAAAAATTTTACATTATTAGTTTTTTCCTCTTTTATTCATTTATATGTGCTATTACAGAAGCAGTATGATTTTCCCTTCAAACTTCTGGACTAACATAAAAGGGCATTGTAGGATGGCATACTGCTGTCACCTCAACTTTCCTATTCCCTGGTGGATTAGCTATGATGACGATAGTCATTTGAGGAAGATGATCATTAAAACTTAGGGGATAACATAAATTCTGAGTTTAAAAAATGAATATTTCATTTTCCTTTATATATAATATGGAAAAACAAGCTTCAAGACAAAAGGGAAGAAGTGACTAGGAAACCAGAAAATAAACAGAAGGCTTTGTAAATTCACCTCCATTGCAGAAGAAAATAGTAACTGCAGTTTTTTTGTCTAAAAAAATTTAAGTTGCCTGTATTTACAATTCTACTGATTATAAAATGCCTTCCCTGTACCTCCTATTTTTTTTTCCTGAAGGCCTCTTCTACTGTCCGTTGCTGAATTACAGATTTTAGCCATATGTATCGGGAGAAAAGGCCAAGTTTCAATTAATGCACATTGTAGTCAGAAAGAAGGACATAGAAGAATTTTATTAAACAATGTGATGTTTTTGCTTCTGCTTATTAGGAGAGCAGCCCAATTCCTTTCCAGAGCATAAGCTGCTATTATTTCTGGTGTGTGTGTGTGTGTGTGTGTGTGTGTGTGTGTGTGTGTGTGTGTGTGGCTTGTTTGTTTAGACAGGATGTCAGGTAGCCCAGGCTGATCTCAATCAAACTCCTTATATAACTGAAAATGACTTTGAACTGATCCTTTTGCTTCCACCTTCCAAGTATCAGGATTACAGACCTGCACAGGTTGTGCTATGATAAACAGCTCTGTGTGATACAGAATTATGGAGCTGTGAATGTGAGGGGCCCAAGGACAGGGATGAGGTAACTGAGTAAGAAGTAGAGATCTGAGCAATCTGTAAGACATTACTGAATAAGGCAAGGGAAGAGGATAGAAATCCAGGGTTTAAGGGGACTAGCCAATAAAACATTTGTTGTCACTGCTGGATCTCTGATAGAAAGTAGAATTTCCCAGTGTCACTTGTGACCACAGAGAACAATGCCACGTCAGTTTACAGTGAAAAGCTGTTGGTATGTGAAATTGTCAAAATTGGAGTGATCTTATTTACTATTCAAAACTGCTTTAAAAATAGGACAAATTGCTTTTTGAAGGATCGTTTTCGCGTCTGTGGATGATGCCCCGGGAGTGATAGTTAATGTTTTCCTTCGCAGTTTATTGTTGAAACAATAAAGTCAGTGAACGCTAAAAAAAAAAAAAAAAAAGGACAAATTTGTAAGTATCAAGGGCTTGGTGGGCCATGTGGCTTCTGGGCCTGATTCACCGCTCACCTGCTACTAGGGTTGGAAAGCAGCCACTGACAACATGACTGTGTGAGGACGCGCAATTAGAATGGCTTATGCAACGCGAGGGGCCAGCTGAATTTGGCCCAGATTGCAGTTGGAGCCTTGGAATCATTATTTGGTTTTTACTTCAGTTATGTCATCATGCTGCATTCGGTTGTAGTATTACTTCTCTTTCAACCCCAAACCTCTGTCCGATACTTGACATATAAGGGATTGTGGTGAGGATGCATGGAAGAGGTGAATGATGAGTTAGGGATGGAAAGAGCTACAGTAGAGAACAGAAAAGAGAGAGAAGCCCGACAGTGGTGGAACATCCCTTTAAGTCCAGTACTTGGGAGGCAGAGATGGGCAGATCTTTGAGTCTGAGGCCAGCCTGGTCTAGAGAGTAAGTAAGTAAGCCAGCATAGCCAGAGCTACACAGAGAAACCCTGCCTCTGTGTAGGACACAGATTAAAAAGGGGGGGTGGGGTGGTGGCAATGGGGGGAGTCTCAGGAAGCCAAGTGAGGAACAAAAATCAGTGAAAATCAGAAATCAGGAAAGAGGTGAAGAGCCTTAAGAGATCCAAATGAGTATGTGGGTGTCCCCCTAGAGATGAGGTACTTGGCTTCCATGGGAAAAAGCAAAGCCCACTGCTCCCCAAAGGCTCATAGTACACACCTTGACAGTTCCCAAACAAAATCATAAAAATGGCAATAATCCAGCTCAAGAAGTTTCCAACTTCTGTGTGTAATACCCTGTTTGAATTGTTTCTATTTTTGAATCTTAGTTGCTGCAAACATTTTGAACTCAGGATGTACATAGATACCTGCTGTTCTCCTGACTTGCGAGCAGAGCTTGAGGGTGACTACAGCTGTCTTCTTGAGAATTGAAATGAATACTCACTTCTTTACACTTTTCATCTGTGGTATTGCTAATTGGTAGGGGGAATAAAAGGAAAACTATATGAATCATGTTAGTTTTGAAAGTAATTAATAACTTTCATTTTGAGATTTAAGTTATAGATTTACTAAGTAAAATCTTGGATTAGGAAATACTAAACCCATTACGTCAGAAGACTTTAGCTTCTCTATATATGTATATCCACACCTTAAACAACACATCTTACTATTTTTAAAATAATTTTGGTTAGTAAATAGGTTTACCACAGATTTTGACAACTTCATATACTAATAGCTTTTCATTGCAACCTGATACAGCATCATTGTGCTCTGTGATCATTAGGGATGTTAGGAAGTTCTACCTTGTATCAAAGTAATCCCCACCATTAGCACAGTAACAGCAGGTGTGATAAGGAACCCATCTTCCTTTCTACCTTTAGGCTCCACATCTACATATTCAACAAACTGCAAGTCAAAGCCATTCAAAATAGCTGCAACTCTGATGAAGTTGAGTTCATATAAAGTTCTGAACATATAAAGGCTTTTCTCTTGGCATTTTCTTTAAGCCACATAATATAACTATATAGTTTAAAAATATTTACACAGAATTTTCATTGTATTATATTGTCACAAATAATCTAGAGACAACTAAGATATGTAGGAGGTTACAGAAAAGTACTACCCTTTTTTTATGTAAGGTATTTGAACATCCAAAGATTTTGGTATCAGTGAGATTTCTAGAACCAAGGGCCTTCAGATTATGAGCGATGACTAGATACAGTAACAGAAGAAGAAAATACTTAATTACTTTTAAGATAAGTAACAATTTAAATAATATCTAACATTTTTCTGGCATTCATTATAAGCACAGTACTGTGTTCAGTAAGATAGGAGCTATTACCTCATAGGCAAGGAAGATGAAGCCTGAAGGTCAGTGTTTTGGCCAGAGATTCATAGCTGGTGACTGACAATACACTCAGGTCTGACTATAGGCACCATGCTTTCACCAGAAATGCTACACTGTATTTTCTACGGTTACTTAGCAAGTACTTTATATAACATAAACAACAAGTATGTATACTGCTGGATTTTTTGTGAGTTGGTATTAGAGTTAAGAATAAAAAACACAGTTAACTCACTTACCACTACTCCTCACCACTCAACTCCTCTTTACCCTCTTAGATTGACAGAAGCACGTAAGACACAGAGGAAGACCATGAATCACAGGTCAGTTTCTCTAGCACATGGAAGGCCAGTGTGAGACTGAAGATAAAGAAGAGTGAAGGCTGATGATGTAGTAGTGAGACAAGCCATGTTGGAAAGTGTGCATAAGTGATGAGAGGCACATGTGGGTGAGGTAGGACCTGCTGAAAGAATGCCCTTCTGGTTGCTTGCTAGTGGTAATACAAACATAGGAAAGTGCTTTTATAGATAATAGCTCTAAGAGTTTTGTTACTTCAAATATCATATGCAGGTAGGTGTCAATATTTTTCTCTGACTGGACAGGAAGGCTGCTTTGTATAGACCCAGGCATGGTTAGAAACAGCAACAGGAGAACAAGGTCAACAGTTCTGAATGGAGGAGTGTAAACAGTATTATTCCTCTGTGATCAGTACATGCCTTATTAGACATCACAAACTGTCACAAAAAATACACAGGGAAATATAAGGATGTACAGAAGGAAATTTTTAGTTTATTGTCCCTGCACTCCATTTTCTTTTCATTGTAGTAATAGACTAGAGCATGTAAAAGGAAAGACCATGGTTAGATACACAGGAGTATGAGACAAATCCAGTGAAGTGTGGGGGCAGGAGAATATTCTAAAGAGGAAATACTGTAAAAAGGTAATAATTTAGATTTGGTAATATCTAAACTATTTGGTACTGCTGAACTATAAAAAATTAGTTCTGGATGCTGAATGATTTTACAAGATGGTAATTTTAGTGATTCTGAACTGGATTTTAGAAAAAGTAGCATAAAGACGTCAAGATCTTTAGAATGATGATTTAAAATGTTGCTCAGAGGACAAGAGATAATAAATGCTAAAGCTTTTTATAAAACCATGACAATTATGGTTATTCTTATAAAAATCTGGAATACTATATAAGAAATAAGAATCCATTAAGATGGCTTAGTAATGACAGTAATTATTTTGATATCCTGGCCCATGGCCCACAACTCAGGTGAAAGCCTCCTGCTCCACCAGAGGTCATGCAGGCCACCACAACTCAAGGTAGGCTGCATGCCGAGGGACCCACCTCACTCTCAGTTTCCCCCAACTCAGGTAAAGTCCTCTGCTCAACCACAGGCCACTCTAGCCAGAAAGACCAGAAAGGAAACAGAAACCAAGGAACAAAACTCCCATCCAATACAAACAAACTCAGAAATCAGCACCTAGACCTATAATTACCCCAAACCCAGATGCCTAGATACCAGTGCAAGAGCACAACCAACAACAGCCAAGGAAATATGCCACCAGAGCCTGGCTACCCTACTACAGCAAGCCTTGAATATTCCCACACAGATGAAGCACAAGAAAATGACCTTAAAAACAACTACAATAGGGGTCCTTAAAGAAGAAATGAATAAATCCCTTAAAGAATACACAAAAAGACAAACAAAAAACTGGAGGAAATGAATAAAACCATTAAAGAAAGCCAAGAAAAAAACAGATGAAGGAAATGAATCTAAATGTTCAAGACCTGAAAATGGAAACAGAAACAATGAAAAAGATACAAACTCAGGGAATTCTGGAAATGAAAAATCTAGATAAGTGAACAGGATGTACAGATATAAACATCACCAACAGAATACAAGAGATGGAAGAGAGACTCCCAGGCACTGAAGATATGATAGAAGAAATAGACATATCTGTCAAAAAAAATGTTAAATCTAAAAAATTTCTGACATAAAACATCCAGGAAATTTGGGATACTATAAAAAGGCCAAACCTAAGAATAATAGGAATAGAAGAAGAATCCCAGCTCAAAGATGCAGAAAATATTTTCAATAAAAATCATAGAAGAAGGGCTGGAGAGATGGCTCAGTGGTTAAGAGCACTGGCTGCTCTTCCAAAGGTCCTGAGTTCGATTCCCAGCAACCACATGGTGGCTCACAACCATCTGTAATGAGATCTGGCGCCCTCTTCTGGCATGCAGGAATATGTGCAGGCAGTAAATAAATCTTTTAAAAAAAAAATCATAGAAGAAAAATATCCTAACCTAAAGAAGAACATGCCTATAAAAGCACAAGAAGTTTAGAGAACACCAAACAGATTGGAGAAAAGAAAATCCTCTTGCCATGTAATAGTCAAAACACTAAACATACAGAACAAAGAAGAATATTAAAAGCTGTAAAGAAAAAAGGCCACATAACATATAAAGGCAAACCTATTAGAATTATACCTGACTTCTCAATGGAGACTCTAAAAGCCAGGAGGGCTTAGATAGATATCCTGAAGACTCAAAGACCAGAGATGCCAGCCCAGACCACTATACAAACAAAACTTTCAATCACCATAGATGGAAAAAACGAGACATTCCACGATAAAGTCAAATTTAAACAATAGCTACCCACAAATTCTAGTCCTACAGAAGGTACTAGAAGGAAAACTCCAACCCAAGGAGATTAACTACACTCACAAAAATACAGGAAATAATCTCACAACAGCAAAACAAAAAAGGAAGCAAACACACACACACACACACTACTGTTACCACCACCATCACCAAAATAACAGGAATTAACAATCATTGGCCACTGAGATTTCTCAGTATCAATGGACTCAATTCCCTGATAAAAAGACATAGACTAACAGAATGGATGTGAAAACAGGACCCAACCTTCTGTTGCATACAAGAAACACATCTCAGCATCAAAGATAGCTTTTACTTCAGAGTGAAGGGTTGGAAAAAGATTTTCCAAGGAAATGGACCTTAATGGATACAAGAAAATGGAAATAACCTGCATCCTTTCACACCATCATGGATTAAAGCTGATTTCAACAACAATAGAAATAACAGAAAGCCTACAAACTCATGGAAACTGAACAACTCACTACTGAATGACTACTGGGTCAAGACAGAAAGAAAGAAATTAGACTTCCTAGAATCCAATGAAAATGAATGTACAACATACCCAAACTGATGGGACACAATGAAAGCAGTGCTAAGATAAAAGTTCATAGCACTAAATGCCTACATAAAAAAAAAATTGGAGAAATCTCACACTAGCAATTTAACAGCACACCTGAAAGCTCTAGAACAAAAAGAAGCAAGCACACCCAAGAGGAGTAGTGGGCAAGAAATAAACTGAGGGCTGAAATCAATAAAACAGAAACAAAGAGAGCAATACAAAGAATCAATGAAATAAAGAGTTGGTTCTTTGAGAAAATCAACAAGATAGATAAACCCTTATCCAAACTAACTAAAAGGCAGAGAGAATATCCAAATTAGCAAAATCAGAAAGAAAAAGTAGGACACAACAACAGACAGAAAAAATCCAAAGAATCATCAAGTCATACTTTAAAAGCCTATATTCGACAAAATTGGAAAATCTAAAAGAAATGGATAATGTTCTTGATAGACACAACTTACCAAAGTTAAACCAAGATCAGATAAACAACTTGAATAGATTTATAACCCCTAAGGAAATAGAAGCAGTCATTAAAAGTCTCCCAATCAAAAAAAGCCCAGGGCCAAACAGTTTTAGCACACAATCCTACCAGCTTTTCAAAGATGAATTAATGTCACTACTCCTCAAGTTATTCTACAAAATAGAAACAGAAGGAACATTGCCAAATTCATTTTATGAGGCCACCCAAACCACACAAAGATTCAACAAAGAATTACAGACCAATTTCCCTTATGAGCATAAATGCAAAAATATTCAATAAAATACTTGCAAACTGAATAAAAGAACTTATCATGACCAAGTTGGCTTCACCCCAGAGATGCAGGAATGGTTCACCGTATGAAAAGCAATCAATGTAATCCACCATATAAACAAACTAGAAGAAAAAAAAAATCATGACTATCTCACTAGATGCTGAAAAAAACCTTTGACAAATTCCAACACCCCTTCATAATAAAAGTCTTGGAGAGATTAGGGATACAAGGGGCATAACTAAACAAAAAGACAATTTATAGCAAGCCTGTAGCCAACATCAAATTAAATGGAGAGAAACTCAAAGCAACTCCACTAAAATCAGGAATAAGGCACTCTTTTCATACCTATTCAATACAGTACTTGAAGTTTTAGCTAGAGTGATAAGACAGCAGAAAGAGATCAAGGGGATACAAATTGGAAAGGAAGAAATCAAAGTATCATTATTTGCAGACAATATGATATTATACATAAGTGATCCCCAAAAATTCTAATGGGAACACCTATAGCTGATAAACACCTTAAGCAATGTGGCAGGATACAAGAATAAGTAAACACATACACACACACAACAACAGCAACAAAAAACCCAGTAGCCCTCCTACATACAAATGATAAACTGCCTGAGAAAGAAATCAGGGAAACACCCTTCACAACGGCCACAAACAATACAAAGTATCTTGGGGTAATTCTAACCAAGCACGTGAAAGACTTGTATGACAAAAACTTTAAGTCTATGAAGAAAGAAACTGAAGAAGATATCAGAAGATGGAAAGATCTCCCATGTTCATTGATCAGTAGAATTAACAATATAAAAATGGCCATCCTGCCAAAAACAATCTACAGATTTAAGACAATCCCCATCAAAATTCCAACACAATTCTTTACAGATCTTAAAAGAACAATACTCAATTTCATACGGAAAAACAAAAACAAAAACAAAACAAAACAAAATCAAACAAAAAAACAGATAGCTAAAACAATCCTGTGCAATAAAAGAACTTCTGGAGGTATCACTGTTTCTGATTTCAAGCTGTAATACAGAGCTATACTAATAAAAACCACATAGTAATTGGCATAAAACCAGAGAAGTTGATCAATGGGGTTGAATCAAAGATCCAGACATAAATCCACATACCTATGGACACCTGATTTTTGATGAAGAAGCCAGAAATATACAATGGAAAAAAGAAAGCATCTTC
Source organism: Peromyscus californicus insignis (assembly GCF_007827085.1). Classification (NCBI taxonomy): domain Eukaryota; kingdom Metazoa; phylum Chordata; class Mammalia; order Rodentia; family Cricetidae; genus Peromyscus; species Peromyscus californicus. The sequence goes on from NW_026294436.1 coordinate 80,098,973, forward strand.
AAAAAATGGTGCAGGTCTAACTGGATGTCTATAGGCAGAAGAATGCAAATAGATCCATATTTATCACCCTGCACAAAACTGAAGTCCAAGTGAATCAAAAGACCTCAACATTAAACCAGACACACTGAACCTGACAGAACAGAAAGTAGGGAATAGCTTTAAATCCATTGGCACAAGAGACAAATTCCTAAACAGAACAACTATAGCACAGGCATTAAGATTGACAATTAATAAATGGGACCTCATGAAAGTGAAAAGCTTCTGTAAGGCAAAGGACATTGTCAATAGGATAAAACAGCAGCCTACAGAATGTGAAAAGCTTTTTCACCAACTCCACTTCTGATAGAGGGCTAATATCCAAAATACAGAAAGAACTCAAGAAACTAGACATCAAAACAACAACAAAAAAAACCCAAACAATCCAATTAAGAAGTGGGGTACAGCCGGGTGGTGGTGGCGCATGCCTTTAATCCCAGCACTCGGGAGGCAGAGCCAGGCGGATCTCTGTGAGTTCGAGGCCAGCCTGGGCTACCAAGTGAAGTTCCAGGAAAGGTGCAAAGCTACACAGAGAAACCCTGTCTCGAAAAACCAAAAAAAAAAAAAAAAAAAAGAAGTGGGGTACAAACCTAAACAGAGAATTGCTGTGGGATGTCTTTCTGTATGCTGTGAATATGTGTTGCTCTGATTGCTTGATAAATAAAGCTACATTGGCCTATGGCAAGGCAGCTTAGAGGTAGGTGGGAAATCCAAGAAGATATACAGAGAGAAGAAAGGAGAGCAGGGAGAGAAGCCAGCCACCACTGAAGGAGCAACAAGATGCCAGCAGATGGGTAACGCCATGGCCACATGGCAACATACAGATTAATAGGAATGGATTAATTTAAGTTATAAGAGCTAGCTAGCAAGAAGCTGAAGCCATAGGCCATACAGTTTGTAATTAATATAAGCCTCTGAGTATTTTATAAGTGGCTGCGGGACTGCGGGTGGGAGATTTGTCCAGACCTCGGGGCCAGGGTGGGGCCAGAGAAACTTCTGTCTACAGAGAATTCTCAATAGAAGAATCTCCAACGGCCAAGAAATGCAAAGAAATGTTCAACATCCTTAGCCATCAGGAAAATATAAATCAAAATGACTTTGAGATTCCATCTTAAACCTGTCAGAACAGCTAAAATATAAAATATAAGTGATAGATAATGTTGGTGAGGATGTAGAGCAAAAGGAACACTCCTCTATTACTAGTGGGAGTGCATACTTGTACAGCCACTATGGAAATCAATATGGTGGTTCCCCAGAAAACTGAGAACTGACATATGTCAAGACCCAGCTATATCACTCTTGGGCATATGCCAAAAAGTTGTTCAACTACATTCTACATTAATAGCAGCTTTATTCATAATAGCCAGAAACTGGAAACAACCTAGATATCCCTCAACCGAAGACTGGATAAAGAAAATGTGATATATTCACACAATGGCACTTCTAGCAGTGGGAGGGGATGTCTTTGACTCTTTTGCCTGCTCTTGAGACCCTTTTACTCCTACTGGGTTGCCTCAGCCATGGTACAAACCATCATATCAGCCATGATATTCAGGTTTATACCTAGTCTTATTGCATCTTGTTATGCTGTGTTTGATTGATAGCATTAGGAAGCCTGCTCTTTTCTGAAAGGTAAGAGAGGGGTAGTGGATCTGGGGGAGGAGGAATTGAGGGAGGTGGGAACTGGGAGAAGTGGGGGGAGGAGAGGCTGCAGTTGGTATGTACTGTATGAGAGAAGAATAAATAAATAAAATAATAATTTTGTGTGAATATAAGTATTTCTTGCTCACAAGAAGCTGATGATCTGGGAAGGAGTGAGTAGAATCGCATGGAACAGGAGGTGATATTAATAAATAATAGAGTGGGAGGATAGGAGTTTTTCAAAATCCCTCAAGTATCACTACAATTTGTAAGGCAATGTTTTTGTTTGTTTGTTTTTACTTTTTTTAACTAAGCTGGAATAAAGCAAGCAATTCCTTAATTGGGGGCAGGAATGGAATTACACAAGGAGATATTCTAAATCTGGGGAAGCTGGGGATTAAGGTGACATGTGAAATCATCAGTGTGACAAATGTTGCCAGATTTGATATATTATGATAAACTGTTTGTCCACTCCCAAAATGACAGATTGAAATCCAAAACCGCAATGTGATAGTATGAGGCAAGACTTTGAGAAATAATTGATTCCTGAGGGTGAAACCCCACCCTTGTGAGAGCTTATACCTTTTTTTCTGCCACGTGGGGACAAGAAAAAGGACTGTAATTTATTAATTGTGAAGTTGATTCTCACTAGTTAGCAAGTAGGCTCTCCAGCCTTCAGAACTGTGAAAAATCAATGCTTATTTTCTAAGCTACCCAATTTTGTATTTTGCTATAGTTAGCCACATAGACTGAGATGGCTGATTCATTAGAACAATGAACATGAACTATGAACTAGGTTTAGGACTAGTTAAAATGCATTCTGATCTTTTGCAATACTCTTAGTAATGGCTGACATGTTTATTTATTTATTCACAGTAAATATTTCAAGCACTTCTGTGTGTCAGGGGAAGCCAAATTTCAATGCTTCTACATTGGTAGCCTAAGATGTATGTGCCATAGGATACCCCATTCAACTTCTGGTGCTGTGATCAGCCTATGTTTACAGGTCAGCATCTGCTGTATCTCAGCCACAATAAGATGTCAGCAGCTTCATACCTTTAAGATCTTTAATACTGTTAAGGAACTCCTTCTGCCTGTTTTCTCTTTCTTTAATTTCTTCTGAAAAGGTTGTTTCTTTTTACCTATTATTTTTTTAAGTGCTGGTGGGCTGGCATTATGGCTCAGTGAGTAAAGGTGCTTGATGCCAAGCCTGATGATCTGAATTTGATCTTGGGTCCTACACAGTGGACTGACTTCCACAAGTTATCCTCTGACTACCACATTGGTGTTGTGGTGTGAGTTCGTGTGTGTGCGCAACACACACACACACACACACACACACATACACACACACACAAATTTACAGTGATTGTTATTATATATACTTCTTTTGGTGTAAATATATTATTTTGGGTAACCAAAGCCACCTTCCTGAGAATTACCACATCTGTCTTTATGGAAGTATGTTCTATTGCTTTCTTTTAATTTGCTTTGCCTTCAAGGAACATAAAAGGATTCAATTTTTTCCTTTATATTCTCTCTCTCTCTCTCTCTCTCTCTCTCTCTCTCTGTGCATATACATATTTGCATGTGTGAGAGTACGTGTATGTGATGTATGTGTTAGGAGTCTTCCTCTATTGCTTTCTACATTATTCCACTGAGACAAGATCATTAAAACCCAGAGCAAACTTATAGGACAAGTCTGTCCAGTCAACTTGTTCCAGAAAAGCCACTGTCTCCACCTTCTGAGCACTGGAGCTATGGGAGGGCCACCATGTCTACTGGCATTTACCTGGGTACTGGGGATCCAAACTGTGGTCACCACACTTACCATGCAAGTGCTGTCACTACTAAGCCACCTTCCCAAGCTATTTTTGTTTTGTTTTGTTTGAGCCAGTATTATTCTGTGATGCACACAGGCCTCAAACTCATGGTTATCCTGTCTAAGCCACCAGAATGTTAGGGCACAGGTGCAGACCACAGCTCCCTGCTACAGTTTTTTTTGAGAATGTGGCTATACTCACCGTTTTTTATATTTCCGAATCAGCCAATAGCAAACAATGACAAGTAAAATAAAGATCACCCCAAAGACAATGCCTGAATAAGAAAACAAAATAATTAAGTAAAAAACACAATATAGAAGTTCTAAATTCTGTCTTAATAGCTAATCACACTGTTGGTTACTAATGACTCTTTTACATGTACCTTTACTCCAGGTCTGCTCTACCCTGGTTTTAATCCAGAACATCAGACCTACAACCACAGTACTATAGTTATGGGTGACCAGAGCATTCCATAAGCTTCTTCCCAATAACACAGCCCATCATAGCAATGGTGCTTCTTGGCTCAGCATATACAGCTTACCTAAGTCTTTAATGTAAGGCATGACACAGGCCACCCTATGCGATAGAAATCCCCTTGATATCAAATTCTGTATTAATCCATTTGTGCTGGTTAAATAGTCAACTTGACACAGTTAAGAGTCACTTGAGAGTCTTAGTCAGGAATTATCTAGCTCTGGTTGGCCTATGGGCATGTCTGAGGGAGGTGTCTTAATTGCATGTATTAAGGTGGCACCACAGCCCTATAGACACACACTGCAGGTGGCATCATTCTCAGGCAAGGTATCATGAACTGTGAATGTGAGCAGCTGCTTCAAGTTCCTGCTGCCCTGACTTCCCCATAATGATGGATGATATCCTGGAATTATTAGCTAAAAATAAAAGCTCCTTTCTCTTCTAAGTTGCTTTTGTCACAGTATCTTATCACAGCAACAGAAACTTCAAAGGTGAAGACAATACAATATGCTTCTATCTCCAGACACAAGATTAACTCATATGGTGGTCTTATGACTTTAATGGTACAAATTATCAGGATGACTACCCAGAAACGTATTTCCAGGTACAAAGCAAAGAGGAAGTTGTCTCTCCTGCAATGTTAAAATAAAGAATTGTCGACAGTGAAGAATGTTTATTCATTCAAATGATTCAAAGATGAAGTCCCTCAATGTGCACAAGGATGCCAATCTTATGACACCCTAAACCAGTAGTTCTCAACCTTCCTAATGCTGTGACCCTTTAATACAGTTCCTCATGTTGTGGTGACCCCAAAAACAAAATTATTTTCATTGCTACTTCATAGCTGTAATTTTGTTGTTATGAATCATGATGTAAATATCTGTGTTTTCTGATGATCTTAGGTGACCCCTGTGAAATGGGGTCGTGACCCACAGGTTGAGAACTGCTGCTCTAAAATTACATTAATTTTAACTGAAATTAAAAGATATTTTGACTTCTTTTTACATATCATTTATTATAAGTGGGTACTTACTGTTTATGATATTGGAATTGCTCAGCAAACTCATCATAAGACTTACCAGCTATGAGACTGATGTTTGTGCCTGAAAGAGAAACAAAGCCACATAAATGTTACTGGCACATAATGTGCCCGCAAGGCTGCTTTGGCTAGTATGGTTCATTCTGATTTTAATCTAGGAGTCAGTTATTGTTTTTCTAATATAAAAAGCCTTTGGTGTCACTCCTACAATCTCATTTTATCATTTTCACTCACTGAAAACTTGTTTAATTAATATTTTTATTATAAAATACTATCATTACAGAAGAAAATTTATAAAGCTTCTTTTACCTCAGAAATGGCACAGGACTTGTGAACTAGGAAGATCTATAAAGTGAGAAGACAGCAGGGCACTTGTGCTTTTGAGAGATAATTGGGACCAAAAAGAAATAAACTGGGTTCTAATAACAGTTGCACCAATGAAAGGGATCCTGGAGCATAATGAAAATGGACTTCAGGACATGCTTTACATATCATACTGGGAGCCTGAGAATTACAACGAAGACTTCTCTGAGTTTTCACATCTTCTCTGAAGATGAACTTACTAGTCTTGAAAGCAACACCATGCTTACATGTGTTATAACAAGATTAGTCCTTGCCTAAGTGGCTGTGATCTTACTAACAGGTCACTGAGCTGGTAATGTAGTAGGCCGGAGAATGCCAGGACATTCATCTTCTGGTACTGGTACTCAAAGGTAATTGTTCTTATTTTAATTGCTCTCAAAAGTTTCCATAGTGAGCCACTCCAAGGCTACAGCAACTCTAAAACTTACTCCCCAATTTCCTTTTTTAGGAAGACTAATGGCTGGTATCTTGGGTAATTTATTCTCAGTCATAGGGTCAAATACTGGTTTTTTTTTTTTTCTTTTCTTTCATTTTTTTCTCTTCTACGCTCTCACTTGCCTCTTCTCCCCATAAAGATTTCAAGGTTTGTTACCAAATGGTATTGAAAGGATTAAGAATCCAAAGGAGGTTGCTTTAGTCTAGATCTCAATCCAGAGAAAAAAGTTCACAAGTGGTGCAGCACAATCCACGGGTTTTACCCTAAAATCTGATTCCAAGAACCTTCTAGTTGGTACATATTTGGCCCCTTTTGTCTCTAACTCTGTGCTGGATAGTTTTGTGTCAACTTGACATCCGCTAAAGCTATCTGAGGAAAGGGAATCTCAATTAAGAAAATGTCTACATAATATCAAGTTGTAGGCAAGCCTATAGGGCATTTTCTTAATTGGTGACAGATGGGGGAAGAGCCCAACCCACTGTGCATGGTGCCATGCCTGGGCTGGTGGTCCTGGGTTCTATAAGAAAACAGGCTGAGAGAGCCAGTAAGAAGCATTCCTCCATGGGCTCTGCATCAGCTCCTGCCTCCAGGTTCTGGATCTGTTTGGAGCTCTTGTCCTGGCTTCCTTTGATGATGGACTACAATGTGGAAGTGTAAGCCAAATAAACCCTTTCCTCCTCCAGTTGATGTTTGGTACCTTTACCTAATAGCTGTCCTCCCTTTAACTACAGTACTGGAAATTATTCCTCTTGACAATTATTTATGTAGGACTTTTGTTCGTTTATTTGTTATAGCACACTGTCTCTAATGGTATGTGGTGTGACTGATTGTACCTAGGCTACACTTTTTTTGTGGTTTGGGGCAAGTTATCTAAGCCCTTCATGTTTTAGTTTCTTTATCTGTAAAAACACTAACATTTATTAGAATATCTCTCTCTCTATCTATCTATCTATCTATCTATCTATCTATCTATCTATCTATCTATCTACATACCTATCATCTACCACCTATCTATCTTATGTCTATCACTAGCCTTTGAACATCAGTACTAAATGTTCAATATACTTTAACTTTTACAATTATTACCATTACCACAACCACCACTATAGTACTTATGATAACACTATTAACCTTTTATTCTATTTTATATGCATTTCCTATCTCTTTAGTACTTTTTTATTTACATTTCAAATAGGTCAACAGGTCTAAAATGTGAACAGTTTTTATAAAACGTTGGCTTCTTTATTTGTTGGTAGTGCTAAAGATCAAATTTAGGGTTGTTTGCAGAAGACAAGGTGGAAAGACTGTAAGAGCCAGCAGGGATGGAAGAGGAAACAATGCCTTTTGGACATAACAGGACTGATGCACATATGAATGCACAGAGACTGTGGTAGAATGCACAGGGTCTGCATAGTTCTAAGCCAGATGGGGTCCCAGCACTGAGAACGGGAAGTAGACATGATCTCCAACTGACAACAGCTTTCAAATGAAAAGTTATTTTTCTCCAATGGAGTCTCACTGGGTATACAAGCTACACTCAAAGACAGGCCCCATGCCCAGCAGTAGATGACCAACTCAATATGAACACAGCGGTATTGGAGATTTTTTTTTTTTTAGCCTTACTGGTCTTTTGTTTATATATATTATGGTTTCTGATTTTGTGGTTTTCTGTGTGGGTATGTGTCTCTCATGTGTATGTGCTTCTTGTGCATTTTCTACTCCTGAAGTCATACTTGAAGTGATTTTATTAACATCCTAACTTGTTGTATTTTGAGACAGCACATTCTCAGCTCCCTTATCCCTACACATTGTAACACCTCATCACAGTAGGCACCAGAATAGATAGATGACTGGGCAGTCAGTGACTTTGATGGGCAGGGGCTCCAATCCCTACATTTCATACTTACGAGAAACACATTTGGCCAGAGGAGGATCCCAGCTGGCATCTGACTGGCACTGGCTCTGAGAACTGCCTTCTAGAGTATACCCATCCTCACATTCCAAAGTTACATTATTTCCATAGTAATATTCTTTTATTTTCAACTCTTTCCGAACTCCACTCATATACTGTGGGAGGCTACATATCACTTCTGCAATTAGAAAAATCACAAGAAAATTAGTATTTTGTTGTTAATTGAAACTGCTATTATAGAAACATTTGAAACCCCAAACTTTGCCTTCTACAAAAATGGGCCTATTTTCAATAAAGAATTATTGTCACCCCTCCAAACTTTTTATGCTTTAAATATTTTTCTGACTTTCATTTTTTGTGTACATTAAGGAAATGTGGGACACTTGTGATTATCAAATCTGTAGCTGGAAATTTTTAGAAAGATCAGAAGTTAGGACAACCATGGTTTAGCCCTGGATCCATGTGAGCCACACCTAAAGAAAATACCAATTTCATGTTAAATCTCTAGGTATAGAACATATTCTGATATTTTAGCTCTGGAATAAGTGAATACTTCTGGCCTGCTTTTGTACATAGAAGAAAGAAGTTAGTAACTTGTGATTCTAATTTTAAATACTACCTTTATATTTAATTCCTTTATTTGATTTAATTCATCCTTGAAATTTCTTTCTTTTTCTTTCCAGCCATCAATATCTTCCTCAACTTCAAGTAAAACCTCCTTTTCTGTTGTAATTGTCTAAGATTTGCCTAAAATATGTTTCTCTCTAAAGGTATCAACAAGGTAAAGTGACATTTCTGCAAGTGTGGTTTTCCTATATTAGAGTATTTTGACTGATTTGTTCAAAGTAGCCTTTTGACCCTTCTTAGAACAGAGTCCGAGTTCTGGAATGGAGCTAAGTAACATTCTAGGTGATTTTGCTACTATGATGGATGGAACTACAGATGAAAAGGCACTGGTGTAAAGTGTGCTTTACTGGTTAAGAAAAAATGAATTATGCTAATAGTGGAGAGGATGGGGGGGAGGGGCAGAGAACAAGCTTCCAGAACAGTAACTGTATGCTTCCCATTGATGACAGCTGGAGAATATGGACAAAAATAAAAGTCCTAGAAAGAGACAAAACGTTAAGTTCTATTAATTTCAATCAAAATAACTAATATGATGATGGTGCCTGTGAATGCAACATTAGTACTTTTGGGTCTGTAAGGTTTTTGCTAAGACAGAACTGAGCTATGCTGTGGGATGGTCTGTATGTCAAATGTGTTGCTGATTGGTCAATGAATAAATCACTGATTGGCAGTGGCCAGGCAGGAAGTATAGGCGGGACTAACAGAGAGGAGAACTGAGAGAACAGGAAGCTGGGAGGAGAGACACTGCCAGCCGCCATCAGGACAAGGAAGATGTAAAGTACCGGTAAGCCACAAGCCACGTGGCAAGGTATAGATTAATAGAAATGGATTAATTTAAGCTGTAAGAACAGTTAGCAAGAAGCCTGCCACGGCCATACAGTTTGTAACCAATATAAGTCTCTGTGTTTACTTGATCGGGTTTGAGCGGCTTGGGACTGGCGGGTGAGAGAGATTTGCCCTGACTGTGGGCCAGGCAGAAAAACTCTAGCTACAAATGGTGTCCAACGTGGTGGCAAGAGTTTCCACCTAAAAACTGAAAAAAAAGATTCTAAAACGGAGCTAAAAATAGCTTCCTAATTGTCTCTCTCAAATGAGCGGCAGCTGCCGGTTTGAGCTACTGGCGGGTTCCTAGCGTGCGCGCTTGACCTGCCGCCATATGGCGGGAATGAGGCCTCTGCAAGTGGCACATTAAGCTGCATTGTGGATTTAGCCTTTGCTAGTACAAAACAAAAAAAGAGGTTTCTGGGCTACACGCTGCTTGGATAAAAGCATAGACCCACAAAAGCTCCCAGAGCTGGCGGTAAGCATACTGCCGCCATGTTGGGAAGCTGAGGTGGGCGGAGCCAGCAGCCACAGCTGCTGCAGCTTAAAGCAACAGATTCATAATAAGACAGATTCAGATGTAATAGTTTAAAATGTGTGTAAAATATACGTAGGCTTGAAAGAGAAAAAAAAGGTGATATATACAGTATAGAAACAAATACATGGTTTTAAAAAATAAAGTCTTTAAAGAGACAGTAAAATTAATATAAAAAATAAGCCACGTAGAGATGACTATTACACAGAGAGTCTGGATTGTGTTGTCTTTGGGATTCTTAACTACAGAGAGATATTTGATTGTAAAGGAAGCTGAGTTAAACCAGTATGTATATTTTAAAGATACTTTAACTTCAAAATTTGGATGTAAGGATATGTTGCTTTGGAAAAGAGTCTCTTTTGTTTCCACAGAAAGCAAGAGGCTATGGATTTGTTCCAGAGTAAGATACATCAGGTTTGACCAGCCAAGACCACCTGAAAGGTCTCCGATGACACCATGGCCCAGATGATCCAACATCCAGAACCGTTTCAAGGCAACTGGCTCAGATGATACAGCCTCACGGACTACTCCATGATCCTAAAATTTTCTTTGTTTCCCCAGAAGATACAGCGCCCCCCTCCAGCAGGAAGTAGTAAGAGAAGCTACGCCCAAATTCCCAAATATACCAAGCTGACTTTGGAGATGTGTAAAGGTTAAAACCTTCCTTTTTAAGAAAAGAAAAGGGGAGGTGCTGTGGGATGGTCTGTATGTCAAATGTGTTGCTGATTGGTCAATGAATAAATCACTGATTGGCAGTGGCCAGGCAGGAAGTATAGGCGGGACTAACAGAGAGGAGAACTGAGAGAACAGGAAGCTGAGAGGAGAGACACTGCCAGCCGCCATCAGGACAAGGAAGATGTAAAGTACCGGTAAGCCACAAGCCACGTGGCAAGGTATAGATTAATAGAAATGGATTAATTTAAGCTGTAAGAACAGTTAGCAAGAAGCCTGCCACGGCCATACAGTTTGTAACCAATATAAGTCTCTGTGTTTACTTGGTCGGGTCTGAGTGGCTGTGGGACTGGCGGGTTGACAGAGATTTGTCCTGACTGTGGGCCAGGCAGGAAAACTCCAACTACAGAGCTATGCTAAACTAGAGTTTATTCTAAAAGTCCAGAAGATAGTAGTCCTAGATCACCTAGAAAGCTAATTTCTTAATGGATTTGGAAATAGGCTTCTGTTTTTTGTTTTGCTTTGTTTTTTAAAGCAATCATTCAATTGCCTACTTTATACTAGGGATAGTAAGAGTCCTGTTTACAATAAGTTTGAAGACAGGTGAAGCTTTGGTCACATAGACACTAAGTTCTAGGGAATCCTGTCTGAAGCATGCACTATCATCTTTAGCAAACTAAACGTCTCTTGGTGATTCAAGGCCATTGTCAGTACCAATCAATACACAATGGTATCATCAGATAACTACAGAGATTATTTTTGCCAGATATGATGGTTCTAAAGCATGAGACCTTGTTTCAAAAACAAAAACAAACAAATTTTATCTTACTATAGTAATTTACAGTTGACACATATTTACTGTCAGTCTTATGTGTCTGTGCTTTGGTTCAACACCTCAGTTTCTTGTGGATTGACTATTTCTATAAACTTTCACCATAAAGCATACAGATATCCAGCATTGTATTTTAACAAATCTTACTTGAAATGAACATTTTATAATGAAAAGGAAAATGGAATTTTATAAACTGGCTTGCTTTGCTTTAGGAAATACAAGTAAGATAAACTAGTAATGTTTCATATAAAAAACATATACTTAACCTATTTGCAAATTTCTGAATCCTTGGTGTTTTTTGTAAGGAAATGGTTTGCAAATGAAGGGTCCTCCATCATGTTGAAGACTTGATGTTGACTTACTACCCCCACTTCCTGTACCATAATAAATTCTTATATAAATTTGTTTTATTTTATCACATATCACTATCATGCTATTTATGTACTGTAATTTTTTTTTTTAAAAATTATATTCCTGTTATTTTTTTCCCAACTGGAAAACCAACTCATGAAAACATGGATGACTCTGACCTATTCATTGCTCTTTTCCCACAAAGTCCTGGCACAGGAGAAACCTTTGTCAGTAAACACCACAGAGTAGAAATAGGTCTAATCAACAGATCAGTGAGGGGATAAAAGAGCATGACAGCTTAAGAAAGGTCAATCTCGCCGGGCGGTGGTGGCGCACGCCTTTAATCCCAGCACTCGGGAGGCAGAGCCAGGCGGATCTCTGTGAGTTCGAGGCCAGCCTGGGCTACCAAGTGAGTCCCAGGAAAGGCGCAAAGCTACACAGAGAAACCCTGTCTCGAAAAACCAAAAAAAAAAAAAAAAAAAAAAAAAAAAAAAAAAAAGGTCAATCTCTGATGACTAAACTAATAAATTCAATAGGTAGGTATAATTTCATGTACCTTTATATCATCTAGTTTCTTCCTATATATACCACACAATATTCAATATTAACATATCACATGTTGACAAACCAATAACACCCTCTTCTGATCTCTATGGCAACAGGCATGCACATGATGCACAGACATACATGTGGGAAAAACATCTATACACATTAAATAAATAAATAAATATTTAAAAAGTGCTGTCAAATCTTTGGAAAATTTTAACAGAACAAGTAGGAGAAATAAGTAATAATTTTGCACAGGTTTTCTTTTTAATCTTATTATTTCTTAATATTTCAGCATATTTTATATGCTTATGTTGAGACTTTAAGAACCTTACCTTGCCTACTCAGTCTGATGTGGTTTACCTAATTTTCTCTCATTCTCATATTCCTCTGATTTATTACCTATTACCTGATCTATTATCTCCATAATACTTAATTGATTTGTTTCTTGTTCTTCTCCCTACTTAAGTATAAATAATATCATGATCACTGTTATAATTCCAGTGCAGATGAAAATATGGCACATAATTTTTGCTCAATAATAAATAAGTGAACATTGTTTTACATATGCATATTACCAAATAAATATGAGTAAGTGATTGTATATTGATGGCAGAACATAAAAGAAAATTACAAGGAAGCGAGAAAGGGAGGAAAGAGAAGAAAAACTTGTCAAAGTCCTTCCTGTCCTAGGGGCAAACTACACAGGAAATATCACACATAACACAGAATTCTGAATGATGGAAGCTGATCAAATAGGTTACAAAGCAAGGAGATACTCACTTTGATTCAAAACAAACTTTTATGAAACTAATCAACTTCTGTCAATAAGTCAAACTAGAATATAGAAGAAATACTAAAAGGGAGGGAGTGGGTTAAAATATAAGAAGGTAGGGAGAGCAACTAGATTAAAGTATCACTATATATACTCACTTTCACACACAGGAACACGGCTATCCCAAACACTGTCCCTTCCAGACAGAACACAATGACTAGCAGAATTGCCTTTTAATTGAAACCTAAGGAAGAAAATGGTAGTGGACTGTAAAATGTTTTGGCCAGAGTAATACTCAGTTCTCAGGTCTAGCCAAAAAAGCATCGAGGATTTTGAGGAAATGGAACCACGAGGTGGAAGGGGTGTGCAGATGCTAAGCTACTCAACTACCACAGCTTCCAGCAAGTGGGTAAAACAGAACTGCAATATAAAGTCCCAGCTTAAACTAAAGAAAGTAGTGAGGGCACAGCCAGATCCTGGACCTTTACTCAAAAGCACTGATCATGCTAAAAGGAACCTGGCGCTGCTCACTGTCACAACTGCAAACCCAGACTGCTAATGAACACCTTGCCAACGCTGTCACTGGGAAAGCTGAGTTAACTGGTAGGAAATAGAGATTGTTCTTATGTCTCAGTTTCTGTGATTGTTATCTAGGAAGCTCACAACAGCATGTTAAGCTACTGAAGAATAAGTTATACTTTTCTGAGTAATTCAGAGAAGCAGATGACTTATGAAGTACATGTCTATGGCCTGTAACAGACTCAAAATTTATTAGTGTTTTGTTGTTTGTGGTGGTGGGCGTTCTGTTGTTGTTGTTTGTTTTTCCTTTTAAAGCACTGGGACTGGAGAGAAAAATGGGAAGAGGAGAGGAGCCAACTTTTGAATGAAGTCATTTAAAATTCTCAAAGGATGTTTAGACCCTTATGCCCTCCTAAATCTTATTTGGTCCTGGTATTTGGTGCCTGCCAAAGATTCTGTGAAGCACTGGAGGGCAGGTTCTTTGTTGTCCATGACTGGGAGTTTCACAGAAGCGTGTCTGCTGTGAAGGTTTATGACCTCACCTAAAATATTAACATCAGACACCATGATCCCAACTCAGAGCCCAAAGCCCATTACTGATTCAATGATACACCAGTGGGCTTTAAAAAGTTGCCCCTTATTTTTTGTTTCTCTTTTAAATTCTATTAATGAGGTATTATTTTTTTTCCTAAAACATTGCTAAATGTATTGTTATTTGTATAAGCTTTTGTAACATATAATTTTTCTCAAAATCACTAGTGTTATTTTCTATTTAGAAAATGATTTTTTCACTTAGTGCATTACCTGTATATTTAAAACCAGTAGGTTTCCTTCATATCTCCTTTTATCAATTCTACAAGTCACCAATCTTTCCTATAAACAGCATCAGAAGTTGTTTCTTTCCTGTTTTGGACAAGCTCAGACTTAGTTTTAATGTCCAGCAGATCAAGCCTGCTCACACTCACCCTTCATTACAAACAAAGGACACTTTGGCTCCAAGTTGAAGATTTAGTGGAAATAGCACACGTCCATTAGGAAGATGTTCCAGGAAAACACCACAGGATTTCACTGAAGAAAAAGAGCCAAACAGAAATAATAGCAGTGTGTGGAGAGTAAAAACACAAGTCATATATGTCAAGCCAGATGAAAGCCTAGAGATCTGCATATGCAGGAGCCACAGGACTCTGAAGTGCAGAGAAACAACTCCATGGAGAGTGTAGCCTGGCTCACAGCGGTAAAGCAGTTTCTGCTTGGGAGGAAAAAAAATCATCTTTGTTTGGGGGTATACTCCTAGTGTTGGATTTCTGGGGGCAGCTAACATATTAAGGGGGAAAAAGTCTCATGGTGTGGAAAACATTTCTCTCAATGGTAAACTGGATCACAGATGCCAAGAGGATCACAACTATATGGAAAAAGAAAGAAGAAAAACAAAATAGCTTTATTTATATAGGACAAAATAAACAACCTTTCTGCCAAATGTGACAATACAATTCAGACACTGTGACTACACCTGATGAATCTTGAGTTTATTGTTTTCTCTCTAAGATGTACACTAACGTGTACACTCCCAATTTCTTTTTTGTTTTGTTTTTCGAGACAGGGTTTCTTTGTGTAGCCTTGCCTGTCCTGAACTAGCTCTGCTGACCAGGCTAGGCTCAAACTCAGAGATCCACTGGGATTAAAGGTGTGCACCACCACTGCTCAGCTACACTTCCAATTTCTACTGACCCTACACAAAATTAAAGATTAATTGTTTATTTTAGATTCCCATACTACCTTTCTAGAATGGCATCACCAACTTTTTTTTTTTTTTGGTTTTTCGAGACAGGGTTTTTCTGTAGTTTTGCGCCTTTCCTGGAACTCACTTTGTAGACCAGGCTGGCCTCGAACTCACAGAGATCCGCCTGCCTCTGCGTCCCGAGTACTGGGATTAAAGGCGTGAGCCACCACCGCCCGACTGGCATCACCAACTTTTAAGCTTCACATTTTAGGCAATAAGGAGAACCTAAATGTTCTAACATATTTCCCAGTGGGCAACCACAATGGTGCTAACAGATTCTGTTCTGATCTTTGAATCCTGCTTCATTAGAGAGCTACCTCTCTTTGTTCACTACACAGCTGGTGCTGTTCAGTCAATCATTTCATTCCATTGAGAAGACAGCTGGATAGTCATTGAGCAAATTCTTTTAAAAAACCTCCAGTTATCATAATGGAGAAGTATGCACTGTACATTAAGTATTCTAACAGTCCTAGGTCCAGCTTCTCTTTAAGTCAATTGTTTTGAACTCAGGGAGTGAGGATGCATGTGAGTCTTAACACAATTATTTAAAGTTGCAAAATGGGGGAAAAAAATCACATACACACACACACAAAACCAAATTCAAAACCTCGTATCAACTCAGTTCTCCTCTCTGAACTTTAGACTTCTCTAGTAAAACATGGGGTATTGGTTTAGAATGAATGACTTCCATGAGAATTTCCAAATATTTTTGATATTATGATACTTGTTTTGAGGGCTCATCTTTCAAGAGCTTCCCTTGACTAATACATTGAGCTGTGATATTTAAAGACTAGGCTGATTAAATTTCTAATGATTCCCACTCTCACGCTTTTTATTGCCTTTTGATTGTTATGGGTAGAAACATGAAAACTACAACTTCTTTGCTCAAGACAGTAGTTCCCAACCTTCCCAATGCTGTGATCCTTTAATACAGTTCCTATATTGTGGTGATCCCCAGCCATAAAATTATCTTCACTGCTACTTCATAACTGCAATTTTGCTACTGTTACTGAATCATAATGTAAATATTTCTGGAGATAGAGGTTTGCCAAAGGGGTCCCAACACATAGGTTGAAAACTACTGCTCTAGGGGTTTTAATTAAGTTCTGCCACCTGGAAGATATATATCACTATAAAAGGCAAGATGTGATAGACACCTTTATGCATCCAGGGACAGCATCAGTTGAGGCAATCTTGGTGACTCTCAAGTGAGCAACAGCCACTCAAATTCTAGCAACACTAATGACCAGCAAGGACTGACTCTATCCTGGAAGCAGTGGCAGGGTCTGGCTGTGTCAGCCATGACAGAGTGTGACTGTGTCAACCAGCTAGGAGGACCAGCTGTGTCCCCTCTATTCCTGTAGTAACAGTAGCTCCTTAATCTTTGGCAACATTGTTTTCCTTCTTTTTTTCTTCCTGTCCTTCTAACATCTTTATATCCCATTATCAATAGGAAAGACTTCCTTCCTTGAAGAATCTGCCATATGGGCAACCTTGGATTCTAATCTTTACTCTGAAAGTTACTATGTATATAGTCTTAGAACATTATCTATTCCCTAAGCCTCAATATGGAAGGAATGGTAACTACCCCATAGCTTCATTTTAGGAGTTAAATATACATACATTTACTATGACTAGCCATGGACCACTCATTACATATTAGTAAATATTATACACATGAATAACTGATAAGGGCTGGAGTTGGCAATACATGTAAAGAACTTCTGTGTATGAGAATTCCCAGGATGTATCACATGCCTTGTTCATATTTAGCTCCTCCTCAATTTGAATGGATGTGCTTGTAAAGGTGCACAAACACTCACACAAACACATGTCCCTTCCTGATTTCACATTCCCTAAGAAAATTTATTCATCCAACCTGTTTATCATATGCCCTCTTCCAGAACCAACCCTTAACTCTGGTCCTCCAACACCCCATAGCATTGCAGGCCCCCAAGCCCTGGTCAGACTTACCCTTGAAGCAGGTTGGTAACTCTGGCTCCCATTTGTTTAGGTCATGACACTGCACACTACTGGCTCCTTCCATGCTAAAGCCAGGCTGACATTTAAACTCCACAATATCCCTTAAGGAATACAAGCTTCTGTTTTCAGACACTATGAATGCATTTTCAACATGAGGAGGTGTACATTTCCTGAATTCAATGCACTGAGGAGGAGGGCCACTCCAGACTCCAACTTTCCCATCATTGCTGGTACAGTGTAAGGATGCCTCACCCACCAGGTTAAAGAGCTTCTTTCCTCTCGCATCAGATCTGCAGCGATAGGTAACCACCATTCCATAATGAAAATCTTCTGTGGTAGTAAGTAAATCTCCATTGTCAATGGAAGGGGGTGTCTTACAAACAATTACTGGGTGAAGAAAGCAGATTAAATTTTATTTAAATAATGATAGGGCAAATCTAATGAATCACTGAATTGAAAATATTTATACTCATTATAAATGAATATAAATGTTCATTAAAAGCATTTAAGATTTATTGACTTGTAGATGAGTTTTAAAATACTGCTATTTAGGTGCACACAGTAACATTTGCTCTGTTTTTCCTACCTATTTCTTATAAACACATGCAGTTATAAGTATAATCAACTTTTTCATTTGAAATAGTTCTTTGATTATATTAGAGAGTTTATACTTGTTTCCAGATTTTTCTTCTTGCCTATTAATTTGCAAATTTGTTGTTAACTGAAAGGAAGATTTAAAAAAAAAAAAAACATTCACTAAGAAAAAAATAAGGGGTGAATGAAACACAAGTGGATAGTACGAAACAAATTTTGAATTCCTGCAAGTATGTAAGAAAATTGGTGAAAGTATAGATTATTATATACTAAGCATTTGAAAATGTAATGGATAATGAAATTATAGACCATTAATATTCATTCAAAAATATGTAAGATGCTGAATTTGACCAAGAACTTTTAATACAAAAAAAAATCACAAATAAGTTCTTTCAAATTTTCAAGTAATACATACTTCCAAATATAATTTCAAGTACTTTGAGACGTGTAAAAGACAAAACCCTCAAGTTTATTATAAGATGGGTTTTTATGACCTAATTCACTAAAAACCCTAAATATACTTAAAATGAAGAAAGTGTTTGGCACTGGGCTGCTGTTCCATGGGAAAAAGGGAGCCGAACCAATAGTAGGGAACCAAGAGTCTACTGAAATTGTGATGGGTTTACCAAATCAAGGGACAAAAATTAGAGTCCAGAGATTCCTAAACAAGGAAGTCCTGGTAATACCTTGTAAAGAACTATACTCTTAGAATCAGGGTTGACTGATAACTGCTATTTCCAAGGCTGGAAATCTTAAGTACTGTAGATGGCCAAGAAAACTTAAAATTTATGATACTGAATCAAAATAGTGCCATTTGGGCAGTGTCCTAGAGCCTTGCAGAAAAAAGAAAAGTATTCTCTGAAGAGTGTGGGTTATTGCTGTGTTTTAAATATGAGTAAATTTTCCACAGCAACCAAGTACTAAAGGCTTGGTGTTCTGGGTGGCATGAATGCAGTGGAACTTTTAAGAAGTTTGGCCTCCTGGGAAATGCTTAGTTCACTGAGGATGTGACCTTGAGAAAATGTAGGACCTTGACTCTTCCTCCCTCTGCTTTGGCTCATCACTTCCACAAGCTCCTGCCCTGAGGTTTTGCCTCAGTAGAGGCCCAGAGCAATAGAACTACAAAATCAGGGAATGGACCCTTCAAAATTGTCAGCTGAAATAAATACTTTATCATAGAAGGTAGTTGTCGCAATTATTTCATTACAGTGATAAGCAACTGACTTCATTAATTTTGTGTTTGTCTCCTTTATATTGAGTCACCTGCAAGCATGTTAATCATTCAAAGAGAGTCTCTCTAACCTAGCTCATCCCCCAAAACTTCAATCACGGTTTCTCTGTAATTCAGTCTGCTTTGTTGTTATAACAGGGCTCTAGTAGGCCTAATAGTCTAGTTTTGGCCACTCGTTCCCAGGAAGCCAATTAAAGAGATGGCAAAAAGCAGAGAAGGGAGAGTTATTCAAAGAGAACACACAGGAAAAAGGAGGAGAAAAAGAGGCTCATTGACCCCAAAGCCTGTCTTCTGGGTATTGACAGGAGCTTATAGAGGAAGAATTGGGACAAAGGACAAGAGTTATTTATGATTAGGCAGTTGTGGTCCTCCCTGCTCTATGTTTTATAGTCTCCTTTCATTGATCATTGTCTCAGCCCTGGTCCTACAAGGTGATCTGAAGAAGTCCTTACTGCTTGAGAAAGCAAGGTGGTCCTCTGGAGATTACTTCTGCACCAAGTATCGTCTCACTCTCTTGGCTAATTATATATCAGGGGAAGGGGTTGGGGTGGAAGGAGGCTGTTCCTCATGATTTTGCAGATTCAGAGCCTAATTAACAATTCATCTTGGGCTACCTTTAGTACTCTAAATAGCCACTCCTTGTCTACTTCTGTGTCAAACCTAATATTCTGTGACTAACAGGAAAAGACCTATTTTGGATATATTAACATAACCCTGGTTTCTACTAATCAAAAGTCTAGGAATACCATCAGGCAGCATCTGAGGTCTAGCAGAGGTTTCTCTGTTTTACCTCAGCCCACCTACTTAATGTTTCCACCAATGTATTTTATAAGCACATTGATTATGACTTCTTTTGTTTTGCTAATCTAGAAACTTTGTGAGGAGAGATTTCTGAAAAGAAGCTGTGTATGCAGAGACTGGTTGGGCTGATTAAAACTTCAGTACTAGTGAGATCAGGATGTTGTAGGTCCAGAGGCTAATTACCTATCTTGGGCTAGTTCTAGCCCTGCAGAACAGCCATTCCTTCCCCACCTATGTGTCTTAATTAACATTCTGTTACTAATAGATAGAAACCTTTTGGGATCTATTAACTTAGCAAATCACTAGCTTCCACCAGCCAAAAAGCTAAAAATGTCATCAGCTATGATCTTAGGTCTATAGAAAAGTTTTCCCCATCTTGTTGTAATTGCCTCTCTGATGTACCCATAATTAATTAAATAATTAAATTAAACTTGCTTTGACATAACTTTCTTTGTTCTATAAAACTATGAAACTGCTTCCACACTAGAACAAAGAATTGGGGGAATCTAAATCTGTTTTCCTGGGCCATAGTCAATTAAAATAGCACCAGAATAAACGATCTCTTATTCCTTTTAAGATAAGAGCTGTAGTTTTTGCATTGACATCAAATGTTGCCATCTTGGATCATGGAATTTGAGGTAACCTAAATCTGTGTTCTCTGGTCTTGGTCATTCATGTTTGGCTCCAGAATAAACTATCTCTTTTCTCCTTTGAGGTGAGAGTTGTGTTTACTGTGTTGACAGGAACACAACTGCTACCCATTTTTCCCCAACCCAGACTTGAAAAAATGATCTCCAGTAATCTGTCTCCTGGGTGGTTTTTAAAGAAGCAGTGGTGGTAGCAGTGCCTTTGGTATAGAAGAATGACATGTACTTTGGCAGCATTACACAGAGAATAGAGGGATGAAACCATGCACTAAAGAAAGCTGATGAAAGATATGGGATTCAGGAAGCCATACAAATTCAACAACAAAATTCAACTAATTCTTCATCTAGATATACCAAAGTTATAAAATCAAATTCCACCAGCCTAATTGCAGTCATAAAAAAGACAATAACTAAAAGGAACCAAAAAAAGGAAAGTGTTTCAATAATAAAGTTCCAGATCTACAAAATTAAAAAAAAAAAAGTTTTTCAGGCTCAAGGATGATAGTTTTATATAAAATTGATAGAGCCACAGTAAGGAGGGATCTAATCTAAAAGAGCTGTGTGTGGGTATATATATTATTTCTAAACTTTTGTTTTGTTTTGTTTTTTCGAGACAGGGTTTCTCTGTGTAGCTTTGCGCCTTTCCTGGAACTCACTCTGTAGCACAGGCTGGCCTCGAACTCACAGAGATCCTAGCCTGGCTCTGCCTCCTGAGTGCTGGGATTAAAGGCCTGTGCCACCACTGCCCAGCAGGGTATATTTTAATTTACAGTATTCCATGATTACAGTATTCAATTGATTACAGAAACAAGACAAAAATGATTTTATTTTCTGTATGCTCTGAGGGTACATGAAACACATGAAGTAAAACAGAGGCCAGTCAGTGTGAGGAGAAGGCCCCAGAGTGACCTAAGGGACAAATCTCTATTGGAATCCCAGTGTTGGTCAGGCAAGTTTCCATTAACCAGCGAGCTCAGTCAAAGTAGGCACGAATTGTAAGAGGATATGCACGTGAGTGAAACTACTGTAAGATGTGGGCGTTAGAAGAGCCATTCAGTATCTTTTATCTAGCTATTCCATAGAAGAGTGGTCACCAGGGTGTGGTTGTATGAGTCAGATATCTGGAACAATCACAACAAAGAGGCTGGAGGAAAGCAGAACAAGAATTTCCTTCTAGGATGACTAATTTCTATTCCTGGTATGAGAAAGCTATCAAGTAGGTTCCACTTATCCATGGGAGACACACTGCAAAACCACCACTAGAAGTCTGAAATTTCGGCTAGTACCAGGCCCTATGATATTATTTAATTTATGCTATTACTCTCTCTAGTGCTCCCCCTAGCCTTGGTCCTCTTACTATTTTCATGCTTTCTGCACTTTCTTCAGGTTATACATTCACATTTGAGTTTTATTCACTCATAGGGAATATAGTTTCATTTTCAAGAAGACAGATGGAACTGGGCATCATCTTGTTAAAAGAAATAAGCCAGACTCAAGAAGGTAAATATCACAAAGAAAGAAAGAAAGAAAGAAAGAAAGAAAGAAAGAAAGAAAGAAAGAAAGAAAGAAAGAAAGAAAGAAAGAAAGAAAGAAAGAAAGAGAAAAGAAAAGAAAAAAGGGAACATCCCAGGACAAAGGAGAACTTAAAGGAAGTTGCAGTTGTCTTCTGTCTTAGGGTTCCTATTTCTGTGATGCAAAACCATGACCAAAAGCAACTTGGGGAGGAAAGAGTTTATTTGGCTTACATATCCAGAAACACAGTCTAGTGAGAGAAACCAAGGCAGTAACTCAGTTTGGGAAGGAACCAGAAGGCAGGAGCTGATGCAGAGGCCATGGAGGGGTGCTGGTTATGTTCCTCATGGCTTCCTCAGCTGGCTTTTTTATAGAACCCAGGACCATCAGCCCAGGACTGACACTTCCCACAATGGGCTAAGCCCACCCACATAATTAAGAAAATGCCATACAGGCTTACCTATAGCCAGATCTGATGGAAGCATTTTCTCAATTGAAAGTCCTTATTCTCAAATGACTCTGGCTCATGTCAAGTTGACACTAGCCAGAACATCTTCAGTTACTTAAAGAACAGATTATACAAAAGCAATTTTAATAAAGATTTAAAAATCCCTTACAGGGTTTTAGGTTTACAGCTGTGATAGAGCTCTTCCTAAAAGGCATGAGGCCCTGGGTTCAATCTCAGCCCTCCAAAAATATACATATAATTCCAGAGAAAATTTAAAGTACATGAGTCAAGGTAATAAAAATAAAAATTTCAACTTACTCTGACAAATAGGTGCCTCATTATCCCAAGCAACAGTTTGATCTGAGATTACACATACAGCAGAGGAGGAACCAATGAGGTGGTATCTACACACAGAATAAAGAATGTTAATTAATCCATAAGTAATTGCCTATTACATTGCTGCTTCCCAGAGATTACTACCTTGGAAGCTTTAGGACATTTTTTTTTCTTGTCAAAGACCATGAGTTCTCAAATCTTACATCCCTCTTTGGACTTTTTGATTTTCATTTTCATGCTTCCCAACTAAATGAGATTTTTCTTTTTATTATCTTATCATACAATCTGTAGTAAATTATAGTTGTTTCCTATAAGTCTTATTTTTCAAGATATTACAAGCTTCTTGAGGGCAAAGTAAATGTCATGTGTATGTGTGTATTATACTAATATGAATGAATTAAGTTATACCGTGAAAGCATTAATGTGAATGCCTAGATAAGGGAACACCTTATCAGCAAGATTCATTAACCGAGAATCAAGAGACTCCAATCTGACCAAAGTTGAACAAATTTTTCATACTCGATTAAAGTCAGCAATACTCAATTAATATGATTAATATGCTTCAAATTGTCTAGTATGTCATAAAATTAAAACAATTCATGACAATTATTTCACAGTAACTTAACTCTTATACCTACTTTGTTTTATACATAAACATGTCATTTTGGGAAGTACAACTGTAAAGGGTTGTGTTTTACGTTTACATTTAAATTCCACTTGCTCATTTTCCTATGGGAAAGAGACCTTTTTTAAACCCCCCCCCCCCCACATACCTTTTTTTGTTGTTGTTTTGTTTTCTTTCTTTTTTGTCCTTTTGGTTTTTCAAGACAGGGTTTTTCTGTGTTTGTTTTTTTTTTCTGGCATTCCTGGAACTCACTCTGTAGTCCAGGCTGGCCTTGACACCCAAATGCTGGGACAAAAGTCATGTGCCACCACCAACCAGTGGGAAAGAGACTTTGACACAATTTTACATGTAGGCTTATGTATTTTCTACCACAGCAAGAACTAAAATAGACACAAGATCTCTTGTTCTGTCTATTTACTGTGACGTTCCCTTTGTGTCTTCCCATTCCTGATTTTTCTTGTACATTCTTATTGCTGGTGATCATTTCTATAATTACATAATTTTTAAAAAATTATATAAAGATTGATATAGAATGTAACCATATATGATTAGCTTTCTACTCAGCACAATCCTGGATTTATCAAGCAGTCCTTTTTGTTATAAATTAGAGCCCATAACATGGATGCACCATTGTTCATCTAACCATTTACCTATTGATGGACATTTAGTATGTCCAAAATCAGGGAGATCCACAGAGAAGTAGGTAGTTGTACAGAGACAGGACAGGGCACATTTTCATTTGAGAATGGTGAAAATGCCTTTGTGCTCCTAATCTTATAGAAAAGACTGCCTTTCTCCACTGAATACAGTGTTAGTTGTAGGCTTGTCATATGTGGAAAACATATTACATGAAACTATATTCCTTCTATGATTAATTTTTAGAGAACTTTTCTAGTGATGGAAAATTTGAATTGTTTTTCAAGTCTTTTCTTCTTCTAGCAATGACTATGCTTTTACACCTCATGCTGTCAGTGTGATATATCACATTTTGTTTGTACACTGTCAAGTGAAGCTTGCATTTTAGGGATAAATCCCACTTAATCATGATGTATGACTGCTGTGGGATGGTCTGTATGTCAAATGTGTTGCTGATTGGTCAATAAATAAATGACTGATTGGCCAGTGGCCAGGCAGGAAGTATAGGTGGGACTAACAGAGAGGAGAATTGAGAGAACAGGAAGGCGGAAGAGAGACACTGCCAGCCTCCGCCATGACAAGCGGCATGTGAAGATGCCGGTAAGCCAAGAGCCATGTGGCAAGGTATAGATTTATAGAAATGGATTAGTTTAAGATATAAGAACAGTCAGTAAGAAGCCTGCCACGGCCATACAGTTTGTAAGCAATATAAGTCTCTGTGTTTACTTGGTTGGGTCTGAGCGGCTGTGGGACTGGCAGGTGAGAGAGATTTGTCCTGACTGTGGGCCAGGCAGGAAAACTCTAGCTACATATGACAGTGTGTATGTTGTATGAGCATACATGGGGTCTGTGTGATAATGTGCTCATATGTGTGTACAAGAGGAGCTCAGAGCAGGATACCAGGCATCTTCCTCTATCACTCTCAGTCCATTGTCTTGAGACAAAAATCTCTCATTGAGCTGAACACTCACGCTCTTGGCTAGGCTAGCTGGCCAGCAAGCCCTTAGGATCTGTCTGTCTCTCATTCTCCTAGTGCTGGGATTACAGGCATCCATTTTACATGGATGCTGGAGATTCATCCCACTCACCCCAGTGTATGCACTTGTGAATTCTGTCTGCTAGTAATTTGTAAAGAATGAATGTTTATAACATGTTTATTAAGGATACTGGCCAGCAATTTTCTTCTGTTGTCAAGGCTGTTTTGGTATTAGCATTATATTGGCCTTATAACACAAATTAGAATCCAGCGGTGAAGCCCACAGGTCCTAAGGCTTCCTTTGTTGGAAGGTTGTGGTAAGTAATTGGAATTTATCTAAGTATTTATCTTTTGCCTCTTCAGCTACATTCAACTATATAGCTTTGCTCTCAAACATGTATCTGAAATGCCAACTCAGAGTCATCACAGCTTCTTCAGCTTCTTTCTCACAGTTTGATTCAGGATTCAATGACTGTGCCATCTGGTTTCCTAGCTTTGGTTTCTCTGAAAATCCTCTCTAACTCTTTGTTCTCTCTCTCTCTCTCTCTCTCTCTCTCTCTCTCTCTCTCTCTCTCTCTCTCTCTCTCTCTCACACACACACACACACACACACACACACACACACTGTGGTTGTTTGAAAAAGAATGGACCCAAAGGTTCATATATTTGAATGCTTAGCCATCAGGGACTGGCACGACTTGAGAAGGATTAAAAGGATTAGGAGATGTGGTCTAATTGGAGGAAGCATGTTACTCGGGGTGGGCTTTGAGGTTTCAAAAGCCCACACCAGGCCCAGCCTATCTGTCTGTCTGTCTGTCTAGAGATCAGGATGCAGCTCCCACTTACTGCTCCAAGCCATGCTCCCACCATGATGATAAAGGACTAACCTCTGAAACTGTAACGAAGCCATAAGCAGCACTCTTCCATGGCCTCTGAATCAGCTCCTACCTTCAGGTTCCTGCCTCTTCTGAGTTCCTGTCCTGACTTCCTTCAACATGAACAGTGATTTGGAAGCATAAATCAAATAAACCCTTTCCTCCCCAAGTTGGTTTGGTCAGGGTATTTCATCACAGCAATAGTATCCCTAACACATACACAGAGAGTGGTGTGTGTGTAATGCATAACCTGAAAGTTAATATTAGTAATTAAGAATGTTTTAACAAAAAACTTTATATTTGCCTCAGCCAGAGTCACCAAAAAAAGAAGTATTATCTGGTAAGCTATTGCCATTGAAACCATGATAAATACCTAGTGAATTTATTGTTACTCAATAAGTTCTGATATTATGAAGAGACAGAAACACATTAATCTTTTTCTAACACAGTGTACTTATGGCAGTGGTCTAATATTTTTACATGTTTTATAAAATGTTCTATGTACACTTGAGAAGAATATAGATTCTTCTGTTATTTGATGGGCTGTTTCATTTATAACTGCTCCTTTTTTTATTGAGTTTGATGAATGATCTGTAGTGGGTAGCTATTTCAGCTTTGATCTGGAAGGGCCACCCCCACTATTTCCATAACTGTCACGCCTACAAGGTGGAGCCGAGAGAGGACCCTTGAAGACCCGGGATCTGGATGGGCTGGCTCTCTTGGTTCCTGGACCCTGGATGCTGAAGGTAGACCGAGCAGAGTTTTCCAGAGAACACCTCCTGACTGCACTACACCTTTCCCAGACCCTGTAACCTATCTCTTCACTTGTAAGTTACCCCACAAAATAAACCTCCCTTTTAAATATGTGGAGTTGCCTTAATATTTTAACCAATATCTGAATCTATTGGTACCAATCTACACAGGGTAAAATCTCACTGCCTAACATCTATATCTCTTTCAATCTAGAAAAGTTGTGGTTCTAATTCAATTATAAACCAAGCTGGCTTTGGAAATGGAATTGGCTCACTCCTTCTCTAAACCCAAGCATATTGCTAAAAAAAAAAAAAAAAAAGGTTGAGAGATTCTTCAGTCCCATATCAGAAGAGCCCTCTGGTGTGGGACAGAAGGAAACCAATAAAAGGGACCATTGTCTTCAAGATTCTAATTCTCTCCATGCTTACTCTTGATGTCTCAGAATCCTTTCTTACATGTCATGTCATCTTTAAATCCAAACTTTCCATTTTGATATATTAATAATGTTCAAGTTTTTCATGGTAAAAAATAAGTTTTTCCAATAGCAATCTCTGAAGTCTCCAGAAGGAAGATGGGGCCCCAACAACAACAACAACTCTACCCAGTCCAGAATGATGCCATGGTACTCATCATCATACTACACTTCTAGCCAGAATTTCAGACAGTCTTACCCATTACTCTGAGACTTGCTGCAAAATCTACAATTAGTCTAACTGAGACCTAACTATCTGAGCTTTCTTACAGTACCCAACAGAGATACCATCACCCCCTAAACAGCAGGAAGCAATTCTAAGAAAACAACGCCCTTTCTCTCAAAGGTTTCATATTTATCAGGGTTATGGATGATGGTTATAGGGTTGGGGGTGGAAGAAAATATTAGACTCAGCATTCTCCTTAAGAAAAGAAAAAGTGTTCCCCCCCCAAAAAAAAGGAAAGAAAAGAAAAAGTGGAATGGATAGGTATAAGATATTATGGTAGATTATTGTATATACTAGTAAACAAATTTAGTAAAGTAGCAGCCTTAGATAATCTGCACTGTTATGGATTCTTATATGTTGATACAAATGTAAACTATTTTTATATTCCTGTTTAAGATAATTTGTATATTGATACAAATACAGAACTGTATTTGTTATAATGTACATATATTTCTACTCTTATTTGAAATATTTGTATATTGATACAAATGTAAATTTATATCTGTCATACTGTACGTATGTTCTACCTCTGTTTAGGATATTTTGTATATTGATATATATTTAGGATTATTGTCATATTGCATATAGCACTATACATTCCTACCTCTGTTAAAGATATTTTGTGTGTCACAATTTTGTCCTTTTACCATACATTTGCTTACAGACTGTTTACCTTGTTTACATGAAACCTTAGTCCTTAGGTTATTTAGATAGATAAGACTTATAGATTTATAGTCACCTATACTTGTCATCTCTATAGTTATGTTAGTTATGTTATCCAGATTTACAGATACATAGTTCAGATGGACAGGTAATTTTCAGACACTTCATGAACCTAGAGAATATGGCATTTAAATAACTTAGAATTCCGTTGATGTGAGACACAATTGCTCCTGGCAGCACCAATTTGATCCTGAAAGAATGTTGGGCTTCTAAGACATTTCCATTTGGAAGTTTGTCTTCTTGGCACAAAATGGTCTATTGGGCAAAGAACTGCCCTTGCCGCGACTGCTGACAGTACAAGTGCTGTCCTTCTGGACAAGCGGGACACAAGGAAAAGTGACTTCTGAAATCTGCCAAGACAGGGTAAGATGGTCTTTCAGAATTCCTGCTTCTAAAAATGATCTGTCAGATGCTCTAGACCTGTAGCCAATTTGAATGCACCAACAATGCTGAGAAACATTAGGTGACTGTCCAGGCTGCCAGCTGTCTCTGTCTACTCTTGCAAGATTCCCGAAAGTTGCTTGCATCCATCTTCCATTTCTCAGGTACCATTATGTTCTTTCTCAGGTCTTTAATGGGATTGAAGACTAGCAGTTATAGTTACAAGTTAGTATATATATATAATATCTTAGATAGAACATATTAAGTATTAGATTCAGGTTCTTTAGGATAGGACACCTTTTGGAATGCTCTTTGTAACATGCAATTTACCTATGCTCTAGACTTCTCTGGATTTTAGTATGTGTCTCTTGTTTGATATTGTTCGTGTTGGTTGTAGTTCCATCTTATCTAGGTCATTATCCCTTATTATTCCTGGACAATATTTGGTAATCATTCCTATTGTATATAGTCTTGTATTAGGTTAGAACCTTCTTATTTAGACAAAAGGGGGAGATGTAGTGGGTAGCCGTTCCAGCTTTGATCTGGAAGGGCCACCCCCACTGAGGCTTCCATAACTGTCACGCCTACAAGGCGGAGCCGAGAGAGGACCCTTGAAGACGCGGGATCCAGATGTGCTGGCTCTCTTGGTTCCTGGACCCTGGATGCTGGAGGTAGACCAAGCAGAGTTTTCCAGACAACATCTCCTGACTGCACTACACCTTTCTAAGACCCTGTAACCTATCTCTTCACTTGTAAGTTACCCCACAAAATAAACCTCCCTTTTAAATACGTGGAGTTGCCTTAATATTTTAACCAATAATGATCTATCTGTTGTTGAAAGTGGAGTATTGAAGTCCTGTACTAATATGGTATTGCTTTCAATTTCATCCTTCAATTCTGTTAATATTTGCTTTACAAATTCATGTGCTCTGATGTGAATATGTATTTATAATTGTTCCATCCTTTTACTCAATTGACCATTTTACCATTCTATGGATAGAGTACATCTAGTTCCTCTGAGCTTAACATGACCATCACCAACAATTAATTGTTGTAATCTATAGGAGAACTTGGCCTGCAGAAATAAACAGAAAATATAGCTCATAGCTAGGTCAGCATGCATTTACAGAAGGAAAAGGAAGGGTCACAAGACCCTCAATTGAAATTACAGGTGCCATTCCCTCCTGCCCCAACTACATATAGTCATGAGGGTTACTAGGATTTAGAGGAGGCAGAATATAGACTGGAAGGTGGAATACTTCAGTAGTGTAGCTTTTCCTAAGTTATCCATGCCGAGGGTGGGACTTTTTGGCAATGAAGTTGCCTTTGTGACAATCATTCTCCTGCAAGTAATACTGATAAATACATTGATTCATCAAGCTGTACTTGAATAGAATCTTTTCTTTGATCTGTCATTGCCCTCTTTACCTGTGTGAATAGCTAGCTGTTTCTTTACTTCATCCAAGAAAAAGTTATACCTCCATGATATTGCCTATTGTGATAGTTTTTCACTTAGTTTGTCTAATAATTAATGATCACCCAGATTTATTCCACTTGACATTTTCACGGAGTATCATTTCCCTTCATTTGCTTTCATATTATGTGTCTTTAAAGCTATATCTTAAGTTTTTGTAGGAAGTTGCTTATTGTTGTATTTATTCAGCCACTGGGTTTTTTTTTAATAGAGCATATAACTAATTTTCTTTTCAAGCAAATTATTGATAGGTAAGGAATGGCATGTATTAATTTTGTTTTCTGATTGATTTCCAGTTTGTTTCCATTGTTTCTCACTTGTTTTCTTCCTTTGTAATTTGATGATCCACTGGTACTGGTTATGTTTGGTAACTTTATCTTTGTATATTTACTACAAGTAATCCTTGTGATTACTTCAAAGCTGACAAAAAGACCTTATAGTAATAATAATTTGAAGCTGATGGCATCTTAACTAAGGTGGTGTAAAGGAAGAAGGGGGAATAATGAAAGAGGAAGGGTTAAATAGGGTGGAGAATGAGAAGGTAGGGTAGAGGAAAGACTGTAGGGAGGGATAATTATCCTAGTCTGTGTCTCCACTGCTGTGATAGAACGCTGATCAAAAGCAACTAAGGTGAAAGAAAGGGTTTAATTGGCTTACACTTTCATGTCACAGCCCAGCACTGAGAGAAGCCAGGGTAGGGACCCAACCAGGACTGCTGTGGGATGGTCTGTATGACAAACAGCATGTGAAGATGCCAGTAAGCCACGAGCCACGTGGCAAGGTATAGATTTATAGAAATGGATTAATTTAAGCTGTAAGAACAGTTAGCAAGAAGCCTGCCACGGCCATACAGTTTGTAACCAATATAAGTCTCTGTGCTTACTTGGTCAGGTCTGAGTAGCTGTGGGACTGGGAGGTGAGAGAGATTTGTCCTGACTGTGGGCCAGGCAGGAAAACTCTAGCTACACAGGACCTGCAGTCAGGAAAGCAGAGACCACAGAGGAGTGCTGTGTACTGGCTCACTCTCTTGTTCATACTCAGTCAACTTTCCTATAAAATTAAGGACTACCTGCCCAGGGATGGCACCATCCATAGTGGGCTGGACCCTCCACATCAACCATCAAGCAAGACAATACCCTACACACATGTCCACAGGTAGGTCTAATGGAGGCAATTCCTCAACTGAGATTCCTTCTTCCCAGGTGTCTCTAGTTTGTGTAAGGCTGACAAAAACTAACCAACATAATTACACTAAAGACCTTTGAAAAAGTCATATAGAAACCTACTACTATAGAAGTTTCTTAAAATACATATGTATATAAAAGAAGCTTAAATGGCATTACCATATTACCTGGTGACAAGCCTCTTACAGATACCACAGTATATTAAATAAAAAGCCCACAATATCAGGTATAGGCTGCCTCTTCTTGAGTTGTCAATCAGTGGAGTCCCATAGATGCCCCCTCAAACATAACAGGCTATTACCATTGCTCTTGGTGACTTTTCAGGACTTGTTGGTAAGACCCTATTGCTGAAGTAACCACACACTTGAGTCACAGAACATGAAGAAACCTGGAAGCTTCATCCCTATTGGCTGGCTTTCACAGTACTTGAATGTTCTAGGTACCCTACTATGTGTAAAAAGTCATCAACTGTCTTACCCAACTATAAACTCTGCAAGCAACAATAATCACTGGAATGGCAAGATATGCCTGGTCATGCAATACTGACACAAATATTAAAAATAATACCACTGATTGGATCTAAGGCCTGCTACACATAGGAATTCATACCTGGTACTGTTACCTGTACCAAACATCAGAGGTTGGCTAGTTCATGCCCTAGAGGAGACTCTAATAGTATTCTTTTGCCAAATAATCACAGTAATAAACTGCATTCTAAGGTCTTATCTTTACACCCATAGATTCCACTGGACAATGTCCAGAGAATAAGGAAGTATAGGGTGGTCAGCTTTAAAAAGGACACCTAGAACATATATTCTACACCCGAGGCTCAGGGATCAGCATAGAAAGAAGGGCAAAAGGATTCTAAGAGCCAGAGATAGTAGTTGACTGCTAAAGAACAGTGTTTTCTGGCCATGACAGGGACACTGCACACATGAACTCACAGCAGCTGTGACTGTGTGCATAAGACCTGCACAAGATCAAGCCTGCCAAAATCCCAGCATGGATGGGGAAGGAGCTCATGAAGTCCCAAACCTAGCTGAGGAGCTGTTGGCAATTGATGGCTGCTGTGGGAAGGAGAGTAAATTTTCTTCAAGGAGGTAGTCCCCGATAAATTACCTATGCTTCAGTAGATGGTCTTATACCCTGTGAATAGGCAGCACTAAGTGGTTTCAGTGGGTCACAATACTCTAATGGGATCTATAAATTGGTTTGTTGTTAGAGTCTTCAGACATATTGGTCTGTTGTCTACTTCAGAAATGTATGGGAACTTCCATTTCTTTGCAATTTTGTCAACTCTTCCTACTGTCTTCCCTTTAGAAATATTTTCATAGGTGAGACAGTATCGCAACATGGTTATAAGTTACATTCTGATGACCATATGGAGTAAATATATTTTTCGTATAGTCCATTTGTGCATTTTCTTTCGAGAAATGTTTAATCCTTTGCTTGTTTTATGCTTTGTTTTGTTTTGAGAGAGGGTCTCATTATGTACACCTAGCTGGCTTGGAACTCACTATTCAAACCAGACTGGCCTTGAATCCACAGATTTATTTGTTTTTTATAATTATGTGTACATGTGGTTTTGTGTGTGTACATGCAGTTCCAGTGAAGGCCTGAGCGTGTATCAGTCAGTTCAATGGAGAACAGCCAGATGAGATGCTAGGAACTGACTATACACTAAACAATTGGGTCATCTCTTCAGGCCCTCCTTTGCCTATTTTAAAATTATTTGTCCTTTCACTGGAGTTATAAGAACTCAGCCGGGCGGTAGTGGCACATGCCTTTAATCCCAGCACTCCAGAAGCAGAGGCAGGCGGATCTCTGTGAGTTCGAGGCCAGCCTGGGCTACAGAGCGAGTTTCAGGAAAGGCACAAAGCTACACAGAGAAACCCTGTCTCAAAAACCAAAAAAAAAAAAAAAAAAAAAAAACCCTCATATATTATGGAAAAATCTTTATAAATTCTATGCTTTAGAAATATTTTTTTCTATTTGTGTTGTCTCAAAAGTGTTCTTTGAAAAGCATGTTTTAAAATTTTTGAATCCCTAAATAGCATTTTTATTTGACGCTTATTAAGAACACAGATTTGGAACAAAGATTTATCACAGATAAATCTTTATAAATTCTATGCTTTAGAAATATTTTTTCTATTTGTGTTGTCTCAAAAGTGTTCTTTGAAAAGCATATGTTTTAAAATTTTTGAATCCCTAAATATCACTTTTATTTGACTCTTATTAAGAACACAGATTTAACATTCGGAATAAGGTTAAGGCAATACTCTTACTCTGTGTTGAATAATGAGGAGTGCTAACATCAGCAACACCATACTTGGTAGGACTTCATGCCAGACATGTTCAAAGAGTAATTTCTGTGGTTAAATTGTGTTCCCTAAGTGATATTCTGATCCTATAAACTCCTATTCCTGTCAATGTGACAGTATTTTGAAACAGTGCCTTTGCAAATATAATCAAGTTAAATTTAGGGTCTTTAGAATGGTTCTTAATCCAAATAAATGGTATCACTATAAAAAAGAGAGAACATTGAATATAAATACACACAGAACAACAAATAGAAACAGACACAGAGAATAAGCAGTGATATAGATAGACAGAAATTAGAGTTGTGTTCTACAAACCTAGGAAGGCCTAGAGCTTCCAGAAGCTGGAAGAGATAAGGAAGTTCCCTCACCTAAAGACATCAGAGGGAGCAGCATCCTGCCAACACCTTATTTTGGACTTCCAGACTCAGAACAGAACTCTAACAATTTCTCTCATTTAAAAACACACTGGTAGTCATTTAGCAACCTTAGCAAACTAATAAAAGCTGTGAATTTAAGACCTGTTCTTACTCAGAGCTCCCTAGGCTTCTCTTCTAGAAACATTCATGCAGGATTTCAGAAGTCTGTGTGATTAGACTGCACCATCTCACCCAGTGAGTGCCTCACTTTCTATTTATGTTGCCATAGTTAGGAACACCCCCATAAGGCTCCTAGATAAAAGGCTTAGTCTCCCAGGCTATAATCTTATTGGGATGTGGTGAAATCTTTAAGAGGTGAGCCTTAAGGGACAAAGTTAGCTCACCAGCTGTATGCCTTTGGAGAGGATACTGAGACCTTATCCTCTTTTTGCCTTTCTTTTCTTTGTGTCAACCATAAGGTGAATGGTTTACCATGTTTACCATGTTACTGCTGTAATGGACCATGCCACCATAGACCAAATCAAGAGAGTCAAGTGAACATGAACTGAGATTTCTTTAACTATGAATTAAAACATACCTTCCTCCTTTTAATTAGCTCAATTATTTTGTTATAATAATGGAAAGCTGAAAACATGTGCTGTCTTGATTATTCGGCAGGGATAACATATCTTTCCAACCTAATCATGTAAAATTTTTGTACATTTCAATCAAGAATTAAGCACTTACACTCAAACCTTGTAAGGCTAGGCAACATTCTGATGGTGTGGATTCACTGTAGAGCACTTACCTAGCATGTTT
This sequence comes from Peromyscus californicus insignis, assembly GCF_007827085.1. Classification (NCBI taxonomy): domain Eukaryota; kingdom Metazoa; phylum Chordata; class Mammalia; order Rodentia; family Cricetidae; genus Peromyscus; species Peromyscus californicus. Next base: position 80,133,529 of record NW_026294436.1, read on the forward strand.
AAAGACTTGAGTACAACCTCTAGCACAAAACAAATCAAAACACAACCAAAAACCAAATCAGGAGGTAACAGATTAGATGTCTTTCCTGAGACCTGCTGAGAAGGTAGTACTACTGTTCCAGAAGTCTTGAATGAAGAGATGTTGTTGCCAACTCACCCTGGATTACAAGTATAATTAATACTGGATCCAAACCGAATGTCTGTGTGTACATGTACTATGCCATTCTGAGGATCTTTAGGAGTTTCACATGATTTACCTGTGAGAAAGAAACAGAATTTTGGAACCAAGTAAAGTAAACTAAACTTTCCTTAGTTTATGAAGTTCTAACCTGATTGTAACTTACTCTAGAGAGCATACATAATTGTAATATTTCACAGATTTTTGCCACTTTGAGGAAACTTAATCAGACCCTATTTTCCAAAAGAACTCCCATCCAAGTTCCTTCTTATTTTCACATGATGACTCCCCAAAACATGTTTACTTCATTTATTACCAAAGCATTCTTCTGAATGTTCCAATTCACAGACCTCAGAGTCTAGGATTTTTTCATCTCTTAGTTTTAAATACACTTTTCTTTGCTTCAGAATCACTAATTACTTAGTGACACTTGTTCAAAGTTGGACACACTAAGTGAAATATCCTGAGGATATTTTCCCTCAATCATGCCTGGTGATGGTCATTATTATTAAATTTATTAACAATTGAGAAGACAGAAGCACAAAGTAAAAAGATATGACCTACAAGAATGATTCAATGTACCATACACCTTAGATAATATTATTAATGGCATGTGTCATAATTTTAAAATCCAGACAAACTGAAGCAGACTCTACTATTTGTCACAAAGTATCTACGGTTTGTCAGCTTCCTCTGCTGTGGGATGGTCTGTATGTCAAATTGCTCTGATTGGTCAATAAATAAAACACTGATTGGCCATTGGCCAGGCAGGAAGTATAGGCGGGACTAACAGAGAGGAGAAAGAAGAGAACAGGAAGGCGAGGGGAAAGACTGCCAGCCACCGCCATGACAAGCAGCATGTGAAGATGCTGGTAAGCCATGAGCAACGTGGCAAGGTATAGATTTATGGAAATGGATTAATTTAAGCTGTAAGAACAGTTAGCAAGAAGCCTGCCACGGCCATACAGTTTGTAAGCAATATAAGCCTCTGTGTTTACTTGGTTGGGTCTGAGCGGCTGTGGGACTGGCGGGTGTGAGAGATTTGTCTTGACTATGGGCCAGGCAGGAAAACTCTAGCTACATTCCTCTGCAGTTACTCACGAATACACATATCTTCAGCACTTGTCCAGTCTGAGTTTTGTTGGCAGATGATGGAGAACTGCCTCTTGAAATATCCTGGGCGGCATTCATACATCAAAGATGTTTCAATGGGAAAACTGGATTCATCAGTTTTATTTATACGGCTGGCAAATGAAAACCATGGTGGGTCTGTGCACTGGCCTGGAGAATGAGACCACAGCAACATTACTTTTAACAGAAGAACTTCTAGTCCACCTTTTCTTTCTCTCCAATATATTTCATAGATGTGATCAAAGAAGGAAAATAATAATAGTAGTAAAAGGAATGATTTCTTTAATGGTTATTTTTATAATAAGCTTTTAAAATAACTTTACTTAGCATCTATGATTAAAGTCTCTGCTTTAAGAACATTTTTTTTCAGATTTATTCAGTATTCATTCAAAAACTGAAACTGTATTTCATTTTCTGAATGTATTTTCTGATACATGTTTTTATTTCACTTCTAGACACTGTTATCTTCCCTTAAGGCTTAGCAGAATTAACTTAATTACCAGTTAGTGTCAAAGTAATCAATAATTATCTGTTGGGAAAAAAATCACCTTAATTTAACTTCAGAAATATTACATTTTTGTTATGATTTCTTTTCCTTCTCATACTCTCAATTAATTAACTCAAGTACAAGGGGTGGATTAAGGCATACAAAAAATTTGAGCAACGTACTTCTAGCTATTTTTTAAAATGATTGCATCTTATTTTGCATATGGTCAGCTTTAGTATGTATGCTAGTTTAAAATTATTTTATATATTTCCTCATTTTCGTGGGTCTGCTTGTTCTATTAGTTGCTAAAAAGTCATGTTCAAATATTCTATTTGATTATATACTTGTTGATTTCTTTTCATTCTCCCTACCTTTTTATACTGTATGATTAGAACATGCAAATTTAAACATATATTTCATGAAAGATTAACCTTTATGATAATAAAATATCTCTAATTTGATTGTGTGTGTGTGTGTGTGTGTGTGTATGTGTGTGTGTGTGTGTATGTGTGTGTGTGTAATGTGTTTCTGTACTTGGTGTGAATACAAATATTCATGATTTTGCATTGTGTGGTTGCATGATCATATACGTGTGTGTGTGTGTGTGTGTGTGTGCACATGGAAGCCTGAGATGCTGCTGAAAATCATCCTCTATCAACTCTTCCAATTTTCTCATTGAAGCAGGGTCTTTCAATGAAACTCAGACCTTGTTGATGTGCCTAGTCTTGCTGGCCAATTACTCTGGTGATCCCCTTTGTATACCTTCAGAGACTGCCACACTCACCCAGCATCAACATGAGTTTTTGGGGATCATGAGTTCTCAACCTTGTACAAGTACTTTAACTGCTATCTCCCCTACCCTGTATCAATGATTTTAAATATAAACACATAATATTTATTAAAAGACACTACTATCATAATGCCATTTAACAAGCTTTACATTGGTTTGTTTTGACATGGTGTTTTCCATCCTTTTATATTCACCTGCCCTGTCTTGAAATATGTGTCTTATTCCTTTTGTTTGTATTACTGTTTTACTGTTGAGTCATTATGACAGACTTTTCAAACTTAGGCTACAATGTCTTTAGAGTCTCAGCAATTTTTAATGACAGTCTAAAAGAATATATAACAGTTCCATTTATTAAATAAGTATGTTTAAACAATACAGGTCCATATCACAATTATGCAAAGAGTTTTGAGGCCTTATGTAAAGTCTCAAAACTTGGATTCAAACTGAAACCTCCCATTTCATTTTTTGCTCCACATTAATTTTCATGTGGTACTCTTTTCATAGCAACTGCTAAAATCCAAGTTTACAAAACTCTGGCCTACTATAATCCATCTCTGGAGCCAGAAGCTACTCTGGATTAGTTCTTGTAGTGCATACAGTAACTGAAAGAAATCAAGAATTGTTGTTTTCATTGCAATTTTAAAATCTTCCCATGCTAGTGAGTCTTTCTCAACTTGACACAAACTAGAATTACCTGGGAAAAGGGAACCTCAATTTAGAAACTGCCTCTATAAGACTGGCCTGTTTACATGCCTGTGGGGACATTTTCTTAATTAATGATTGACTTAGGAGGGCCCAGCTCACTGTGTGTGATGCCGTTCCTGGGCAGGTGAACCTGTGTTGTAGGGGAACAAGCTAGTAAGTAGCATTCCTTTGTGATGTCTGCTTCCAGTCCCTTGAGATCCCTGAGTTTTGGCCTGGGCATCCTTCCCTCAGTGATGAACTATAATCTGTGAACCAAATAAACCTATTTTTCTCCCATAGTGTGTTTGGTTACTGTGTTTATCATAGCAACAGAAAAGCAAACATTTTCAAAGTACTCCTGTGAGTCTGCCATGGCTCCCATGCTCCCTTAACACATAGTTTCAGATATTTGGTCACATGACAACTTCTTTAAATAGGAACTGATTATTAATATTTAATAAAATTAAGGTTAAATCTACCATCTTACTGTTTTTGTCTTTAGTGGTTTTATTCTTTAGTTTTGATTAGTGATTACATTTGTTATTGTTACTTACTTTTATTACACTTTTGTTTTTCTTTCAAAAATAACATGATCTCAATATATAAACATCTACTAACAACAATATAATTTCCCCAACGAGAATCACAGAAATGCTGACTCCATCTACTTCCAACCTTTGTTCTATTACTATCAAACATCTAAATAGGATGTGTATTTTAAACCACTGCTAACCATCTTCAGTACTGATAATGTATGCTGTTTGCTGAATGTCAGTTACTTGCTACTAGGCTGGATGCTAAAGGCAATTGACTCCCTTGTGTGGCTGAACTGCTATCTATGGTTTGGATGTAAATGTCCATCACTGTCACTCTTGGATTGCAGTGGTTTGGGCTGTATTGGGAGGTGGTGGAATCTTTGGGATATGGGGCCAACCTGGAAGTGTGGGACAGTAAGGGCATGACTTTCAATGATATATCTACTTTGGGGTCAGGCCAGTGCTCTGTTTCCTGTTCTGCTACCAAGCAAGAAGCCACCTGCTATAGTCTCCCACTGCTGCAGATGGAGGGGTTCCATTTGCCATGCCTTCACAACCAGCATGGACTGAACACTCTGAAAACATAATAAGTTTATTCTCCTTTAAATTGTTTATGTTAGTTATTTTGTCATAGTGGCTAGAAAAGTAATACACTAAGTAACTACTTCCCAAAGATACCCATGTTCTAATCCCTAGAGTATGTGAGCATGATATTTCATGATAAAGTGGCTGTGTAGGTATTACTAAACCTTTTAAGATCTGCCAATTACCCTGGATTTTCTGGATTAACACTAAATGTATTCACAGTAGTCCTTTGGTAAGAGGTTTGCAAAGATGGAAGGATATTTGAATATGCAAAGTTGCTAGCTTTGAAGTAGAGGAAATAGCCATGAGCCATGAGATATAGGCAGCATCTGGAAGCTGGAAAGAGTGAGGAAACTCATTTTCCTCTGTGGCCTACAGAGCAACATAGTGATCCAGACTTGGGAATCCAGAATTAACTATAAAAGAACACATTTCTTTTGTTTAAGACCATAAAGTTCAGGGAATTTGTTTAGGTATCAGATGAAACTGGAAAGACATAGTATTGAAAATAATAGATTCAGAGAGACCTGGACTTTGGAACCTAATATCCTTCCATTTCCTGCTTTGATGTCGTGGGCAAACTGCTTAATATGTCAGAGTCTCTGCTTCATCTTCTTGAAGAAGATGACATTATTTACTTAGTAGGCTTCCTAAGAGTATCAAAGGAAATGTATGTAAAACGTTTACTAGTATCACTCACACAGAGGGGTGCTGGTAAGTTGTAATTGTTATTCATATAAAAGAGAAAATAGTATCAGATTACAGTATGCAGCTAAATTGGGCATATGTAACTATTTCCAAGAGTTTATTTTCTGTCAAAATTTGTAGGAAATGAGCCTATTTTGTCAGGAAAGCCCTGGAACACCTCTGCAACTGATGATTTCAGAGATATTCTGAATGACACATCCCACATTCAGCCTGGGATTTATTGTTTATATCTCATAAATTCTTATCATGGTTCCTAAGCATAAATCAACAGACGTAAGAATTCCTAAGGCTGATTTTTTTATCCTATTGACAATAGTTATTAGAATGGGGACCAACTCTGGATTTTATATTAAAGTAGAAGATTTACTTCAAAAAAGCTGATGTTCCTAATTTTTCTCCAATATTAGAATGGTTTTGGCTGTCCCACACACTCCACTGAACCATAGGTGTTCCGTTCTGTGTTTTCACATGTATGTTTCATCACCTTCAACTTGACTTCCTACAAGGCTCCAGCTTCCTACATCTCTGTTTCCTCCAGACATGCATTCACTCTCTATCTCTAAACACATCCTAGGTGGGGTCTTTTTATTTCTCTCTAGTTTTCATTCTTCCTCCACATCTCAGCTTACATATCACTTGCCTGACCTCCTGAGAAATATGAAAATTAAACCACCTGTTCTTACTTTACCCATTATCCTTTTTACTATTATATCAATAATATTATTATAATTTCTGATTTTTAAATATGCATGCTTTTGATAGGATTTCTTTCAATGGCTATCAGAGATAATGTGAAGGTAAGAGACCAAATATCCTTTGTTCCTCTAAATAAATACCTGGCCCAGAGCTTAGCACCCAATTACAAACAGTAGATGTATTTTGCTGCCATGAGCAAATAAATGATATACTGCAAAATAAGTACCATCAAGGGTCCAGACAGACTATATCCCAAAGAGCCCTCATTTGCAGAGTCTTGGTTAGAGTTCATATATTTTTAAATTTCAAAGTTATATCACTTTGAGAACTACTATATCACAGGAAAAACAAATCAAAAAATGTACTAAGTGAAAAAAAAAAATAATTCCCACAAAAACCTCTGTGATATCCCAGGCAAGGGAATCAATCCCAAGTGCAGCGTACAGTTAAAAGTAAAACAAACAAATAAAAAGGCAAGAGAAGCTGATCATCATAGCAAAGCTTCCAGGGAGAGGCTGGAAAGAGTTCTAAAGCAATACAGAAATTTGCTGGAACTATTCTTAGAGAGTTGTTTCTTTCTTTTAATTATCTACACTTATTGGAGTTGTATTTCAAATACTATACGTAATAATAACAATATTTATTTGTATAAAAGACCAAGTGAAAAGGTACATATGAACCTTCAACAGAGAAAGGTCATCTAGTTTCCTTTGCCTCCTGTTACCAATCCCTCAAATTATGGTTTTTTCTATGATAGGTACGTTAACAGGCACATCATAAAGTCAAAACTTTCATCATTCAAGTTATTTTTATGCCTCCATTAAGACATAATGCATAGAGTTGATGAGCATTTAAAGCACGTGAATTTATGACTTGATATATATGTATGTATGCATGATGAAACTCTTACTGAAATAAAGACAAGCATTTTCCTCATGCTCCAAGTTCCTTTGTCCTTATAATCCATCGGTTTGCTTCCTCTGGGTATTTCCAACCTGTGTTTTCTAAGTACAAAGACTTAACTTTTTAGAATGACTTGTAATTATCATACAAATGTCAGTCTTTGCTTTCTCATGGTCTAGCTTTACAAAGTGTAATTACTTTGAGATTCACCTTGGTTACATGTATTTCATGGCTGATAAATATTCAGTTAGATAAATAAATATGTCAAAATTTAACTGAAGGACATTTTAGTTGTTTCCACTTATTGCCTATAACCAATAATGCAGTGATGAAGGAGCTGGAGAGATGGTTCAGCAGTTAAGAGCTCTTTCTGGTTTTCCAGAAGACCCAGGTTCAATTTCCAGCACCCACATGGCAGCTAACATTCTTCTGTGACTCCAGTCTCAGGAAATCCAATGCTTTCTTCTGGCCTCTGTAGGCACTGAATGCATATGGTACACAGACATACATGTAGGCAAACACTAATACACACTAATATAGGTAAATAAAAATAAAGAAAATCTAAAAACAACAAAACAAACTCAGCTATAAAAATTAAGGTAGATGTCTGTTGGGCACAGATTTTTATTTCTCTTAAGGAAAAACCTGGGAGTAAAATGCCAAGTCACATGAGAGGAATTTTTTTGCTACAATGCTGAGCCACTTTCCAAGAGTAGTGTCTTATCTGCCAGTAAACAGCACATAACAAATTTAACTACTTTACTTATTGCTAACAATTGATATGGTGAGCCTTCTTACTTTTAACTGTTCTCATGTATGAATATTGTTATCTTACTGTATTTTTTTTGTCCTGAATGACATAACCTCCTTTCAAATGGTCCATTTAAGGCATTGACTGACTCATCCTGAGTCATCAAGACTATGAATTCATGACCACTTCCATGACTTTGCTGGAGAGTATGAGTTGTCAACCTGAGCTACATTCTGGTCTACATACTTTACTCTTCAGTGAAGAGATTCTGTGAAGATTTTGCTTAACCAATTTTATCAGTAAAAATAAAGATCTCAAAATTTAAAAAAAATAAACTTATAAATGTGGTATGCATAGACATTTAAAAGGATACCATACAAATGGAATAAGATTTTATTTTATTTATTATTATTATTTTTACTATTATTGTATTACTAATATTATCTTGTTTTTTTCAAGAGGTTTCTCGGTGTAGCCCTGGCTGTCCTGAAACTCACTCTGCAGACCAGGCAGGCTCGAAACTCATAGAGATCCCCCTATCTCAGCCTTTGAGGACTGAGATGAAAGGTGTGCGTCACCATCACCTCTCTTAGAATAAGAATTTTAAATACTTAAATAGACATAATGATTTAATATCATTAGTTAACACTGAGTGACAAAATATTATCACAGATTCTGTTAATAGGAGTGTATATAAAGCTGTATTTCAACTAGTATTCTTGATATTTTCTAGATTGTTGTCGATAATGGTTTTTATCTGACAGCATTTCTTCCTCTGAGTGCCTTTCACATACAACTTAGGTATGTGTGTATCCTTAGGCAAGATAAAGGGGTAGTCCGTGCAGGAATCTTGTTTCCTGGAATTACTCTTACCATAATCATCTTCAGTGAGTATTTCTGATGTGCGAGACATTTTGGAAGTTGCTTTTCTAAGTGAGGTTATTTTGGCTAACATTAGATAATATAAACCATAAATCACACATCTGAGAATATAGAAACTGAGATGCATTACGAAGTACAGGAAACAGACTCTAACTCCCTTTCTTTGTCTTCTCCATGCAGCAGAGTTAACAGAAATGATCCTACAGGAGTATCTTAGGGCATGCCAGAGTCCACCAACTCCAACAGTATACTAGTAAGACTTAACTACTGTGCCATTTATGTGTATATTTATTATATGTATATTTACTGCCTTGAATGTGGTTTATTTCAACGAATGGTCTGTATGAGCCTGAGATAAAGGTATATTCTACTGTTGTGAGAGGATTCCACACTTGCGAGTAATACTGGTGTTGCTGAGTTCTGCTGTGTCCTTACTGTTTTTCTGCCTGATACATCTGTCTATTTCTGGTGGAGGGTTATTGAAGCTTCCAGCTCTAAGATGGGTTTATTTATTGCTGCCCACAAGTCTGCCCATTTTTGCTTTATACATTTTGATAATGCTGTCAGAGGCACACATGTGGATACTTGTTAATTGACTTGCTGGGTTCGAGGTCCTCAGCTGTAAGTAGCAGAGACTGGAAATCCAGAACCAATTTCTCTATGAGTATACATACCTTTGAGGTGAAGCTCTCCACCATACTTTGTTTAAATTACAAAGTGCTGTGGCCAATGGAAACATTCTAGTGGTATTCTCTTCATTTCAACTCTGTTAACTAAAGCACCCATGGCTTGAGTCACAGTTGAAGGTTACTGTGATAACCTTGGTTTCCTTTGCACATGATAATGCCTGTTTATAACTGGCAAAACTGCCCCAACATTTCAGCCAGAAGATGACAAAGTCACAAAATCCCTAAGCACTATAGGAGATTCCCAACGTTCTTGGTATACTTCTTTTCTAAAAATAGAATTTTATCATATATCTTCATCTGACCAGTTACTATGTGTGCCTAGGAAGATAAAAATTTAAGCACAACTTTTTGCAGAAATTTTGTTTTTTCTCTACTCTCAGAAAATTAGGTTCTGTTAATATAAATAATCTGTCTAGCGCAAAAGCTTAAACCTCCAGTTGAGCAAAAACACAAGACTGTCATTTCAAATGTCAATGAGTCTAAACAATGCAGAAAGGGAAGTCTTTCTGTAAGAAAGTTCTTACTGAAGAGGAAGGAAGGGAACTTAGAACTTCCATAGGGGGTAAAATGGACACTCTATTTTGTGCTTAACCATCACTAAAGTGTAATATGTAAGTTCTACAATCTTTTACTTGCAAATATTTCGTTGCACCCTGGGACTTCTTTGCCCTTCAAATCCTAACCTAGGGTGGGAATGTGAGTATCTTCCTTAAAGTGGGAACTCAAGTGAGTAGATGAGGTTTGGGGGCAGAAAATAAAGTATACAGTCCCTCGGTTTGTTTGTCTAGGCCTTCAGAGCAAATGCATGAATAACGGCTCCAGGATAGAAATAAATTAAGCAGCAGGACTTGGGTTAGACACTTGACACTAATTAAATAGCAACATCACGAAAGACCTCAGTATTTCCATTCACAGATGAGGAAACACGCAGGCATATTTACTTTTCTCACAACCAAATTCTAGGATTAGAAATTGCGTCTCGCAGGTTTACACAAAGTCCCCCCTCCCCTGGGACCCCCTACACCTCTTTCTTTCACTACAATTTGCTCTACACTCAGTACAGACAGCAGGTGGGAGACCAAGCGTTCCTAACCGCTGAGTACAATCTGGGTTGAGAGTTCCGCACTTAACCACGGGAAAGGAGCGCTGAGCACCCCCAAGGGAACCCAGACCAGCGCTGGGGTCTGCACTGCGCCCATTTACCATGGGTTTTGGTGCACTGCACATCCCTGCCTCCCCGCGCCTCCCTATGGCTCACCTAAAGTAGATGGCGCCAAGGACAGCAGCAGGACCGCCAGCTGGACTCTGCCTCGGCAGAAAGCTACAAGGCGTCCCACAGTGCCCAGAAGCTCTGAGATCCGAGAAACCTTCATTTTCTTCACACGGGTTTCAAGCGCTGTAGAACCGCAGAGCAGAGAAGGCAACCCCGCCCAGGGTGCGGGAAATGGCGCCGAGTTCCGGAATAAAGGTTTTGACCACAGCTTCCCCTTGTTGGGCGGGGTCTTGTTTACGACTTGTTCCTGGGATTTCTGTGGAATTTCTCCTGGGAGATCGCTTCAGGGATGCAGGCACAGAACTAAAAACCTAGCAAGTCAGTTCCAGGATGTTCTCTTCGTATGAACTTTGGTTCCAAAGAAAACAAAGCATTATGGGAACGCGGGTTGAATATAACCCGGCCTTGCCGCAACCCCCCTCCCCGCCTTTTTTTTCTTTCAGAAATCGAAAGGGTGGAGCCTAATCAAGGGTGAGCCAGCAGTTGCAGGCCCTGTGTAGTATACAGTAAGAACTTACCTCCTTGTGATGAATTCAGATGTAACTTGCCACAGAAACAAAAATTAAAGCAATGAGCTAACCAGATATAAAATTTATACATATATGGACGCAAAACCCACAATTCTCATCTTAAAGGGAATAAGAGTTTATTCTGGAGTCATTTTGATTGAGCATGTCCCTGGAACAATCATTTAGGTTACCCCCAATTCCATGTCCCAACGTGGAAGCAGTTCCACAAAGTTTTTATGGTTTTACAGAGCAGAGAAAGTCTTAAATCAAGTTTAAAATACATTGGTGAGTACATCAGAGAAGGGAGTATATTAATGTGCTTTCCCGTAGGCTCAAGATGCTATCTGATGGCACCCTTATTATCTTTTGGGTTGGTAGAAGCTAGTTGCCTGCTAAGTTAATAGATTCTAAAAGATTAGTTATTGTTTGCTTGCTTGCTTTGGGTTTTTTGTTTGTTTGTTTTGTTTAATCTATTGTTGCAAATGTTAGTTCTGACACAGGGGGCAAAGAATGGCTATTTCAGAAGTACAAAACAAGATAAGGTAATTAACCTCTGGACTTCAACATTGCAATCCCTCTACAATATTGAAATTATAATTAGCCAATCAGTCTCTGCAAACACAGATACCTTTCAGGAGTTTTCTTTCACAGTCAGATGCAGTTTCTTTTCAGAAGATTTTGTTCACAAATATAATGTCAATGCTCTTCAGCTTACATTAAGTAATGCAGTAATGAATGGGGAAGATCAGGCCTTGCCATCATCCAAGTGAGATTTCATGACAGGTGAACAATTAATAAGATCCCAGAAATGGATTTAACAGGCTTTGCACTGGATTTCAGTTCCTTTCTTAATAATGATGATGAGGAAAGGAAAGGAAGAAAAAGAAGGAAGGGAGGGAGGGAGGAAGGAAGGAAGGAGAAATCAAGAAATAGCCCCCTAATTAGAGAGGATGGTGGTACTTATTGAAATAACAAATATAGAAGGCCAAGTTTAGGAAACAGGATTAAGAATTCAAAGATTACAAGATAGAGCATGTGAACAAAAATGTCCACATTCTGTTTCCAGAACCTGTGGTACTTTGTATGGCAGAAAGACTTTGCTGATTAAATTAAACCAAGAATGTTGAAATGGGGAGGTAATCCTGACTATCAAGATGGGTTTGACAAGCCCAAGGATCCTTATAAGAAGGAGGTACTAGATCAGAGATGGAGAATATTTAGAACAGAGATCAGAGTTACTGCCTCCAGAGAGCAAATGCCAGCAGTCTCTATAAGGTAGAAGAAATAAACAGATTCTCCTCTGGAGCTTTCAGATGGAACCAGTCCTGGCAGTGCTTTGGATTGAGTACTGTAAGACTTACTTAGAATTTAAGTTATTCTCAAAAGAGAATGGAAGAAGAAGATATAGTGCAGTTAAGTGGATTCAGTTCCTCAACTTCCTTACACCGAATGCTATCAGAGCAGGCTCCTCACTCCCACATGGTTTGGGGCTTCCCTCTTAGCACCTGCTTTCTTCCCTCAGTCCTTGATGGGTTTAGCTCCTGGCTGACATTCACTTCCACCAATGCTCCTCTTATGTTAGTCCTCACCGACTTCAAAGGTCATAGAAATGTTTTTGTTTTGTTTTGTTTCTTCACATACTTGGCCTCATAGTTTCTTATCTTTGCCCACTCTACTATGCCACCAATGCCCATAGAATATCCCGGAGCTGTCACTGTAACTGTATCCTCTCCATAAGCTCAACTATTCCACTTAACTACAAGTCCTACCTTTCTAGTTCACCCCCAGTGTCTTGTCTCTCACAATCTGTATCTCACAGTACCTATAAATCCATAGGCCTGCCACAACTGGTCTCTTGCTAAGTTAGATTTGTGCTCCATTGTAAGAGTCACCATTTTGCATACACCTTCACTTACAGTATTTATTGGACAAAACCAACATAAAATTCAATTCTCTATTATTTTGCCTACATTACTATAAAACTGAATGTGACTAGAAGAAAATAATTGATGATGACTAGTCTTACTTTAATGACAACTCATTTCATTTAAATGTTTGTGTTAGGGTGACAACAAAGGCCCATTAAGGGACAACTCTTTCTGGTCAAGAAAATATAATACCTGGCCTGGATGGACACCTCATATTCCAGTTGGGCAAAGTCAACCACCTTGCCAAGAGACCAACTCTAGGAACATGGGCTCACCTTAAGCCATGCTAAAGAGATAGGTAGAATAATCACCTTAATGAGATACTTTGCCTTTTCTTCCCCAAATTCCCACCCCCTACTGTAGTCTTTTGCAGCTATGCTGCTTTCTAAGTCACCGACATTTCTGAAACACACAGAAAAGGGTAGCTTCATCTTTCTTTCTTCTTCTCCTTTTTCTTTTCTTTCTTTTTTCTTTTGTTTCTACATCTTTCCCTTTTTATTCATTTGCTTTTATGTGTATGGGTGTTTTTTGCCTGTATGCCTGTATGCGTGTCTGTGTGTGCACTACTTGTGTGCAGTGCCCACAGGGCCAGAGGAGGGATTCAGATCTTCAATTGGAGTTACAGAAAGTTGTTAGCGTCATGTGAGTGCTGGAAATTGAAGTCCTCTGGTGCCAAAAGATCCGGCTTTTGGCAGGTTAAAGAAATTGGAAAAGAGATGTGGAGTCATAGAGGGCACACACACACACACACACACACACACACACACACACACACACAGACCTTTTCTGAGGGGCAAAGCTTAATTTTTCCTTTTATTCTGCTACTTGTTATATACTTTATTTTTCTCTTATTCCCTTTATACCATCCAAGACAAAAGCTTTTATGTAAGAAGGAAATCACCTTACAACCACAAGTTACATATTTTCCAAAAACAATTAAAATCTTTATATGAGCCAGGCGGTGGTGGCGCATGTCTTTAATCCCAGCACTTGGGAGGCAGAGGCAGGCGGATCTCTGTGAGTTCGAGGCCAGCCTGGGCTACAAAGTGAGTTCCAGGAAAGGCGCAAAGCTACACAGAGAAACTGTCTTGAAAAACCAAAACAAACAAGCAAAAAAATCTTTATGCAAGGAGAAATCCCATTATGATCACAAGTTACATGTTTTCCTTAGAAGCCCATAAGTACTTAAATATTTTCCTGTGTATTAATTTCCCCACCATAACATCTTCACCCCAAAGCAGTGATTTCTTTCTTACTGATTAATAAATTTTTTTTCCTGTGTTTTCAAGACAGGATTTCTCTGTGTAACAGCCCTGGCTGTCCTAGAACTGGCTGTGTAGACCAGGCTGGCCTCGAACTTGCAGAGATCCTCTGGCTTCTGCTTGCCAAATGCTGGGATTAAATGCTGGTACCATCACAATTAATAAAAGTTTAAGCAAGGCAAGTATATTTCAGTAAGCTCCTTTTGAGCTGCAGGCAGCTGTTTGCGGTTTCAATGTAGCAGATTTTCATCTTATTTCTACTCTACAAAAAGTTTAGACAAGTGGTCAGCTAACCACGTATTTTTCTTCACACATAATAGGGTAATTTAATTTACTTTCACAAATTTGGTTTTTCAAGGTGCATACCAAAATCTGTGGTTAATTCTGTAAGCTACTTGACCAAGGAACTCAGGCCTAACCTTGAGTATAGGGACATAATTGCTTTTTTTGATCATCAGCCTGTTTTTCACAGACAGAATCCATGGGACTATAATGCATGAAATTTCCATGTTCTTATTTTCCATCCTCTGCAAATCTCATATCTAACAGAGGGGAAGATGACTTCTAGCCTATTTTATCCTTTCTTTTTTTTTTTTTTTTTTTGTATCTCTTATTGGAGCAACTGGAAAGCAACCTAAATCATTTCCCTAATCATCTTTACTGTCTTAACCACTTATATCTCTTAGACTAACTCAGAAAGTTCAGTTAAATCATTGATTCAAGTAAGCATCATTGCTCTTATAAAAGTCATCTTCATTGTGATCTGCAAGTAAATTGCATGTTGAAGAGTGGGATTTTTCCATGAAATAATCACACTATACTAGATACAGTGGGATCCTTTCACATAGAAATCACACCATGCCTAAAAAAAACCAGGAACACAGCAGTAGCAAGCAGGTGAAGGCACAGCAGAAGAAGGGGCATTCTGGGAACAATGCTCCTGGAACCTTGCCTTTCCAGGATTTACTCATCATAGCTTTGTTATCTGGTGGGTTGTATTCCATAAGTTCCATTGCTGACTGCAGTTCTTCTGACATGGACACCAGTACTCTGGAAGGAGCAGCCAGTACTTCCCCCAGTAAGCCATCTTGAAGCATCTAGCCCACTGGCACATGGCACTGGCAGGCCTTGCCCTTCTCTCCCATTCCCTCTGCTTTGCTAAAAACTGCTAGGTTACATTCCTAAAGCTACTCACCTAGGACTATTCTCTTATTTGGCCACTTCCTCCTCCTGAGGCTGACTACCAAAGTCCAGCAATCAACAGCACCCTGTAGTTCACCTAAAGAACATGCCCAGTTAAAATTAAACACCTCATCCTAACACAGAGTATCCCATTTTATCTTTATAAGCCAACATTTGCCCATGTGCCACATCTGTCTCCCCTGTATTCAGAGGCAGTCCTCTGTCCCTACAGGACAAATATCCCTGTCACCTTTCCCTTGTTCCTTTCCCTTCTTCCCTTGTCCCCTATCTCCTTTACCACCTCATCCTAGCCCATTCTAACACAGACCTCCCCATTTTCTCCTCTTAAAAATTATACCTGCAAAGTCATTTGCTGCTGTTTTTCTGCCTGAGTCAGCAAGCATCCACTTTAACTTTTCTTTCCTGCTTAATAAAGAATCTCTCTGTGACAACAAGTGTTTGGGTGTGGTTTGTGCCTAATCTGGGATCTGGGAGGGAGCCCCTGCTGTTCAGGAGTCCCCATCACATCTCTCCAGCCCTCTTTCCACCTCTTTTTTAAGCATACTTCTCCTAACCCTTCAGGCTTCCCAAACACTGTGATTTACTCTTTTCCTAGAGTCTTCCTTCCCACCATGTGACTGCCTGCCACCACATGGCTGACCTCCATGCTGCTTTAACTCCAGTGGCATGGACTTTTTTCTTCTCTTCTCCAATTTCCTTCCCTGAGCAACTGCTGAGGTTTACAGCTCACAGGCCCTGGTGTTTTGCTGTGGGATGTTCTGTATGTCAAATGTGTTGCTCTGACTGGTTAATAAATAAAACACTGATTGGCCAGTAGCCAGGCAGGAAGTATAGGTGGGACATGCAGAGAAGAGAATTCGGGAAAGTAGAAGGCTGAGTCAAGAGACACTGCCAGCCATTGCCATGACAAGGAAGATGTAAAGTACCGGTAAGCCACAAGCCATGTGGCAAAGTATAGATTAATAGAAATGGGTTAATTTAAGATATAAGAACAGTTAACAAGAAGCCTTAGCCATTAGGCCAAACAGTTTAAATAATATAAGTGTCTGTGTGTTTATTTTATAAGTGGGCTGTCGAACTGCTGGGGCTTGGCAGGACCCGGGGAGGAAACTCCAGCTACAGTGTTTTTTTGTGAAAGTCTAGTAAAATTGTCATTGTGCTTCTGTTTTATTCCATTCTTAAATTATTTTTAAATGTGGGGGACCATCCCCAACTTTTACAACCAGGGTATTTTTTAGCAGGGGGAAGTGAGGAATGTTTAGATAGAAAGAGATACCTAGACAGAAACACAGGATAGCTTCGGGAGGCCTGGGTCAAAACCCACTAGCTCAGAACTTTATTTAAAGGGCTTTTTATAAAAATGCCAAGGGGAGGGGAAAAAGACCTCCCCCTTGCTAGATACAGCCAAATGTAGACTCTTCCAAATATCTGATATCCAGGCCTGTGGCCCATCATCCTCTTGTGCAGTCCTGGTGGGTAAAGTCACTAGGAAACCTAGGTGGGATCCAATAATTAATGAAACTAAGAACTCAAAGAGGAAACCTCAATTTCCCCAGTATTATTTGGTGATCACTGTTATGTTTATCTAAGCTGTTCTATTACCAATAAAGACTCAGGAGTCAGATATTAGGGTGAAAACCTGATAGATCAAAAAAGTGGCGGAGCAGTGATCATTTGACCATCTCTCCACACTTCCCAGATCAAAGAGACAGTGAAATCACTAAATCCCTCTCTATTCCTTCCTGTACATCTTCTCTATCCATATTCCTGGCTTCTCTATGGCTAATTCTGGTCAACTAGTCACTGACTCTGTTTCCTGATTCAAATTTAACTCTATTAACACAGTCTTGGGGTGTCACAGAGTGACAAATATCCCACGATATTTTCCCCTTTTTGTCTAAATAAAAAGGAAAGGTTATAACTCTAACATAGTAAAACTATATACAGTAAGAACAATTATCAGGTAAGAATTACATTCACAATGTCCAGTCCATTTATATTTGTCAAGTTTGGAGAAAATACTCTATATCTATCTTATCTCGGTGAGGCCAAAGTTTTATTCCTAAACCTCTTTCTATCAGAACTTGTATTACCAACTTAAAATTATCTTTTTAGATGTTAAAAGATTTTCTTTGATAAACAACTTAAGCTTTTATGTCTCTCAGCCTTTATAAACTTTACATCACTCTTGTAAGTTTCTTTTCTGAATTTGGTAACAAAGAAAATGATATAACTATCTAGTCTTCAGTCCACATCAGAGGCCCAAGAAAGATAAACTATTACCTGAGTAAACAGGAAGTGCAGAGCAAACAACTTCCAAAACTATATAAATGACAGAGCCATCTGACTGCCTGGACAGTCACCTAAAGTTCCTCTGCAACAATGGGGCATCCATCTTAAAACTATGGGCATAGAATATCTGACAGACTTTTCTGTGAAGTAGCAATTTTGTTCTAACTTTTCTTGGTAAAGTTCGGCAATCACCTTTTGTGTCCTGCTTATCCAATTTGGACAGCATACAGTCAACAGTCAAGGCAAGGGCAGTTTCTTGCCCAGTGGCTAACCTTGTCACAGTGAAATTGAATTCCATATGAAGGTTCTTCCATTCCCATCATCTTCTCTGGAGTAGAGTGGTGCTGCCAGGAGCAGATATGTCTCAATGTCATGAAAAGCCTTATGTTATTAATACATCTTAAATGTCATATTCTGTGGTTCTCTGAACTGTTTGAAAACCACCTATTTATCTACAATATATGTTTGACCTTGAAAGCATACCTTACTACAAGTTTGATTGTTATAGATGACTATTAACCTGCATTTAATTATTCTAAATATTTTGTAATAATAGCATTCAAGGACTAGAACTTCACATTTTTAAAGGAGCTGCATAGGTACAATATCTTATATTTGTACCAATATACAAAAATATCTTAAACAAGAGTAGAAACATATGTATAGTATGTTATAACAAAATAACCTTAAATTTGTGTCAAAATACAAAAATGTATACCAATGTCAGATATTTGAGATTAGTAGCTGCTTTTTAGTTTAGATTTAATAATGTACCTTTTATCCTATCATTCCTATATCTCCCCTTTTTCTTTTCAGAAAGAGATCCATGAATCTAACTTCTTTTGCTTAGTTTTTCCCATGACCATGTCCAATAATAATTTGCAACCAACCCCCCTAAATGATGACAAACACCTATAACCCACTGAATGAACAAAATCCACACACCCCACCCACCTTTTGGGAATGTGGATGTCATCTTCTTAAAATTACTTCCTGTTTTCTGAGAGTGATGACATCTTTAAGGGACCCTAAGAAAATTGAGCTAATGGTTTATTCCTGGGAAAGGTAGCTGTTGTCTGGTCTCATTGTGATAGGAAAATGCAGAGCTTATCTGAAGTCCTGGCTGGAGTAGTCTATGAGGCTGGACTATCTTAGCTAACTGCTTTTATGTTGTCCTGAGCAGTTTGCAGCCCAAAGTGTTTGTCAATTTAATGGTGTTATCACAGTCCAGTTGGATTGGTCATTGCAGGGCCCCATCATCTTCTTGAAGACCTCAAATGTTACTGGCAGATATTGTCATAGTTCACTGGAGAAAGCTTAAACATTTCCAATGTCATATGCAGCAGGTATCTAAGAAGTTAAAGGACCACAATCTGTTGAATACATCTCGGGCACACAAACTTAATTCCTAGTTACCTGCTTCAGACTCAAACCCAAAAACATGTACAGGAAGCTAGATGAAGCTTACTTCTGGAATCAATTAGTACTCTATATGATCACCAATATCATAACAGAAAGTTTATGTATAGAGTGAAGTTATGAATTTTTGAGATAATACTTATACCTTAAGAAAAGTTTTTGTTTTTGTTTTAAAATTTTTTTCAAGTCAGGGTTTCTCTGTGTTGTTTTGGTGCCTGTCTTGGATCTTGCTCTGTAGGCCAGGCTGGCATCAAAGTCACAGAGAATCACCCAGCTCTGTTTCCCGAGTGCTGGGATTGAAGTCGTGTACCACCACCACCTGGGTCTTAAAAAAAGTTTTAAAGAATCAAATGGAAAGCAAAGGATTATGAAATTAGTGGCAACAGACTATTCCCTTAATTTTGGTTTTTCTTCTGTCCCATACCAAGTAGCTCTTCTGAACTGAGACATAGATTTTAGATTTTTTTTTTTATGACGCATGGATTTAGAGAAAGAGAGAGCCATGATCAAAGCCAGATTTAATTTTTAATTGAGTTGGGACCATAAAAAGACCACTTGCCTTATATGTCTGTAGAGAATAGTAGAAACAAACATTTGGGAAGATTTATGAAGATCTACCCTGTTGGAGAGGTATTATACAATTAGGCCAATTTACTCTTTTCCTTGGGATATTTTCTTTTGATGATTTGTCCTCTTCTTCTGATGTCTCATTTTTCAGTGGTCTTCAGATTCCTTAGTTGGATGCTTTTATTCACCTGGAAAGACAAAACAAAACTCTGCCCCAACCCTAACTTTGGGGAGTTCCTTTTTTGGCAGATTATATATTTCTTAAGGCAAAATTTTTTTTGGCAACATAAAAAGTATTATCATATATATATATATATATATACACATACATACATATATATACATATATATATATTTCATACCTGTCAACTGAAAGGCATTTTTTAGTCTTATAAGTTAGTTTGGATAGTATGACCACACTGTTTGATAACTATCCCCCCTCCTAATCAAGAGATCTCTCCTGTTCAAATCTAATCTTTATCAATCTTGATGACATCCATAGCTTTTCTTCTCTTGTGGAAATAAAAGCAAAATCTCTTCCCCAATGTAACACATATCCTGATTTCCATTCTGAGGTCAACACATCTTTAAATTATACAGGCTGATTTAATTCAACAGTTTTTTTTTTCTACTGTCTAATGTCTTTACGCAGCTGTCGTTCCTTTCTCATTAGCATTTAAAAATTTAAAGTTAATAAAGCACTGTGTAACCTATCTCTGGGGGGTCTTTATTACCTCTTTCTGTTTATTAAGCCCATCTTTTAAAGTGCTCTTTGGTCTTTCTAAAGCTACTTGTTCTAGAAGATTGTATGGTATACCTCTGATATGCTTTATGTTGTAATATGTAAAAAACTGTTCCATTTTACTAGAGACATATGTTGGAGCATTTTCAGTCTTAATTTGTACGGGTATAACCATGATGGCCATAACTTCTAATACATGTGTAATTACAGAATCAGTCTTTTCAGAACTTAAATCAGTTGCCCATTGAAATTCTGAATATGTATCTATGGTATGGTGCACATATTTTAATTTTCCAAAATCTGCAAAATGAAACACATCCATTGCAAAATTTCGTTACTTTCAGTATACTTTGGGCTACTTACTGCTGGTAATGGAATTTGATTATACAGAGAACAAGTAGGATATTTCCTTATAACTTCTTTGGCTTGTTGCCAAGTGATAGAAAAATCTTTCTTAAAACCTTTGCTATTAATATGGTGTTTCTTAGAAATTTTGAGACTTCTAGCACGTTTCCTAGCAACAGCTGATTAATTTCATCATTGCCTTGTTCTAGAGGGCCTGTAGATATGTATTGGATCTGATATGTGTTATATACAATGGATGATTTTATTTCTGACTACTTGTTGTAGCTGAATAAATAACAAAGTTAATTCTGAATCATCTAGAATAATTTCAGTGGTGTCAGTATGTAAAACAACTGTTTCTGCATATTGAGAGTCAGTAACTATATTAAGAGGCTCTGAAATATCTCATAGTTATTCTGATTTTTGAAGTGAATCATAAGGACTTTGAGCCACTTTATTATTTTTCCTGACTTATGACCCTGAATTTTTTTTATTTATTTGCATCAGTATAGAATGTAGGGGCTCCAGAAATTGACATTCCCTTCTTTATATGAAGGAGAATCCAATAAGTTCTTTTATAAACAGAAGTCTCTTCCTTTGGACATATTTATTGCTAATCTCTTCTAAAAAAATTACTGCAAACTCTTTGCCAGTGTTCATTCTCTGCCCACAATGATGCAATTTCAGCATTAGTAAAAGTCACCACAATTTCTACAATTTCTGTTTGATCTATTCCTGCCAATTGCTGAAATCTCAGTTTTTCTTTCAGAATCAATCCAGAAATCTTTTCCACATAGGTCTTTAATTTTTAACTCTGTTTGTGTGGTAAAAATATTCATTCTAAGAATCTCTTTTCTTTGCATAGGAATTCCTATAGGGGAATGAGTGGTTTGACTAGGATACAATCAAGCTATGGATCCAAGTGATCCACATGTGCATCCTGTAATTTCTTTTCT
This sequence comes from Peromyscus californicus insignis, assembly GCF_007827085.1. Classification (NCBI taxonomy): domain Eukaryota; kingdom Metazoa; phylum Chordata; class Mammalia; order Rodentia; family Cricetidae; genus Peromyscus; species Peromyscus californicus. The sequence goes on from NW_026294436.1 coordinate 80,155,044, forward strand.
ACGAAAGTCAATTCTCTCTCAGCCTCAGATGATAATTTTCTTGTACTATTTAAGTCCTTATCACCTTGTAAGATTTGAAATAATATTGCCCAGAAAATTTTGAAAATCACTAAGCGTTGGTAATTGATCTCTCCTGTTTTGTACTTTATGTGGTTGAATTTTCTGTAAACTTATCTTGTAGCCTAGGTAATTAATAGCATCTCTTCTTTATATTTTTTCAGGAGCAATTTATAGTCCCAAACAAGGGAAAATTCTCTTTACTTCATCAAACATTTTTCTAAGGTATCTGTATCTGAATCAGCTAGTAACTGCAATCCATATTACTGTAAATTATAGATTGTGTTAACTGTTTACAAATGATTTCTAATGACTGTTGTACAAAATATTGACACAAGGTGGGGCTGTTTAATATGCCTTATGGCAAGACCCTCCACTTCTATTTTCTAACAGGTTGAGAACTATTGTAAGTGGGCACCTCTTTTCATAAGAAGGCAATTTTTTTTTATCCTGTTCTTGTAAAGGTATAGTAAAAAATCAGTATTTGAAGTTAATCACTATAATAGACCATCCATCTGGTAATAAGGAAGGCAAGGGAATTCCAGGCTCTAATGAGCCCATTGGCTGGATCACCTTTTTTTATAGCTTTCAGGTATGTTACCATTCTCCACTTTTCAGGGTTTTTTTTTTTAATGACAAATATAGGAGAATTCTTATATTGAAGAATGACCTATAGGTCAATTATTAAATATGTTGAACATTTAGCTTCTCCTGTACCAGCTATTCTAAGGCCTATGATTTTTCTGATGTCAAAGGCCACTTTCCACCCACACAGGTTTGTCAGTTAACCATTTTAAAAGTAGGGCTGTTGGTACCTTTGAAAGACCAACAACTGTTTTGTCATACTTATGTACAACTTGAACGGTTGGTTATTGTTCTTGATAATACCTTTTAATATTTCTCTAAGAAGCATTCTTTATTTTATGGTTTGTTCCTGAGATTGTAGAAATGTTAATCTGTATTTTCCATTCCTGCAACAAATCACATCCCCATAAATTCATTGCTATGTTAGCCACATATGACTTTAATTTTCCTATCTGTCCTTCTGATCCTATACACTGGATCCACCTTGCACTTTGCTTTACATGAGATAAATTTCCAATCCCTAGAAGCTGAATAATTAATTCTGGAAGAGGCCAATCTGTATGCCAAGATTTTGGGGAAATTGTTGTTTCATCTGTGCTCATGTCTAACAATCTTCAATTACAATGCCATTTATTTGTATCTTTAGCTTTGGTATTTAATCATTTATAGAAGTCTGCCAAAATACTTGTGTTATGGTCTCTCCTGAATTTTTTTTTGTTTTATCTACTGGAGCTGTTCTGTCTTTGATCACTTCCAAAGCAGTATGGTTTTTAACAACAGGCATTAAGTTTTTTAATTGTTCTATGAATGAATTTCTCTAATGCTGATGAAATTATTGAACCAAATTTGATATTGGGGCCTGGGGAAGGCCCCCTAAGGCATTTCTTGATGGCAAAGGGTTACCTTGCCTGTCCCTTGTTGACCGGTACTCATTAGTCCAGTTCTGGGCTTTGCCATACCTTTGGCATACTCCAGAAATCTGGGGGCTTCTATTTAGATTATCCCTAGAAAAAACATTGTTTCTAGGACAGCTTTGCCTTCAGATGATCTTGTTTATCACAATTAGAATATCTGACATTTTGATTTTTCTTAAAATTTTCAGAAATCACTTCTCCTATCAAAGTAGCATCATAGGTATAAGATCCAATATCAGCTGTATTTCTAGTCCAGACATGTATTGGTGCTGATCTTCCCTTTAAAGGCCTAATCCTCCATTTGCTAAGTTAGCATTTTCAAAAGCTAAAGATTCAACTAATATTTGTCTGACTTCTGGATCTAATACTATTCTATTTACAGCTGAAGTCAATCTTTGCAAAAAAAAAAATCAGTGAAGGTTCCTTTTTGGCCTTGTATAATTTTAGTAAATGACTCAGACCTCTTTCCTGATTCTTCAACCTTGTCATAAGCATTCAAAGCTACTAGATGACATAGGGCCAAGGTGTGATCATCAAATCCAAACTGTCTTTGCAAATCAGCATATTGGTATTCAACAAGACACTGTTCTTGGGAAATATCAATACATCTAGCCCTATTTTGTTGTTCTATAGCCCTAGCCTCCTCTTTCCACCATGTTTACCATTGTAACTGAGGACCAGCTTCCAATATTGCTGAAACTAAGTCTTTCCAGTTTGGGGGATAAATCTGTTCTGAGTTGCCCATGAATTTAACATCTGCTTCACAAAGGATGAATGCATATCATATGAAAAGACTACTTCCTTAAATCTCCCCCAAATCTAACATTTCTATAGGATTCCATTTAACTTCTGCATAACCTTGATGTTGCTTATTGTCTGCTTGTCATTCTTGTATAGTATCTTGATAAATTAAGGTTGGTTTTCTAATCACCTTGGTTTGCTCCTCTTCTATTTCATCATGTAGTGGTACAGTAGTTTGTGGTCTAAATTCCTCTGACTGTGTCTGAATTTTTTTTTAATTTTCATTAGTAGGTCTTTCTAAGGCTTGTATCTTACCAGTCAATTTTTCATATTTGACACCGATATCAAACCCCCTTTAAGGATAAAATATGATATACCAAATTGACAGTAATTATAATTGACATTATGTCAATCCCAGCTAAGTCAGTTATCCCTTCATTTATTTATTTTTTTTATTTTCCAGCCATCTATTGTGGCACTATACAGAGTCCTAATTCCAAGCATGGTAATATCACCCATTCTTAATATGGGAAAGATTTTTCTTTGGACTTCCCAGGTGTCTTACCAAATCTGTTGACTTTTCAGGTTGTTCATAGCAGCAGTGGCTGCCAGGCAGCCTGGACACTGCGAAGTATGGGCAGCAGGGGCATGACAGGAGGCAAGGGTATGGTGGATGCTGACATGAGGGTACTTGGATGACAGAACAGACAATGGCTGGCTAAGTTGTGGTATCTCATGTGCATATGTGGAGGATTAGCAGCAGCAGAAGCCTGAGTGGGCATTGTAGCAGGAATGGGTGTCATGTGGTGTTGGCTCTAGGAGGAGACACAGGAGAGCTGTGAAGTACAAAACCCCTAATCTGTGGTGAAGGTTTGGGGGTAGGTGGTGGGAGAAGTAAGCAGAGGATTGGCTGCGGTTGTGGGAAGAACTAGCAACTTTAGAAGCTACCATGTGACCTTGTGCCACACACTGGACATTGGTTATTGTGGTTAGCTAAGTTGCTCTATTATCAATACAGACTCAGGAGTCAGATAATGGGGTGAAAACCAGATAGACCAAAGAAACAGAGGAATGATCAGCTGGCCTTCTTTTCACACGTCCCAGATAGAAAAGACTGCAAAATCTCTAAGTCCCTCCCTACTCCTTCCTGTGCATCTTCTCTATCCATATTTCTGGCTTCTCTATGGCTAATTCTGGTCAGCTAGTCACTGGCTCTGCCCCCTGATTCAAGGTTAACTTTCACAGTCTCAGGGTGTCAGAGTGCAGTCAAATATCCTGCAACAGATCACAAAGGGAGTTCCCTCATTTTTGGTAACATTTGTAATTTTCTTGATGTCCCCTTTGTTCTTTAATCAATTTACTATTTCATTATAAATGACTTAAATGTGAATTGTAGTACATTTAGCTGCAGCTTTAGCCCCTACCCACTAGTTAGCAGGAGTATTTCCCTCCTCCCCTCCTCCAGTTTTAACCACCATAATGACTCTAGAAACCCCACTCTATCAACAACTGAGGTAGATCATTCCTATTCCAAACCCCAAAGCTGGGAAGACAATGAAGGTTTTACCATCCACTCATTTCTCTGCTCTGTTGCCTCTGGTTTGTTTGCATGCATGTTATACTATGGTGATAAACCAGAACTATTAAATGGACTTTTTAAAGGAGTTATTGACCACAGCAGCAATATGTACTGAAATGCTGAGGTTGTAGGTTTGGCCTTGTCAGAAAATATTTTGTCAATGTTTAGAGAGTATTTTCCAGAGAGTGAAGCCAGCAAGGGAAAAGAGAATAGGAGTTAGGACAGATTACTCAGGAAATAATCTTAGTCTTCAGGTCCTGTAAGTTTTTTTCTTTTTAATTAATTTATTTCTTGTGCCTGGCTATTTTGCATTCACGAATGTCTGTGTACGTTGTGTGTGCCTAGTGCCCATAGTCTCCAGAAGAGGCTGTCTAATTCCCTGGAACTGGAGTTATAAACAATGTGAGCTTCCATGTTGGTGCTAGGAATCATAGCCAGGTCCTCTGGAAGACCCGCAAGTGTTCTTAATTGCCGAGCCATCTTTCTAGCCCTACATGTGATTTTTAAAGCCACAGTCATAACTGCCCCCTACATACACACACACACACACACACACACACACACACACACACACACACACACACACGATGGTAAATATCACATTTTTAGGTGAAGGTGAAATAGAAATCTGGTTATTGATAGGAAGCTTTTTTTCTCAATAGTCTAGAGGGTAGATCTAATGTATAATGGGAGAACTGAGGGAACTTGTTTCCTGAATAATGTGTACATATTGGGGATGAGGAAGCCAAATTTATGGATTGAGACATTGGCTAAAACAACCAAATTGTGTGTTCTGTAATTAATTACTTTTAAATTATAAACTCTTAAGACCCTAGAGTTGTGTATATTATTTAGGAAATCATTGACTTCAGAAAGACAAAGTCATGTAAGATTTTTTTAATACAGTTTATTTGATTGGTGAATATATTACACTAAATGGCATTTTATAAAAAAGCTGAAGCTTATGAGAAAAATGCTAAAGAAATGACCCAAGCTTGAATTAAAAATCAGCTTATATAGTTCCCAAATCTCTTACAAATTAGAATTACAGATTGATTGTGGATAGGCTAAGAATACACAGTATTATGAGAAAAATATTAACCCAAATGAGTATGCTTAGCCAAATCAGAGAAAGTAATTTCTATTAAAGTCAGTGTTTCCAGGTAGGTGTGCTCATCACAACTGCAGGAAATATTTCAGATACAGGAACGTTGAACTTTTTGATTTTTCAAACATGCATTGTCATCTAAAACATTTACACTTGAGAACTATACAGCCAAATTACAGAATAAAAGTAACAAAAGGAAATCTCATGATATTTTAAGTAAGATTTGATTTTGTGTTGGACTATATTCATAGCTTTCCTGGGCTTCATGTGGCCCACAGGCAGTTTGGACACCCCTGGTAGATGTTAAAAGCTCCATTGTAATCCAAAGCATATGGTAACAGTGTGTAGGCCACTTTCAAAAAGATGGGGCTACATATAAGAATGAGTTTTCTTTATGAAGTTTATACTTGCAGCATCATCTACATTTCCATACCCACAGCCTGTCTTCAGTCAGTTCACAAATAAAGCTTCATAGAGGAGGCCTCACTAAACGATGTCTGTGACACCATCTTTAATATCAAACAAACCTCTGTTCTGCTTGAGAGTAAATTGCATATAAAAATTACAGTTTATGAAATTAGTTCACTGATACTACAACCTCTCAGAGATGTACTGATATTCAAGTACTTTCTTTCTTATCAATGTTCAATGCAATTCCAAGCCAGGAGACACCAAAACAGATAATTTCTGAGTAGGTAACAATGTGAATAATGTAACTCAAGTTTAAGTAACATGACTAGAGCATCAACATTCTCTCTATTTGACAGTTACAACCATTAAACAATTAGATGATATCATTCTATTAGGAAGTACTTCAGATAATATGAACTGGAACACACAACTATATTTTATGCTGATAAATACAAATAAAATAAAAATCAATGTCTATCTAACAAATACAATAACTTTTCTTTGGCTCCCTTACTTTGAGTGTGGGATCCCTCTGATACAATGTTCCTTTTCTCTTATATTCCTTTGCTAAGACTCCCTGGGAGCAAGTATGCTGTGGATACAGCTCTGTATGCTGTGAATGTGTTGCTCTGATTTGGTTGATAAATAAAACGCTGATTGGCCAGTAGCCAGGCAGGAAGTATAGTATAGATGGGATAAATAGAGAGGAGAATTCTGGGAAGTGGAAGGCTGAGTCAGGAGACACTGCCAGCCACCACCACAATGAGAAGTAAGATGTAAAGTACTAGTAAGCCACAAGCCATGTGGCAATTTATAGATTAATAGAAATGGGTTAATTTAAGATATAAAAACTAGATAGCAAGAAGCCTGCCATGGCTATACAGTTTATAAGTAATATAAGTCTCTGTGTGTTTACTTGGGTCTAAGTGGCTACAGGCTCTGGCGGGACTGGAGAAATCTCCAGCTACACAAGTAAAATTTTTCTCTTCAAATACTACAATAGTTTCTTTGTACACTTATTCTTACTCTATTATATGTATGTCTTTTTGTCCTAATAAAGTGAGTCCAAGAATGTAAAGTATCTGTCAAATATATAGGAATCAGTTTAAAGCCACAACTGAACCTAAATTCTCTTTTAAAGAATTTATAAATATGAATGTGTGCCTCACTGTATGCATGAACACTACATGTTTGCAAAAGTTCACAGAAATCAGTAGAAGGCATCAGATATTCTGGAACTGTAGTCACAACTGATTGTGAGCCACCATGAAGGTTTTGGGAATTAAACCTGGGTCCTCTGAAAATGGAATATGTGCTCTTAACCTCTGAATCATTCATTTTTCCAGACACTTATTCTGAATTCTTAGGCCAAGAGAATATTTTAGCTTTACTTTCTCTATCTGGACTATTACTTCAGCTTACTATCATCTTTCCCCTTTATTCTACAAGAAGAAGTCTTGTCAATTTCATCAACAAATTTTGTGCTGCTAAGTCTAATGGTCAATTTTCATTTCTTGTCATTTTTGAGCTATCAATAGCTATCTTTCAAAATGGTAGAGAAGTCTTTCTGAGTGAGATACGGCATCAAAGAGTCTCAGCAAAGTATACCTTCTAGTGTTCACTCACATTTTTCTGGTACCTTAGTTAGATTATAAATAGTGCTTGCTCACCCCTCTGTACTTTTCATCATTCAATCTTCTATGTACATCTAACTTCAATATTTCCTCCTTTCTCTTAATTTCTAGAATCTTCTCCAGTCTTATTCTCATCGAATCAGTTAACTTCCTAGTCATTGCAAGCTACACCATTAAAGGAGAATGGCTGTGCATTCGCCATCATATCATATGGGAGCATCTTCCTTGTTTCTGTTATTTTGTGACTGAACCTTTATTCCCATCTGAGGAACTCCTCCACTAAAATTCTGGCCCAGAAATTCTTTATTACTTCCTTGTTTTTATTTTTTTTTTCTCTTTCTACTAGATTGTCTCCATCAGCTTATAGGAACTGTGGCATAGATACATCTATTAATTATTCAAAAGTCATTCCTTTATTTTTGCTGTGATTATCTGACCCATTATAGAAAATCTCCTAGAGATAGCACAGCTATCTATAGTTGGTACTTCATTTTCTGTTCTTTCATTTTCTCTTAAGGTTAATCCAACTTCTTTCTGAACATTTATTTCTACTAAAATTATTTTTGTTAAGTTCATCAACAAATTTTGTGCTGCTAAACCCAATGGTCAATTTTCATTGCTTATCATTTTTAAGCTGTCAACAGCAATTTCATAGTTGTATTTTCTCTCTTCCCTAAACTCTCTGTACCACCGCACACCACACTTGGGTATCTCTTGCATCAGAGGCTGCCTCTTTTGCTAGTCTTCCTTCTTTTACAGCTCCTCACATTAGAAGCCATGAGGCTCGATACTTGGGCTTTTTCTCTTCTGTGGCCTCTTTAAACTCTATGATGATCTGATTCAGTATCTTTATTATGTATGTATTTGTATGTTCAGTATCATATGTGATGCTTGGAATGTGAATTTGTCAGCTGCCTTCTGGATACTTTTACTTGATTATTTATTAGATATCTCACATTTAGCATCCCCAAAGCAGAACTGACTTCTCCCTAGTCTACTTATCACATTCTGAATCATCTTAATAGCAACGTTATCATTCCAGTGGCTAAGGTCCCAAATCCCTGGCATCATTGTTGGTACCTTTCAGCTCCTTTAAATCCAGATACAAACCATTATCTAGCCCTCTTGTTATTATCTTAAAAATGCATGCAGAATATGGCCTCCTCTTGCCAGGCTGTTGTTTCTTGCCGGGATTATTTTATCAGCCTCCTTGTTGATTTCCTTCTTCCATCCTTAACTTCCTATAGCCTCTTCTTAACCCAGCAGTTAAGATGATTATGTTATTCTTCTGCTTAAAACTCAGGTGGTGCTTCCCATCTCAAAATAATAACTTATTAGAATGACCTAGCCCACCCTATCTAGTCATCCAGTTCCTTCCCAAGTACCTCTCTGAGTATGTTTTCCCTATTTGATCAATCTACTCTAGGCCACACAAACCACCTTGTTATGTCAACACAGCAAGACCTTAGTCTTTGAACTTGCTCTTGTTTGTATATACCTCGAATGCTCTTCTTCTATGTAGCTACTTGTCTGGCTCCCTACTTTTCTCCAGTCTTTGCATAAATGCCATTTTCTTAGTGAATACTTTCTATGTATTCACTTTCTTCTCTCTATCCTCTTTCCCTGTTTATTTGTCTTTAATGATATTTTATTCTTATCTCCCACCCCCTTTTGAGACAGGGACTCATCCACACAACCCTGCCCTCAAAATTCACTATGTAGCTGAGGCCGGCATTTAATTCCTGATCTTTCTTCTACTTCCCAAGTGCTATAATTATTAATACATGCCATAATGTCTGAATTCATTTCATTCTTAATCATTTAAAATTATTCTTAATAATCTTGTTAATCACATTTGTTACATATTTACTGAATAGACAAGTTTTTAAAACTAAGACCTTCAGTTGGCAATATGAACTGGGTAAGTTAATAATATTATACATGGCTATTAAAGACTGATATCAAACAATATTTACTTAAGATAATGCTTAAGAAACACTATGAGAAAATATTAAAGAAAATCTTGACATATATATTAATAATAAATTTCAGTTTCATTATATACCATCTTGTCATGTTATCAACTTGCTGGGTTGTATGGATCAACTGAATATACTTCTCGTGTTTCTAAATGAAAATCTCCTTCTTTAGGCCTTGTTTTTGTATAATAGTTGCTAAAAGAGAGACATAAGAAAAATAGTCAAATCTTTACTCACTAACTGTGATTATGGTGAGAACTGATTAGCTGTCTGCTTTCTACCATCCCAGAAAAATTGTATTTTCACATGTGATTTCATCTCTTTCTCTTAAATATTAAACACCACAGGTCCCAATTTTAAGGGCACATAAAAATAAATAACTTACAGGTTTGGTAATTGTTCAAGTTAGAAGCTGACCCTCAATAACTTATTATTTTCATTTACATAACAATAAAAGCTTAACTGTATTTCAATTAGTAGAAAATAAATTTAAGTAAATTTAGAATATGGAATTGAAATAAGTGTTATGAACTTTTTAAAACATACTTGTTTTGTTAATATCAATTGAGACTAAAGAACATAGTGCCCTATGATATAACATGCTAATAAGTGATCGCAAGCAGACAGGAACATTATAAATTATTTTAGGATATTCCATTTTTTTCAAGCTTCCCTGTACATGTAATGTTCTGATAGTAAATGTAGAAACCACATTTTCTATTTATTTAAAAATTTAATTACTTTTGGTTAAATTATCTCTTTTCTGTGAGGAAAGCCATGTAAATGACAGCCCAATGTTTGTCTTTTAGATGCTTTTCTTTCTTTTGAATTCCCTAAATATCATTCTCCTAGCTTTGCTCCTTCTCTGATTATGTTTTTTCCTTCTACTCCTTAATATTATCTCTTTGATGTCTGTTCTCATTCCTACTTTTACCTTTTTTGTTCTTTGTAATCTCTAGACTTCCACTGTCTGTTACCTACCTGAGTCCAGATCCCTTTAAATTCTACATCACAGGTACCTCAGAGAACTATGTGTTCTCAGAGCCTGCCCTCTTCCCTCAGTGAATCCCTTTCCCTGGAGTCTTTCTATGTGATTTTTCTTTCCACATCTAGTGTGAATCACTAAGTTCAGGAAATTTATTTTCTTCATATCAAAGGTTTTTACCAGTGCTCCAGCTCCCTTGTCCCTGATCTTGCTCTGGAAACGCAAATCTGAACCTTATTTCTTTGCAATGATCTTACAGGACACACAGTTCCTTGTCATGGCAACAAGGCTCCTTCATGATTCAACTCCTTATGACCTTGCTAGATTTTCCTCAATGCCTGCTGAGTGGAACATTGTTAGTTCTATGGATTAAAAAAAATGTTTTTTAAAAAACGTACTATAGTCTAACTCATTTGGAAAACTCAAATAAAAATCAAAATAGGCTCCTTTATTGCCATATTTTATTCTTGTAAGTATTCTGAACCTACATAAAAAAATAGGAGTTTGTAGTATTTCTCAGTCCTATTGTGGTGCTGAACTCTGAAGTCCTTCTCAAATCTGAGGTTGTATGATACGCATCCTGGTAATTACTAGTGCATGCCAGTTATAGAACATGACTAAACCTGTCTTATGTAGGTTCAATAATACCATCATCATGTGATGGTAGTGTAATCCCATCATGTCTCATGCCTGGAGTAGACATGAAACTGTGGGCATTGGTGTCATATGGCACTGGTGTCATGGGAAATTGACAAATACAAGTGGCTTAGTATGCTAAAGTATATTTTTCTGGAAATAATTTGTTGTATTTTTGGGGTGTGTGTGTGTGTGTGTGTGTGTGTGTGTGTGTGTGTGTGTGTGTGATATTTGGGCTAGCATGACTTGGGCTTCCCCAGCTCAAAATTACCTGATACTTGGCAAATCTTCATCTGCATATCTTTCCAGGTTGATACCTATTTTATGTGCTTTTTGAAAGATATCCTTTGCATATACCAAATTTTCTGTAGTTTCCACAAGATTCAAGTGTCAGAGGGCTTTTACGTCACATCTGTACCTAAACCTATCCCATCTTCATTGTCACATACACTATTTCCAGTCATATCCAATTATATGTGTGGTTCTCAAAGTTCATGATGGGAAGCCAAGCCTCTGGTCCATTATCAAACTCTTCATTCTACCTACAACACATTCTCTCTTTGTTTTCACCATCTATTGGTTCATCTGAAACAGTTTTTTCACTATTCAAATAAAACTATCAAATATTAACCATTGCTTTGTGTCCCCACCAAATAGCATATAATTAACTATGGCAACATCATGGTACTTGTTGAATTGCAAGTTTGTCCTCTTTTACCAGACTGTGACCTTCTTCATGTCAAAGTTTATGTCTTGATAGTCTAGTGTGGTGCTAATATAAAAGGCAATCAACAGTTACTGTATCACCAATGAACAGACACGATCATCATCTTTTCATATGCCTCCTATTTCTCTATCATCACTTGCAAAATTTTTACAAAATCATGTGTATATATGCTAGACAGAGCAATACAAGATGCATTTTCAGAAAATCCCTGACATTCTTTAACATTGGGCTTTAAAGACATCAGTAGTAGTGCAGAAGAATAAATGGTGTATTTTCTATATAAATCATTTAATTTTAGAACCAATATATTTACTTTTATATTTCAGAAAGACAATAATTGTGAAAAAGCTTTATATAAACTAAAGGAAATTAGACAAAAGGCTATATGAAAGTTTACAAAACACCAATAAAGAAAGAATACAGGAGAACCATGAAACAATATTTCAAAATATCTTCAGATGTTATCATTGGATATTTGTTTGTTTGGGTTTTTTGTGCTATTTCCTGGATTTTTTTAAATCTGATTTTTACAAATTAAGATGTGTATTGGGTATCTTTTAAGTTCCTATTGAGAAGTCTGCCCTCTATACCGCAAAACACTTTAGTGATCACATTGTAGTTTCAGTTCATATAAGTTGTGTTTTGTTTAGTTGGAGACAAACTAAATATGTAGTACATATTGGTCAAGCATTCATTTGAACTTACCGTTCTCTCTGTTTTAACATCATACAGAAGACGACAACAACCAAAATGATAACTACTGAGCCTGCAGAAACACCTGAAGGGGAAAAAAAATGAATGTTTAATGCCAGAAAAAAATGACACGTATGACTAGGAACTGATTGTAGGGCTTGCTCCTAATGGTACAGAAGTTGCTAATGTGATTTTCTAATACATTTTCTTAACCATAAACACTGAATTACTGAATAATCATAATTGAGCTTTAAGTTTTTCTAGTTGTATCTAGTCCATGTTTTGTCTGCAGCACCAGGCATATGGACCAGTTAGCTCCAGTCAACTTTCCATCAAGTTTTTTCTATTCTTTTCAGTTTCACTGGCAAATAATCTTGTCTCTAGGGTGTAATTAGGAACATAGGAAGGACACCAGAATCCCATAATTTTGCATAATAACATTTGACCCTTAGTTGTGAAGTATACTTTGCTATAGCAGAATAAGATTACTTATTTCAATTGTACCAAATACCAAGAACAAATGAAATGAGACTTTCAATTTAAAAACCTTGGATACATTTTCAACTCTAACCTAGATGGACATTTTATAATGCACCAAGAACATTAAAATACTTTTAAAACATGAGAAAACATCAGACCCAATGAATTAAAATGAAACATATTAATGTGTAGAATGTAAAACATCTAATTATATATATTTACAAAAAAATTTAAGAACTCTTCTCCAAGTATTTAAGAGAACTCACCACAAATAAGAGGAATAGTTGACCCTAAAAAGAATTTAAAAAAGTCATGAAACATCAATCTAGTTGTAGAAGTCAATGTTTTCTAGATATCATTACATTTTGCAATGTCCCAGAAGTTGACACTTAGCTCCCATTTAGTCTACTTATGATATAGGTATTGGTTCCCCAGGTTATATCTACTCTTTTATTATGTCAAAATTCAATGGATATCTTCCCACTTTAATTAGTTAAGTTGTGGGAGTTGATCAATACATTCAGCTTTATAGTTAGTGATTTTTGAGATCAAATAAAAATATGAACTGCTATAACAGTTTAGTTGACGTGTTTTCGGAACACCTCTCAAGTTGGTAAGCACTTAAAAATCAGCCAGAAGAGAAGTCTGACAGAAGTTTCTTTCAAAATAGAAGGCTGTGAGTTTTACATTTGGGCTCCCTTTAGACTATTGTGCCCCTCTTTATGTGATGTGCCCATCTTCAACTATATTTTTCTTTATAGTGACTGCTGCCTTTCAGTTAATCTGCTGTCACATCACTGTTCATTATGTCAAAGCCCTGGGACTCTCCTACACTGATAGACACCCCATTTCCTTCCTCCACATGCAAATAGCAATGAGGCACTTGCACTTACGGTATTTGCAGATAGCCAGGGGAGGGTTCCACTGGTGGTCATCCTGGCACTGGCTCTGAGGACTGCCCTCTAAGGTATACCCGTCTTCACATTCCAAAGTCACAGTAGCTCCATATCGATACATTTTCCCAAGCTGGAGTCCCTTTTGGATTCCATTTGTATCCTCAGGGAAGCTACAGTTTACCTCTGCAATTAAAGAAATCTTACTAATACATAGTCATGATTTGTCCTATTACCAGCTAAGTAGAAGCTGACCTTATTAGAAAGATTGTAAAATCAACTTATTTCATTATCAGTAAGCAAAGTTTCATCGGATAGCATAATAAGGCAATACTCTGTGCAGTCTTTATTGTCTATTTTTCAACAACCTACTTATGAACTTAAGCTGGGTTGTTTTCTGTTTGTGTGTCTGTGCTAACAGTGTTTAAATAATTCTAATGGCTTCTTAGAGAAATAATAAAGGCTAAACATATAATATTAATTTGTTCCAAATTACTGTTCCTTCTTGGTTTCTAATCTTATTCTCTAATTCTTCATACATGAATATGCATTCTCATTTCTTCTTTAATATTTTGAGCATGTGAGCCACTAGTGTTCAGCTTGGAGCCTGCAGGCCACAGGTGGCCACATTCAGCCTAGGATAGCTATGAATGTGACCCAAAATCTTAAACATATTTAGAATATTATGATTTTTGTAATATTTTTGGCAACTTATTTGTACATTTCTTTTTTAGGAATTCTCTCTCTCTCTCTCTCTCTCTCTCTCTCTCTCTCTCTCTCTCTCTCTCTCTCTCTCTCTCTCTCTGTGTGTGTGTGTGTGTGTGTGCACGCATGCACATGCATAAATACAGAATATGTGTGCAGGTGCCTTCAGAAGCCAGAAAAATCCTCTTTTTCTGCATTGGATTCTCTGGATCTGGTTATAGGTAGCTGTAAGTCACCCTGTGTAGGTGGAACTGAACTTGGGTCCTGTAGAAGAATAGCTTGCACTCTTAACTACTGAGTTGTCTTTTGCCCCAATTGCACGGGTCTTGAACATGAATTTTGTAAATTATAACATCATTTTACAATAAGAAAATTAGAAACATGCCTGATAAGACCTTGGACTTGAATCCTCACTGCTAGTTGTATGAATCTGAGTAAGTCACAAATCTCTCTGAGACATTGGAACCTTATCTACAAAGCAGGAATAACAATGGTACAACTCTCTTGGGGGTTTCGTGAACATTAAATGAGATAAGAATAGAAGCAATGCACAGCATCTGGCATATAGTAGAATCCTCAGCAATATTATAAACTGACTTATTATTCTTGTTTCATACACATTGTTGGTAATAATTACTGTATAAAATGTGTAAAAAATTATAAAAAAAATTGTATTGTGGGAGAGCTGGCTCCACCCCTCACCTGCCAGCACACAATGGTGGTGGGTGCAGGAGAGCTGTCCCTGCACCATAGGCTGTAGAGTGAGCATTGGAGAGCTGGCCCCTCCCTTCTCAGGCCATCACACAGCTCTCCTCAGTTGATGGCTTCTGGTGCCTGATGCAGGTGGAGAAAGAGTTATCCTCACTTGAGTGGCTGGCCACTAGGAATTTGACCATGTTCCAGTGAGTATACGAACAACACAAAATGGATTTTTTTCTTTTGTGGAGGGAGAGGTCACAGTGGAGAGGTGTGAACGTGAGGAGATTGGGAGGTGAGTGCAATCAAGGTGCATGATGTGAGATTCCCAAATAATCAATAGAAAAAATTGCCCATCAACTCACTACCAAGTAAGGAAAGAGAATCAAAAGAACATTGTGATTTTTATTGATGTTTTGTCAAATGCACTCTTACCTAAACTTTAACAATAGAGTGATTATAACCTTTGCTTAATTGCTTAGATTACAAAAATCACTTCAACTTTCTACATATAAATAACTAAATAATTATTAGCCATATAGTTATGCTATTTTTATTTTAAGATTTGGGATTAATATATTATCCCAAATTAATATAATTTATGAAATGTACTCAATTAAATTATAGAATTGATCTCTAACAATTTCAAGCTGAAATGCTTAACTGAACATATATATTTGGGTCAAATTACTTTGCTAGAAAGAACAACAACAAAGCAGACAAAATACCTTTGCAATAAGGAGCAGGTTGACTCCAGGTACCCTCATGAGTACAGAGAAGAAGTGCCTCTCCAGCTAGAAGGTAACCTGGGTAACAGCCGTACATGACTGACATTCCAGGGTAAAATCGAATTATATTTCTGCCAGTATGATTCCCATTGGGGATTGTGGATGGAGAAGGACACCCTAAGAAAGCTTGGAGATCAACAAGGAAAAGACTTTTAATTGAGCACAGAATAACACTTAGAAAACACAATCCCAGGGTAATAGCAACATAGAAAAGCAATGAGAAACAAGCCAATTAGTTAATCCTCAAGTTTGGACAAATGTGTGCTTTTACTCTCTATACCATATATGATTGGAAGAAAAGAGTTGAACATATGATGCTATGATGCTATAATAGATGTAGCTGTGGTCTACAAATATAATTTATTAGCCTATGGTATTCTATTATATTCCCTCAGTTGGTCCAAGAGTAATAGTGTTTGCAACTAATTGATCTATTATCTTCCTTCTATGTTGAAAACAGGCTATAATCTAAGCACCACACATACAGAAGCCCAGGAACAAGGAAGTGAAACCACACCTCTGTGGAACTTAATTTAACAAGGCTGCACCTGGCAGTCTCTGATTAGGACAATCACTAGCAGGAACAAGCTGTCAAATAACAGCTAAAATTATGAGATAATTTAGTGGGTTTGAAGGTCAGGTTCATTCTTCAGAACATCCAACATCCTCCTTCTGGATGGCACAATAGCCTTAAATATAAAAATTTCAAACAGCATTTTTGTCAAGTATTTGCCAAAAAGTGTGCCCACTTTTCCAACTAAATTCATGAGAATGAATAAATTAGAGATTGATTGATATATAAATTAATCATAATTTCAGGTGCTCTTACTCTGTATAAAGGAAAGAGAAAAAAGAATCAAGTGAGGAGATAGGAAAAGGCAGTTCATCTTATAAAACACTAAATGCTTTAGCTTTTAGATGATTTCCTTTAGGTAGAATACATACTCAAAAACCTTCTTTACTTTGTAAAACATTTCACGTTTTATCCATGAAAATGGCTTACCTTTTCTGATACAAGTTGGTACACCTGGCACCCATGTGTTATTGGTATGACACCTTATCAAGTGGCTGCCATTCATGATGAAGCCAGGATTGCAGGCAACATGTACTGTGTCATTATGGGAATATGCAGAATGAGTTTTATTGAGTTTGTATCCATGCTTGACGTCTGGATCAGGGCAATGATTTGGAGGAGAAGATTTTGAGCACTTTGGTGGAGGTCCACTCCAAGATCCATGTCCTTTAGGATCATTTCTGCACTGCAGACTTTTCTCTCCCTGAAGATCGAACCCTGGATCACATTCATAAAAGACTTCATTTCCATACAGGAAGTGCTTTGTTGTCATGCCTGTGTGCTTCCCATTTTTGACCGTTGGTGGAGGTTGACAAAGAATAACTGCAGAAGAGATTTGGAGAATTTGAGTCTTCATCCCAATATAAACGACACAATACAAGTGCCTTATAATTTATATGAATAAAAAATTAATTAAAATTTGGAAATTAGAACATGTTTTATCAATTTATGTACAGATTCATTCCAAAAAATTCAGAAAATAAAATAAAGTATAAAGAAATACAGCTGTGTTCCTATATCCCAGAAATATCCCACATATTTTTCTATTTAGTAAAATTAGAATATATATACATATTTATATTCATATACATATGGTAAATACTCATTCCTACTTGGCAAATTGTTTCTCAGTGCCAGTGTTGATCAAAACTAAAAGATTTTCCATATCTTATACATAGCAAGGAGAAGTATAAGCTATTAAAGAAGTTGTAAACTTATTCTTCACTAATTGATTATCCTTTTCTAACTCCCTAATCCATGGTTGTCTTCCCCCATGTCTATAATTTACCTTTACAAACTGCAATCTTTTGGAACCAAGTCCCATTCTCAGCATTTTGACACTTCTCATAAGTATGTCCAGTCAACTGGTACCTAGAAAAAGATGTTATACTACATTTATTCTCAATATTTCACCTCTGCAACAAAGATTGTACAACTATACAGGTACTTCTAAATGACAGCTTTGGCGCAAAGAAACTTAAACTCTTGGTCCTCCAAATCAGAAAACTATTTCTACAGAAGAAACTCTCAGCAAAGCCCTTCCCATGTCAGAAAAGCAGACAGGACCTACTTGTGGTGATATATTGTACACCCCAATAAACTTATTTGGGGATCAGAGGACGGAGTCAGCCACTAGATTAGAGACATAGAGGCCAGATAGTGATGGCACACACCCCTAATCCTATCACTTGGGAGAGAGATCGTCTGGATCTCTGTGAGTTCAAGGCCACACTGGGAACAGAGCCAGGCATGGTGGCACACACCTTTAATCTCAACACTTGAGATCTCATGTCTTTGCTTGGGAAACACATATGCCTTTAATCCCAGGAAGTAAGATGGCAGGGCAGAAAAAGGTATACAAGGCATGAGGAAACAGGAACTCACTCTCTTTAGACTGAGGATTTCGTAGAAGTAAGAACTTGTGGGTGGCTGTTCTGTTTCTCTGATCTTTCAGCTTTCATCCCAATATTTGGCTCTGAGTTTTTTATTATAAGACCTTTCAAGATTTGTGTTACACCTACTAGTTAGACCATTGTGGCTAGGAGCATGAGGAATCCCCGAAGGGTTTTACCAAGAAAAGCTGTGGGTAGAGTTAATACAAAATACAAGGTGGGCATTCTTTTTTAGAATGAACAACTTAACACTCACCCATGTTCACAGGCAGTATTCACTAGTTTTACATGAGAATCATCTGGAAGGTCATGAAGGTCTCTCACAGGCTCACATCCTTCTGGGGGGACAAAGTTGCGATTGCTTTTAGGTTCCTCACAGTAAAAAGAAAGATAACTCAGGAACCAAAAGAATCTTGACATTATAGGCAAGACTCTATTGTCCTGAAGGCAGTGGGTGGATTTGTTTCCCATAACTCGTAGTAAGGGTCACAAGCATGTTCACATTATCCCAGAGACAGAAGCATATTTCTACATGTCTACCAACCACAGTGGTGCCCTAGAGAGTAGTGGCCTGGAGAGTGAGCTTCCCACACAAACACCAACAGCAGCATTCTACTCCAGAACTGTAAGAAAAACAACAGCTGGTGCCCATCTGAAACTTTGAAGGCCTGGTTCTGGAAGTTCTCATCCATCATAGAATGCTTTCTGTTCTGTGGCTATACTTGTGATCCTAGATTCATGCTGTATGAAACAAATCTATCCACTGTTTGTCTTCAGGACTGTGAAGTCCTGACTGTGATGTGTGTGAATGTTCCTTTAGTTGCTAAGTTGTCTTTCTTTTTGTTTTGAGGCTTCTTTAAAAGCTCTTCTCATCATATACTTTGAATATGTTACAAATCCAAGGGTATACTCATGCAAAGATCACAATACAACAATGTATAGCTTTCTGTGTTATGGAGGAAATATGAAGGAAATCTGTGTCTCTTTTGCCTTTTTTTAAATAAAAAATGAAAGATTTGTTTTGAGTAGGAAATAATAAGTAAGACTAAACTATAGAGGCTGTAGCTATAGCTTATACTTGCCTAGTTGTGCAAGGCCCTGAGTTTCATCTCCAGTCCTTCAATTAAAAAACAGAAAAGAAAAATGTAAAAAGTAAATACCATTTAAAATTCCTATTGGGTCTGGCTTCTTACCTTTTTCACAAAGTGGTATTTCAGGATCCCAGGTGTTATTGGCTTTACAACGAATCTGGCTACTTCCATTCAAAATGTATCCATTATTACACTTGAATGTCACACTATCATTGTAGAAATATGGGGCACTATTGACAGTGAGCTTATGTCCATTTGCCACATGGACATCTGAGCACTGAACAGCAGGGAGAGAAAGTTTACAGAGAGGAGCAGGGCCACTCCAGGATCCTCGTCCTCTGGTGTCACTTGTACAGCGGATAGTGCGTTCCCCTATGAGGTTGAATTGCACTCCTTCCTCTGGCCCAGGATAACACATATAGGTGACCACAGTTCCATATGGGACATCTTCTGAGGGACTCCCTGTATGTGTCCCATTGTGGATAATAGGAGGTGGTGGACAGGTGATTTCTGGAGACATAAAAAGATACTGTAGACATCTGACCCAGGGTTAGAAGTGCAGCAGTTCTGATCATGTTTCTCTGGAAGATGTGGATGCTCATGCTGTGAGTTATATCAAACGTTATTGTGCATATAAAATTTGATTTAAATGGATTTCACTGAAAATAAGATTGGTATTGAAAATGAACATATTATGACATAATAAGACCCAATATTCACTTGTTAATTAAATTAATAATTATTTATCACAGTTAATATGAGAATAAAAAGTACAAGTGATAGAATCATACTTTTGGAGTATATCCTATTACAATAGCTATATGGCTGACTAAGGACAGGTATTGTTGATTGAGCACCTACTTTACAATAGGAAGTTTCATCATCCAGAAGGTAGGTACAGTACCATTTTATTCTAATAACGGAAACCTGCAATTTGGTGATACTTTTACAGATGAGACTAGAGTGTCTGCAAGTCATATATGTTGCTAAAGGTCATATACGTATTAGACAGAAGGAACAGAATCTGAGTTCATATTTGACACCAATCTCCTAATCTGTTCACTAAACCTTGGTGTAACCCAAAGTATGGATAGTGGCTTAGATAGTTATAACTTGCTATATTCTGATAATCCTAACCCACAACATAAACTTGGTAACTAAGTACATGGAATTTGATTGATTAAAGTAGAAAGAGGTGACACAAGCAAGATGGCAAAATAGCCATAAAACTTGACAAAATAATGTGCTAATTCCCATAACATAGTCTAAAATAGGACACTCATCCATCTTATACCACTTTAAGTCCTCTGTCAATTTTGTTACTCACCTTTACAAAGACGAATCTCTATAAACCAAGGAATTGTACCTTGACACAGCTGGTAAGCACTCTCACTTAACTGGGACCTAGAGACAAAGAGTAATATCAGTTGGCCATGTGATTACCAATAAGCTAAGCAAGCACTATGGGCTCCAGAGATAGACTGACAAATTTTAGGACAAATGCAACAGGAAAAAAAAATACAGCCAACTTCAGTACATCCATCTATTTTGTAGTTCCCATGCATGGAAAAACATTGTGATAAACAATCCATGAGCACAGGACAAGGGAAGACCTTTTAAGATGAACTCTTATATACAGTTTTCAGTGGGTGCTGATAAGACAGACCTCATTCAGGATGAGACATGTTTAACTCACCCTTCATCACAAGAAGAATTAACAGCTGTCCTAATAAAATGATTCTGAGGCCTCTTAAAGAGATGTGGTCCTACTGGCTTACACTCTGCAACTAAGAAAAAAGATAAGGATGAGGAACAACATACGACAATCTAAGGCAAAATATCTGCAGTTGTAGTGTAGTACCTTTGCACTGGGGGGCAGTGGGTGTCCACTTCCCCTCAGGAGTACAGTGTATAGTGTCCTCTCCCACCAGTAAATAGCCAGGGTCACAGCTGTATCTTATGGATGTTCCAGGGTCAAAGTTGAGGAACTGCCTGTCTTCTTTTTGCCCATTGATGATTTTAGGAGGAGCTTGACATTCTAAAGGAAAAATGGATATGATGAAACATTTTTAGAGTACAAAATAGAAACTGAGCCAAAGAAGTCAAAATTAATATGATAATCCCATTATTATGGCAGCTGTCTGGAACAGAGGGTATTTTGCAGTCCTTAGATAATTTCAGGTTATCGTTTCTCAATCATATTTTCTTTTCTGTACTCAGGCTGCCACTGATCTATTTGGCTTCTGCTTGCTATAACTCACCTCCTGTCCCTCATCCTCACTCTCTCTTTTTCTTCCTTTTACTTTTTTTTAAAGATAGGATTTTACTATGTACCCCAAATACACAACCTTCTTATATCATTCTCCTCAGTTACAGCATTTTTTGGCATGTGCCATTACACCAGCTTTTCCCTTCTGAAGGAATTATCTTAGAAGACTTTATGGAAGATTTTAATATACCCCCATGTGAAAGCTTTGGTGACTTTCCTTTAAAAAATCACTGTTAAGACAAACAAGTATTTTTGCTCTCATATTTCCTAAAGAAATGGACAACTTAGAAACTCTAGTGTATTTTCCATAGTGGTTGAAGGAGTGCTAAGAAAGCCTTCTTTATAATTTATATCCACTATCATATGACTGTAGGTATAGGTACTACAAAGGGCCCTGTGTAAAGTCCATAGGCCCTTCCTCTAAATTTTTGAAATGATTCATCTTCTGATTATTAAGCACCCACCCTTTTCACACACTGGTACCGATGGCTCCCATGTGCCATGAGCATTGCATCGAATTCTGCTGCTGCCCTTCAAGTTGAAGTCAGATTCACAAGACAATGTCACAGTGTCATTATAGGAATATCTATCTTTCAAAATAGACATTTGCCCTCTGTCTATCTGGGGTTGCAGACATTGAACTTCAGAAGTCGAAAGTTCACAATGTGGAGCAGGGCCACTCCAGATCCCACTCTTATTACTGTTGCTGGTACAATTGATAGTCTTCTCTCCAACAAGAATGAAGTTCACTCCTTTCTCTGGGCTTGGGTCACAGGTGTAGGTAACTGTGCTTCCATATGGTACATTTGCTGAAAAGCTGCCTGTATGTCTTCCATTAAGAACAGGTGGAGGTGGTGGACAGAGAATTTCTAGAAAAGGTAAAGGACAGTGATTTCTGAATCTACAATTAGTCATTCAGTCAGCTAATGCAATATTATTACAAATGTGATTTTAAAACTTTATTTTTGAGTATGTCTCCTTTGATGATTTATTAGTTCTAGTTACCAAATACACAATCTTCTTTATGTACATAGCTCAAATTCCCTCACCAAGAGCCTGTGTCTTTGAGAAAAAGAAAGCTGCTTGCTTCATTTGACTTAAGGAAATAGTGTAAAAAGGCAATTGAAGGACGTTGCAGTGCAGACCAGACTCATAAGATTTCTAGTTTGTTTTTTGGTTTTTGCTGTGATCTCTCTCTCTCTCTCTCTCTCTCTCTCTCTCTCTCTCTCTCTCTCACACACACACACACACACACACACACACACACACAAATGTATGCTTATAGGAAAAAGGACATACTTATAGGAAAGCCAAGGATGCAGCGTGTGTGGACCCCTGTATTTCCTTACAAACCACCATTATCTTACCTACCTTTACATACTGGCTTCTTGGTCCAAATGGCTTTCTGTTCAACAATTACACACTGACTAGAAGGTTGTCCTTGTAATCGGTACCTGGAGACCGGGGTTGGAATTTAGTACTATTAAGCAGTTTGTGCTGGAAAAACGAGTAAGCTTGACTTCAAATCTAGAAGTCCACTTAATCTCTACAGCTACTCTTTTATTAGTATTCCCTTTCACTACCTCATTCCAGATAATTCCTGAATAACATCCAGAATCATCAATGTTCTTCCCTCTATAGGCTTTATAGTTCACAGCAGGCACATATAATCCAAGTGCTTTAAATTTTAAAGACCCTCCTGACACTCACCCTTCATTACAGGAATAGTACACAGTTTTGCCAACCCGAAGACTCAGAGGCTCTTTTATCTGCCCATTGAGAAACTGTCCTGGAGGTTCACACTTGGCCTCTAGGAAAAAAATGACAAGAATAAGAAATAAATTGTGGAAAATATCAGGCCAGCCCCAGTAGATAGTAAATTTAAGGTACCTTTGCATGTGGGGATGACACCATCCCAATCTCCTGAAGATAAGCACTTAATTGTCTTTTGTCCAATAAGCAAATAACCAGGATCACAACTGTATGTCACAGACAACCCTGCAACAAACTGGCCAACATGCTGTCCTGTGTGGTGTCCGTTGTGGATCATGGGAAGTGATGGGCACTCTAAAGGGAAATCTTTATACATACACATAGGGGAAAAAGCCATCAGATGATATATCCTTATGAATCTAGATGCCAGCTTAGGACACAGATCTAAATAAATAGCATGCAGTCTGTGGTAACCAGTCATCATTAACTTTCAATTTATTCCCAACCAGATATGGCTTAGTTGTTCCTTTTTATGCAAAAACTATTACAATTTTTGGGAGGACATGGTCTCAATATGAAACCCTGGTAGGCCTGGAACTCTCTACATAAATCAAGATACTTTTGAACACACAGGATCCATCTGCCTCTGCCTCCCAAGTGTAGTTAAAAGTATGTACCACCACACCCAGCTTTATTGTGTTATTTTCATCTTTAATTATATTATATGAATTACTTTTACCTTGAGAGAAATTTCAGTTGCTAGAAAGGTTCAGTTTTATTCATCTTTAAGCCTATCATTCAGAGGATTATCCTAATAGACATTACTAATACAGTTTATTGGTATATAATATATAACATGTATATAAATATGTACATTATGTATAACACATAACATGCTAATTTCTTTTTATTCCATGGCACAATATATATATTTGATGTTTTTTCATTTGAATATGTATATGTAACACGAATCTTAAAAGGTCTTACTAAAAAAAACCTGAGGCAGGTATTGGGGTGAAACCTGAAAGATCAGAGAGCAAGCCAGCCACATCTTACCTCTAGGAAATCCTCAGGCAAAGAGCGATCTACTTCCTGTATACTCACACCTATAGACCTGTCAGTGCCCTGCCATCTTCCTTCCTCTCTCTGCCCAGCTACATCACTTCCTCTTTCTGCCCAACTCTATCACTTCCTATCTGTCTGTATAGATCTCTATGGTTAATTAGTGCTGGGATTAAAGGTGTGTGCTACCACTGCCTGACCTCTATGTTTAATATAGTGGCTGTTTTTTTCCTTTGATCCCCAGATAAGCTTTATTGGGGTGCACAAATAAAATATCACCACACTTCCCCTTTTTTGTTTAAAATAAAAAAATGGATGGTATTTTACTAGCCAATTCAAATGCAGGTACCTTAGAAAGAATGTTTGAAGAAGTAAAGAAAATGTTGCCTTTTTGGGGATTACAAATTGCTCCTAAAAAGATACAAAGAGGAGATTCTATTCTACTCCTTGGTGTTTCTATAAATACCTTAGAGCAGAGACAGTCAGGGACCATTGGAATAGGTTTCAGGCCCTCTCCAGGCTATCCTGTATTTTCTATCTGTTAATTTCCACAATCTAAATCCTTCTATCTAATATTTCCCACTGCTTGCACTCAAGAAAACTCTGGGCAACTGTAGGGTTGGTGGTGGGTAAATGCCCCACAGAATGGCACCATGAGCAGGGACTAAAGAAAAAAAAGGGGGGGGGGCTAAAGACAAATGAACAGGGACTAAAGACAAAGTAATAGGGACTAAAGACAAAAGAAAATAATAGCAATGTTTAGTTTTATTACAGAGTTTTGGCGAAAGTGCGAGTTAATCTTTGCCAGTGGAAAAAAAAGGGACATATCTGGTGTTGTAATGGAATATATATGGCAGGGGGTTTTATCCTTGAGAGAAAAGGAAAAATGGACTGGATGTCTGATGTTGCATTGCAAAAATCTCCTCTATCAAGATTTCTATCTTCTATCTCTTTCTCAATTTCTATCTGTGAAAAATAAGTATAAGGTATAGTGCAGTAATACAGTGTAGGAAAAACTTAGAAGTGTAAGATAGTGCAGAAAAAATTTAAGATAAGTCAACTACATAGAAAAACTCTTCAATTTTCTAACTTTGGGGGCTTTATATGTAAACTGGGGGAAACACTTTCTTTGAGCTTATCCGGCAAAGAAAAGATTCCTATGGAAGCTTTTTGGCCTAGGGACAGTTGAAATGCTAAGTCCAAGTGGCAGGAGAAAGTGATTTCCCCCTGAAGCAAAAATGCAAATGTAAGAAGCCAAAAAATTTAAAGTTCAGAAGTTTTGGGAAAAGTTGGTCTTTCTCTTCAGAAAAAAATCTTTCTCTTAAACTAAAAAACTTGGAAAGTTTGGGAAAAAAAATCTCTAAAAAGCCTTAATCTTTCTCTCTCAAACCAAAAGCTCTCTTAGAAAGCTTAAAAACTAAAGCCTTTAACTTTCTCTCTCAGAAGGACAAAAATTAGAATCACCTGAAAAGATTAGTATGGGAATCACCTGTGATTAGCTTTAAGAGAAAACAACAAACCTCTTAAGACAGCTAAACCTCTCTAAGTTCTTTCTTTCAAGCTTTAAAAATTCTCCCTGCAATGCAGGAGGCAGGGATGGAGTTCCTAAAAACCTCTAAGCTCTGTTTCTTTAAGCTATTAAAAGACAGTGGGTCAGAGTACCCTGAGGGAAACGCTTGGGAAAGTGTAGGTGAAGAGCCATAAAGAGCCCAATAGGGTAGGAAACTGTTCACTGGGAAAAGCAAAAAAGCCAAGCCTTTCAGTTACAGCTGAGCTGAGGCATCAAGGGTTTTGTTTCTGAGTGAGCACTTGTTGAATGAAAGGGTGCTCCTAATTGCCCCAGCTCAAAGATCCCTTGAAGTCCTCACTTCTAACCAATGGACTAACATCCCAGAGGCGACTGGCCATCGTCTCCGAGTTGGAGTGCATTTCAGGGATACTAGGGTTCCTGCAGTTGTGAACAACTTTCTGGAGAGCACAGCTGAGGCAGGAAGGTGCAGGACTCGGGGAAAACTGCTAATGAACAAGCAAAGCTAAAGCCAGCAGGAAGGGCACAGTTGCCCACTTTCCTGCAAGTCCTGGGTTGTTAAGTGGGGCTATGCAGTGTCCACAGCTGCAAAAAAGAAATCTGAGAAAAGTTTTCCTATCAGAGAAAGGACCTTTCTGTGAAAGCAATAAAGCTGAACTGTGTCTGATGCAATTGGGCTGCCAAGTCAGGAACACTGTCTGGGGAAAGAGCCCAGCCAGGGCAGAACGGAGAACTATCCAGGAGTAAAGGTATTTTTTCTATCAGAGAAAGCATCTTTCTGAAAAAAACAAAACAAAACAAAACAAAACAAAACAAAACAACTTTGTTTCAACTGACTCTGGTGAGAGGCGGGAGTGTAGCCCTAAGGGGTGATTGCCTCAGGCGATAGCTCTGTCTGAACACAGAAGGAACAAACACAACCAATTAGGGGACTGGGTCAGGTGAAAGGCCTGATGAGGGAAGTACACCTGTCCTAATGACAGCTTAGAGATGGCAAAAACCTCCCTTGTCAGAAAAAGCAGAAGCTTCATTTTCAATCTGTACACAAACCACACAGATCCTGAAAATAGAGACGAACTAAAGCCCCTACCTTCAGTAGCAGGGAAAGCTGCCACTATAGTGTCGGAAATATTTCTGGGGCAGAGGGAATAAACTGAGACCAAACTGGGAACTGTGGGGGAGAAAGACTCTGAAGAAGAAATGGAGAAGGGACAAATTCCTCCCCAGAAAATGAAAGCTGCTAAGTTTGAGACACATTTGTGTGTGTGTGTGGGGAAGCCCTTACCTCCAGAGGCAGCTAGCAGAGGAACAGAGCAGAGCCTGAAATATCTAAAGCTCTGCATCTGGGGTGGGGGTGGGGGTGGGGGATAAGCAAAATGAGATAAAGATCTATCAGTGGGAGAAAATCTCTCTGAAGGAACTATGGAAAAGCTCTGTTGCAAATGCTTTTGTTTTTCACTGACTGGCTAAGAAAAAACACAAGCCCCAAGAGAAGTTGCTATCAGAAATGCCCACCTCAATGCATGCTAACAAGGCAGGTGCAATTCTGATTCAGGGCGGTGTAAAGAGCTTGCAGTAATTTTTTTGGGAGAGATTAACAGCAAATGTCCCAAAAACAATAGAATTAAAATTACAAAGAGAGCTAACTAGATCCTGCCTCGAATTGTATGGGAAAGATGCATATCTGGAGTTCAAACATTTTGTACAGGTGCAAACAAACAAGGAAAGGCAGGTCACAAATCAGAAAATGTAAGTAAAATGGTTCAAAGTCCTTATAATTTGGTTCAAAAATTGGAATTATATGCTATTCTGATGGTATTAATGGATTTTTCAGAGCCTCTCAACATAGTTACAGACTCTCAGTATGCTGAAAGAGTGGTCTTACATATTGAGACTGCAGAATTTACCCCTGATCAGTCAATTAACTTTGTTATTTATTCAGTTACAAGAAATCAGGAATAGGAGTCATCTCTTATATATTACTCACATCTGATCCCATGGGTCTACCAGGCCCTCTAGCACAAGGTAATGATGAGATAGATAAACTATTGATAGGAAATGTGCTGGAGGCCTCAGAATTTCATAAAAAACAAAAAAGGATTTTTCCATAACCTGGCAACAAGACAAGAAAATGTTCTATTTGTTCTTTTTACAATCAAACTCCACTACCAGCAGGATGTAACCCAAAGGGTACTCAGAGGAATGAAATCTGGCAGATGGATGTGTTTCATTTTGTAGAATTTGGAAAATTGAAATATGTACACCACACCATTGATACTTATTCAGGATTTCAATGGGCAAATGCTCTGAGTTCTGAAAAGGCTGATTCTGTAATCACGCATTTACTAGAAGTTATGACCATCATAGGTATACCTGTACAAATTAAAACTGACAATGTTCCAGCATATGTCTCTGTTAAAAATGAAACAATTTTTTGCTTATTACAATATAAAGCATATTATAGGTATACCACATAATTCTACAGGTCAAGTAGTCATAGAAAGATCAAATTGAACTCTAAAGGATATGCTAAATAAACAGAAAGCAGTGACAAAAACTCCCAGAAATAGATTCTATAATGCTCTACTAACTTTGAATTTTCCCAATGCTAATGAGAAAGGAACAACAGCTGCAGAGAGACATTGGATAATAGAGAAAAACTACTGAATTAAATCAGCCTATATACTTTAAAGATGTGCTGACCTCAGCATAGAAACCAGGATATGTATTGTGTTGGGGATGAGGTTTTTGCTTTTGTTTCTACAGGAGAGGAAAAGTTATGATACCATCAAAATTGATAAAGGTTAGATCTGAACAAGAGAGACCTCTTAATTAGAAGAGGTGATAGTTCATCAACCAGCATGACCATTCAAATTAAACTAACTTATACCACTAGCAAATGCTTTTCATTTAATCATATATAACTTGCCAAAAGGGAACCTCCCCAAAGTTAGGATTGGGGGATGGATTTTGTTTTACTCTTTCAGGAGAATGAAGGCTAAGGGATCTGAAGAACACTGAACAAATGAGACATCTGAAGAAAAAGGACAGATCATCCAGAAAAAAATGTCCCAAGTAAAAGAGTAAATTGACCTATTGGTATATCACATATAAAATTTCCTAAGTCTTCCTAAATGTTTGTTTCTGCTGTTTACTACAAACTCATAACACAGTCTTTGTGTAGTCCCAGTTCAATTAAAAATTAAAGCTGTCTTTGAAGTTGGAGCATGGCTCTCTCCTTCTCTAAACCCAAGCATGCTTGTTAAAAAGACAATCCAAAAATCTCTGTATCATATTGGAAGAGCCATGTGTTATGGGATGAAGAAAAACCAAAATTAAGGGACTATTCTATTGCCACTAATCTCATAATTCTTTGGTTTTATTTTGACTCTTTAAAACATTTCTTAAGGTATGAATTTTATATCAAAATTTATAAGATTATATATATATATACATATATATATTTCAACTTTTGTCATGATATTAGTGGTCATATAGAGTACTAACTAATCCTAGAAAAAAGGCTTCATCTAGCTTCCTGTACATGATTTCTGGTTTGAGTTTCTATTAGTTTTCTGCAGGGAACCATGACCATGCCTAACAGCGACTTTGAAGTCTCCAAAAAGATGATGGGGCCCCACAACAACAATTCCATTAGGATGATGATAATACTACTAAGATAATAAACCCTACCCGAAGATTGACTTTGGACTACTAACTGCTCAGGACAATTTTGAGATGACTAGCTGAGATGATTCAGCCTCACAGACTTCTCAAGCAAGGACTTGAGACAAGCCCTTCATTTTCACATTATGCAGAGATTGGACAACAAATGATACAGCTACCTCTCCCAGGACTTGACAATTAACCCAAAATTTTTCTTTTCAGGGTCCCCTAAAGGCACCTTTGCCCCCAGACAGCAGGAAGTAATTTTAAGAACACAATGCCCACATTCCCAAGAAGTGGAGTGGGTGATTTTTAGTCTTTCAATGGGTTTTGAATAATTGTCATTGTTTAGGATGGTTGGTTACAAGTTGTTATTGTTAATGGTCAGAAAAAAATGCTAAACAAAGAAGATTAGATTTAAGATTCTTGTTTAAAAAAATAAAAAAGGGTATATAGATAAGAGGTAGATTATTGAATCTACTCTGAAAGAAAAAAGAGGATATATAGATACGATATAGATAAAAAGGTAGATTATTGAATCTACATTTCGAAGGCACTAACTAATTTTAAATATTTTACATATGATTGGATTTTTGTATATTGTATACAAATTACATATATTCATACAAATTTGAGATTGATTTTGTTAGAAAATACTGTACATATATTTCTAATCTTGTTCATGGCATTGCACCTATACAGTTCATTTAACAATGTAATACAATTTGCTAGTCCTTGAAAGTTATTATTACCAACTAATTAGGCTAATAAAGAAATGCAGGTTAGTAGTTAGTTATTACAATCAAACTTGTAGTCATATTAGGTATGTTTTCAAGGTCAAGCAGAAATATATTTTAGATAGACAAGTCATCTTCAAACACTTCAGAGATCTGCAGAATATGGCATTTAAGATGTTTTAATAACAGATTTTTTCTTTTTTTATGACAATGAGACATGTCTGCTTCTGGCAGCACCAATCTACTTCAGAGAAGATGATGGGCATTGAAGAAACTCCATATGGAGTTTATTTTATTTGTGGCAAAAGTTAGCCACTGGGCAAGAAAATGCCCTTGCATTGACTGTTGACAGTATGCTGTCCAAAATGAACAAGCAGGACACAAAAGAAAAGACTGATGATTCTTGCCAAGACAAGGTAGGAAAGCTCTTTAGCAATCCTGCTTCGCAGGGGGGTCTGTCAGATATACTAAGCCTGTGGGCTGAAGATGGATGCCCCAATGTTACAGAGGAATCTTGGATGACTGTCCAGCCAGCTAGCTGTTTCTGTCATAACTCATATTTTTTGGAGGTCGCTTGTTTGCAATTCCTGTTTAACTATGTAATATGATTTATTTCTCGAGTCTCTGAGGGAGTTGAAGATTAGATATTTATAGTTTTCCTTGTTAACAATTTCAGAAAAGACACTCACTAAAGAGGTGTAAAGTGCATAAATTTGAAAGACATCAAAAGATAGTTTGGTAATGAAAATTAGGATAGAAGGTAAATTAGATAC
This sequence comes from Peromyscus californicus insignis, assembly GCF_007827085.1. Taxonomy (NCBI): domain Eukaryota; kingdom Metazoa; phylum Chordata; class Mammalia; order Rodentia; family Cricetidae; genus Peromyscus; species Peromyscus californicus. The sequence goes on from NW_026294436.1 coordinate 80,185,960, forward strand.
AATCCTTTAGATTCACAAAAATAGGATAGATAATGGAATACTCTCTCTCTGAATATGTTAAATGCAAATGGACTAGACATTGTTGATGTATTTATTGCCTGTATATATTGTATATAGTCATTGTACTTATTGTATATAGTTTTTCTTATATTAGTTATAACTTTTTTATTTTAAACAAAGGGGAAATGTGGTGATATTTTATTTGTGTACCCCAATAAAGCTTATCTGGGGATCAGAGGACAAACCCAGCCACTATATAAAACATAGAGGTCAGGCAGTGGTAGCATACCCCTTTAATCCCAGCACTAGTTAACCATAGAGGTCTGGAGGTCTATACAGACAGACAGGAAGTGATAGAACTGGGCAGAGAGAGGAAGGAAGATGGCAGGGTACAGAAAGTCAAATCCCATTTTGAGATTACTGGTTAATCAACCTACTGATATATAAGTGAAATAAATATAATTTGTGGTACTTGGGATTGAACTAGGAAAGCACTCTGTCACTGAGTTACATTCATAATCCCTTTTGTTACTTTTTATTTTGAGACAAGATCTGGCTAAGTTGCCCAGGCTGGCTTTAAAATCACAATGTGGCCCAGGCAGCCCTTGAGCTTGGAATCTCTTACTTCAGCCTCTTGTGAAGCTGAGATTGCAACTCTGTGCTCCCAGGCCAGAGTGAATCATATTTATAAACAATATATCACTTCCTAAGTTCTATAATCTATTTAGAATTTATTAATATTGTTCTTTATTAAAATTTTTTACAGTAATTTTGTCAAATACTGACAATTTCTTACTTACAGAATTAAACTTTGGATTTAGATTTATTAGCAATATAAACCAGATGAAAGAAAGTAAAACTTTCACAGTAGTCTCTATTTTTAAAGTTAGTTGATTTGAAACGCTACAGCCCAGGTAGTGGTTTGAGTAAAGAGTAGATCACTTGTGAACATGTTTGCATAGGCAACCCAGCATGGGGAATGGGTTCCCAAAGCTCCAGGGACAATACTTAGACAATTCTTCCTTTGGGAGCATGCAGCAAATGATTTTCCCATAAATGGAAGATCATAGTCTTTAGTGGAGTTCTACTTCCGTACTCAGCACTCTCATAGGTTGGCAGGTCCCAGCTCTTGATGGAGCTTTGCTTCCATCCTCAATGCTCTCACAAGCTGGAAGACCCCAAGGCCCTTGACTAGGTTTTATTTCCACACTTACCGCTCTCACAGATTGGTAGTGGTGTTGGTCCCCACGTTTGATTTGCTTGGCACCAGACTGTTTTGCTTCCTTTCATGGTGAAGTTGGCTTTACAAGTAAATGTCACAGAATTACCATGTTTGAATGGTGGTCTAGATCTTCTATCTTTGAATCCTCCTGGTACTCTGGGCTCTGAGCATTCAGAGATTGTATTCTGTTTTTCACATACAGGAGGAGCTTTATCCCAAGTGCCATTCGCTTGATCTTTACTTATACAAAAAATAGTCTTTTCTCCAATGAGACGGAAGCCAGGTAAACAAGTGTACAGCACAACAGTTTGAAGGGGTATGGGAATAGTATAATGGGGTTTCCGAGCATTTTCGACTTTAGGAGGATGGTCACAAGAAATCTCTGAAAAGTAGAAAAGAGACCAGGTCAGCATATTGATCATTTAAAACTAAATAAATAAAAGTTCCAAGTATAGATCAAATCACTTTCCCAGAAATATACTTAGAAATTGAATGCTTTGTTATGATTTTACTTATAGTTTGTTCATTTCCAAATGTGTAAGTTCTTACCTCTTTCTTGATCCTTGTCAAAGAAATCAATATAAATCACCTTAATCAGACAACAAGGAAATAGAATTGGCCTCCAAATCTATCTAATCTGTACTTTCAGGGATTATTTTTATAATCTTTTACTCTAAACACTTTTAATAAATAAAAAGGCAAACTTAAAATATGTTAATGACATGCTAATTGCATGTAGGGAGTCAACGTGGACTGATTTGGGCTCAATAGTCTTGGTTTCAAATCCTCTCTGTTGTTCAATAGCTGTATGACATTAGGCAAGTTGTGTACCCTCCCCTAGCCTCAGTTTCCCAGTCTATAGTTCAGGCTATATAAGGTATGATAAAAATATAGTGAGACAAAAGCATGTGAAATAGGCATGTCCAGTATCCAAAACTCACTAGTCACTGAGTGCCTGTTTAAAACACAAAGCCAGGTTGCGGGTAGCATAGCCACATTTGATACTGTTACCAAAGCCACTGCAGCTCATTACAAGTCATTTGTGACCCCTTAATGCCAGATTCCTTTGAGAAAACCATTTGAATATTGATTTCATATTCTTTATATATCCTGGTCCCATGAAGGATATTAGTTGTTAACAGTTACTATGACATATACATATCTTTAGTTGTCAATGTGTGGTGGTATTTTACTTGTACTGAAATGTGATTTTAATTGTATGTTAATAAATAAAGTTGTCTGGGGGTCAGAGCTATTAGAGCCATAGCAAGTGCGTGGCGACGGTGGCACACGCCTTTAAGGACCTGGAGGGCGGTACATTCAGGCAGTGACGAGGCAGTCACATGTTTGGGTTTACAACCAATGAGAAGGCAAAACAGGAAGACTTTAAAGATGTACACACAGGAAGTAGGTCCTTTTCGGAGAGCTCTCTTGGCTGAAGAGGATCCCTGAATCAGGAAGGGTGAGGCTCTTAGCTCTGACCTCTTGGCTTTCTTCTCTGAATTGGCTCTGTGTTTCTTATTTAATAAGACCGTTGGTTACATCTACATTTGGCGCCCAACGTGACAAGAATCCATTAAAAACTGCTTAACTTGGCTTGGCAGCAGGTCCGGTTTCCTGCCAGGGCGGCTGGCAGGTCCCGTTTCCCGCCAGGGAGGCCGGCTCCCTAGCCCGGGCCCAGGTTGGCTTGGCCTCAGGCCAGACTAACTTTGAGCTACTTGCTTAAAGCTGGTGCTACAAACAATTCAGGCCTGCCCTGCCGAACAGGGCCCCTGCCTGTAAAGCCAACGCACATGGTTGGAGCTTAAGGTAGCCAGAGCCAAGGCTTGACTAGGCTCAAGCAGTAACACGTGGCTGGATTCAAGCTCTTAGGCAGAACTTGCGGCTACGGTTCTTGGTGTTCTCTCTCTCTCTCTCTCTCTCTCTCTCTCTCTCTCTCTCTCTCTTTGGATTCACACCTTGGACACTAGGTGGCTGTTTTGAAATTCCCTCAGATTTGTACTGTTCTACGAGGAGTTGGTAAGTCACTTAACATATCGAATATTTTAAAGGAAACTATTTAAAAGAGAAATTTTTTCCACATTTAAAAAAAATGGGTTTTCTGTGTTCATTGGAAGAAAATTGGGATTTGTTTGTAATTTTAGACAGTCTGACAATGGAACAGCTATATGAGAAGATTAATGTTGACCGAATTATGCATTTTATTACTACGCTTATTCTCATTTTACTATTTAAAAAGATAGTCAATTTAAGTGCCAGGGTGACAGCTTTAGAAAAACTTGATAAACCTGTAAAAACTCAGACAGAAGAAACTAACAGTGAAGTTGCTTCAAGATTGGATCATAGGGTTACAGAAAGAAAGCCTGTTTTCACACAGTCACCCTTAGTTTGTCCAGTAACCGTACAGCAGTTGCCTGATCAAATGACTACACAAAATATTTGGGCTCCAATTGAAATGTTAGATTTACGAAGGTTTAAGGAGGCAATAGTATCTTATGGCATGCATTCCCCATATGTAAAGCAAATGTTAAACTCTTGGTCAACATATAATAGGATTGTACCACAGGATTGGCGGGAGCTGGCACAAGCTGTTCTTGAACCCAGTCAAAGGCTTCAGTGGCTAACTTGGTTCAAGGACGAAGCTAAAAACATAGAAAAACAGTGGAGGGATAAAGGAATACAAGTCTGCCAGGATCAGCTTATTGGAGAAGGTCAATATACTTCAGCACAAGCACAATGTTTATATGATGTCCAAACCCTAATTTTATGTCGAACAGCAGCCTTGAATGCATGGGACAGAGTTGAGGAACCAGGAAAAAAAAAACTGAGTCATTTACAAAGGTTGTACAAGGTCCAAAAGAATCTTTCACAGATTTTTTACAAAGACTGGCTTCAGCAGTAAAGAGAATGGTCCCAGATTCAGAAGCTAGTAAGATAATAATTGAATCTTTGGCCTTTGAGAATGCAAATGCAGCATGCAAAACAATAATCAGGCCATTAAAGGCAAGATCTGCACCTTTGGAAGATTGGATTAGAGACACGGTTAATGTTGAAGCTCATGAGCATGATGATACGTGGGTAGGAGAAGCAATTTCAAAAGGTTTGAGGAATGTTAGATGTTTTGGATGTGGAAAGCAAGGACATTTGAAAAGGGACTGTAAACAGGTCATTCCTAGAAACAATGTTTCTTCAAGGAACAATGGCAACAGACTACCCCTTCCTTCTGCAGTATGCAGAAGGTGTGGTAAGGGAAAACACTGGACCAACAAGTGTAGATCAACAAGGGACAGACAGGGTAATCCTTTGCCTCAGTCTTCGGGAAACTCCCAGAGGGGCCTCATGCAGGCCCCAATAGCAAATCCAGTTCAAACCTTTCCTGCAGTCATAGAGGAAACCCCTACTCAGAGCAATTAAATAACCAAATGCCTATTGGAATAAGTCATGCTGGTCAGGATGATGAAACAGAGAGAATAGAAAATTCAGGAGAAAACATAAAGAAAATTTTTTGGCAAACTTCTATTAATGAACAAAGACCAAAATTATCGATAAAAATAAATGGTGTTTTGTTGTCTGGTCTGGTAGACACAGGTGCGGACATTACCATAATTGCACCAGAATTTTGGCATCCAACTTGGCCTCTTCAGGAGGTAAACATTCAACTGTTAGGAATTGGGACATTATCTCAGGTGAAACAGAGTGCAAGATGGCTCGAATGTATAGGTCCAGAAGGACAGAGAGGAAAATTAAAACCATATGTGGCTAACATAGCTATGAACCTGTGGGGTCGAGACTTGTTACAACAATGGAATACTCAGATTAACATCCCTCCAATCTCAGAAACAAATCATAAACTAGCACATGTTTCTGAGAGAAATATTAGAAGGCATTATTCTGAGTGGTCACCAGCCATCCATATTATACAAGAACAGGGCACAACAACTGATGATCTTCCAAAAACACCAACAGCTCTACCTTTAAAATGGTTAACAGACAAGCCTGTATGGGTCCAGCAATGGCCTTTAACAACAGAGAGACTCCAGGCTTTAGAAGAGCTGGTAGAAGAACAGTTAAATGCTCAGCATATTGAAGAATCAACCAGCCCTTGGAATTCTTCTGTATTTGTTATTAAGAAGAAATCTGGTAAATGGAGAATGGTAACAGACCTTAGAGCAATTAACAAAGTAATTCAGCCAATGGGCTCTCTACAATCTGGAATTCCTTTGCCTACTCTGTTACCAAAAGGATGGCCTCTCATAGTTATTGATTTAAAAGACTGTTTCTTTTCAATACCCTTACAAGAAAAAGATAGAGAAAGATTTGCTTTCACAGTGCCTACTTATAATAATTCTCAACCGGTTAAAAGATTTCAATGGAGGGTCCTCCCACAGGGAATGTTGAATAGCCCAACTCTGTGCCAATATTTTGTACAACAGCCATTGGAAGTGATACATAAAAAATTTCCTAAATCTATAATTTATCATTATATGGATGATATTTTACTAGCTGACTCAAATGGAGATACTTTAGAAAGAATGTTTGAAGAAGTAAAGAAAATTTTGCCTTGCTGGGGATTACAAATTGCTCCTGAAAAGATACAAAGAGGAGATTCTATTAATTATTTAGCATATAAAATAGAGCTACAAAAAATTAGAACCCAAAAGGTGCAAATTAGGAGAGATAGACTACAGACTCTTAATGACTTTCAAAGATTATTTGGAGATATTTCTCATCTAAGAACTATTGTTGGGGTAAAAAATGATGAACTGCATAATTTGTTCAAAACCTTAGAAGGTGACAAGGACTTAAATAGTCCAAGAGAATTATCACCTGAAGCTGCGAAAGAATTGGCCTTGGTAGAAAAGAAAGTACATGAAGGACACGTGGATTGTATTGATCCAAAGCTGGATTGCATTTTGGTTATTTTACCTTCTAGACATTCTCCTACAGGAATATTAATGCAGAGGGAAGATATTATATTAGAATGGATATTTTTACCAAATAAACCAAATAAAAAATTAAAAACTTATGTGGAAAAAATCTCTGACTTGATTTGGAAAGGAAAATTGAGACTTCGTCAATTAGCAGGAATACACACAGCAGAAATTGTCGTACCTTTAACTAAGGAGGACATTGAAAAATTATGGACAGAAAGTGAACCTTGGCAAAGAGCTTGCAGTAAATTTTGGGAGAAATTAACAGCAAATATCCCAAAAGCGATAGAATTGATCTTATAAAGAGAGCTGATTGGATCTTGCCTCGAATTGTATGGGAAAAACCCATATCTGGAGTTTGTACATTTTATACAGATGCCAACAAACAAGGAAAGGCAGGTTACAAATCAGAAAATTTAAGTAAAGTGGTTCAAAGTCCTTATAATTCAGTTCAAAAATCAGAATTGTATGCTATTCTGTTGGTATTAATGGATTTTTCAAAACCTCTCAACATAGTAACTGACTCTCAGTATGCTGAAAGAGTAGTATCACATATTGAAACTGCAGAATTTATCCCTGATGCTTCAGAATTAACTTCACTATTTATTCAATTACAAGATACAATCAGGAAAGGGAGTCATCCTTTATATATAACTCACATTCGATCCCATACTGGTCTGCCAGGCCCTCTAGCACAAGGCAATGATGAGATTGATAAATTATTGATAGGAAATGTGCTGGAGGCCTCAGAATTTCATAAAAAAACATCATGTCAATAGTAAAGGTTTAAAAAAGGATTTTTCCATAACCTAGCAACAAGCCAAAGAAATAGTAAAGAAATGTCCTACTTGTTCCTTCTACAATCAAACGCCATTACCAGCTGGATGTAACCCAAAAGGTACTTGAAGGAATGAAATCTGGCAGATGGACGTGTTTCACTTTGCAGAATTTGGAAAACTGAAATATGTACACCACACTATCGATACTTAATCAGGATTTCAGTGGGCAACTGCTTTGAGTTCTGAAAAAGCTGATTCTGTAATCACTCATTTGCTCGAAGTTATGGCCATCATGGGTATACCTGCACACATCAAAACTGATAATGCTCCATCATATGTCTCTGTTAAAATGAAACAGTTTTTGCTTATTACAATATAAAGCATATTACAGGCATACCAGATAATCCTACAGGTCAAGCAATTGTAGAAAGATCAAACAGAACTCTAAAGGATATGCTAAATAAACAGAAAGCGGTAACAAAAACCCCCAGAAATAGACTGCATAATGCTCTATTAACTTTGAATTTTCTTCATGCCAATGAGAAAGGAACAACAGCTGCAGAGAGACATTGGATAGTAGAAAAAAACTACAGAATTAAATCAGCCTATATACTTTAAGGATGTGCTGACCTCAGAATGGAAACCAGGGTATGTGTTACATTGGGGAGGAGGTTTTGCTTTTGTTTCTACAGGAGAAGATAAGCTGTGGGTACCATCAAAATTGATAAAGGTTCGATTTGAACAAGAGAAACCTCTTAATTAGAGGAGGTGATAGTTCATCAACCAGCATGAACATCCAAATTAAACTAACTTACCAGTAACACATTTCTTTTCATTTAATCAGATAGTAACTTGCCAAAAAGAACATCCCCAAAATTAGTCTTGGGGAAAGGTTTTTGTTTTTGTCTTTTAGGAGAATGAAGGTTAAGGAATCTGAAGAACACTGGACAAATGAGACAACTGAAGAAAAGGGACAAATCATCTATCCCAGGAAACAGAGTGAAACGGCGTATGGGTATATATTATCTAAAAAATTTTATGTCTTCCTAAAGGTTTGTTTCTGCTTTTCTCTAAAAATTTAACATTATTGGTCTTCTAATAGCCCCAGTTCAATTAAAATTTAAAGCTGACTTTAGAGTTGGAAAATGGCTCTCTCCTTCTTTAAACTCAAGCATGTTGTTAAAAGGAAAATGCAAACCCCCTGTATCATGCCAGAATAAAAGAGCCATCTTCTGCTATGGGACAGGAGAAAAGCCAAATTAATTAAGGGACTATTCTATTACTAATCTCAACTCTTTGATTCTATTCTGATTCTTTAAAACTTTTCTTAAAGTATAAATTTCATATCAAAATTTACAAGATTAATATATATAGATACATAGTTATATATACATTTTAAACTTTGTTAAGGTATGAATGGTCATATAGAGTACTAATTAATTCTAGAAAAAGGCTTCAATTAGCTGCATATATATGTCTTTGTATTCGAGTCTCTTTTCAGTTTTCTGCAGGAAATCACGGCCAGGCCTAACATCAACTGAAGTCTCCAGGAAGAAGTTGGGGCCCCACAACAACAACAATTCCACGTGGACAATAATAATATCACTAAGCTGACAAACATCATCTACAGATCAGTTTTGAACTACAAGGTACTCAGAGCAATTTTGAGATGACTAGCTGAGATGATCCAGTCTCAAAGACTACTTGAATAAGGACTTGAGATAAACCCTGAACTTTGGCATTATACACAGACTGGATAATGAAGGATATGGTTACCTTTCCTAGAATTTGACAATTAACCTAAAATTTTTCTTTCAGGATAAAGATAACTTCGCCCATACCCAGCAGGAAGCAATTTTAAGAATACGACGCCCACATTCCCAAAGAGGTGGTGTGGGGCAGGTGGTTTTTTGGTCTTTTTAATGGGTTTTGGGTCTGGGATAATTTTCATTGTTTAGGGGGTTGGTTACAAGTTGTTGTCAAGGGTTAGGAAAAAGGCTAAGCAAAGGAGATTAGATTTAAGGTTCTTGTTTAAAAAAAAAAGAGAGAGAGAAAAAAAGACGAAGAAGAAAAAGACAATTACTAGTTTTAAATATTTTACATTGGATTGGATTGTTTTATATTGTATACAAGTTATATATATTGGAATTGATATTGTTAGAAAATGCTATATGTATATTTCTAATTGTACTTATACCGTTCATTTAACAATGCAATTTTCTGATCCTCGAATGTTATTATTACCAACTATTAGGATATAAAGAAATGAAAGTTAGTAGTTAGACATTACAATAGAACTTGTAGTCATATTAGATATGTTTTAAAAATTGAGCAGATATATTTTAGACAGGTCATCTTCAAACCCTTCAGAGATCTACAGAATATGGCATTTAAAATGTTTTAATAACTTAGAAAATTTTTCTTTTTTGTTATGATTATGAGACATGTCAGCTCCTGGCAGTATCAATCTACTTCAGAGAAAATATGGGCATTGAAGAAACTGCATATGGAGTTAACTTTCATTGTGGCAAAAGTTAGCCACTGGACAACAAAGTATCCTCGAATCAACTGCTGACAAAATGGACAGACAGGACATGAAACAAAAAACTACTGATTCTTGCCAAAACAAGTGTGGTTATGGCTTTATCAAAAGGCATCTTCTGAGGCCAGGACAATATGGCACCATCCCTGAAATGGCCTTCGCAATTCGGAAAAGGTACAGTGCCCTTTTCTTTGAAGGCAACTGAACAGGCAGTGGGCCGATGGCTTCTGATGTGCAATGGAACAGCAGTTGAAACAGTTATTCTTGAAGAGTAACTAAGCTCACGCCTCTCAATAGTAAACTGGCATTTGACAGAGGGATGTGGAGAAGAATGGGATGCTGAGATGAAGCCATATATACACAGCCAAGAAGAATGGACAGCTGAATTAAAAAACCATCAACAATTTCCAGAATTTAAAATCCTGAATCATGACATGACACTAGTGGAATTCAGGTGTTTCTGGTACATGGACTGCTCTCACCCAATGTGAGGTTGAACTGTTGACCTTGTGTACATCCTACTTCACAAATGAGTCTGTCAGATATGCTAAGCCTTTAGGCTGAAGATGATGCCCCAGCATTGTGGAGAAACCTCAGGTGACTGTCCAGGCAGCTGGCTGTTTCTGTCAACTCACAAATTTTTTGGAAGTTGCTTGCATGCACTTTCTGTTTTTATTTTTGTTAGCTAATATTATTTCCTTCTTGGGTCTCTGAGGGAGTTGAAGATTAGTTAGTTATAGTTGAAGGTTAGTTAGTTATGGTTGAAGATTAATTAGGATAGAAAGTGAATTAGATACATTTTGGACTTAACAAAATAGGATAGATAATGAAATTATTTTCTCTGAATTTGTCAAATACAAATGAACTAGAAATTGTTTATACATTTATTACTTGTATATATTGTATATAATCATTGTACTTTTGTATATAGTTTTTCTTTTGTTAGTTATAATCTTTTTCTTTTTTTCCTTTTTATTAAAATAGAAAAGGGGAAATGTGGTGGTATTTTACTTGTACTGAAATGTGATTTTAATTGTATGTTAATAAATAAAGATGTCTGGGGGTCAGAGCTATTAGAGCCATAGCAAGTGCGTGGCGACGGTGGCGCATGCCTTTAAGGACCTGGAGAGCGGTACATTCAGGCAGTGACGAGGCAGTCACATGTTTGGGTTTACAACCAATGAGAAGGCAAAACAGGAAGACTTTAAAGACGTACACACAGGAAGTAGGTCCTTTTCGGAGAGCTCTCTTGGCTGAAGCGGATCCCTGAATCAGGAAGGGTGAGGCTCTTAGCTCTGACCTCTTGGCTTTCTTCTCTGAATTGGCTCTGTTTCTTATTTAATAAGACCATTGGTTACATCTACATCAATGTATTTCCAGTAATGTCCATTTGGCCCTAGGTAGAGCTCTTCAGTACAAGAAATGACATATGGAGGCACAACCAGAGTTTTAGTACACTAGAAAGGATTATGCTTGGTTTTGTCACAGGTAGCTTTCCAGAACCTTTATTACTTTATTACTTTATTTATTTATTTATTTATTTATTTATTTATTTATTTATTTATTTATTTATTTATTTTTGGTTTTTTGAGACAGGGTTTCTCTGTGTAGCTTTGCGCCTTTCCTGGAACTCACTTGGTAGCCCAGGCTGGCCTCGAACTCATAGAGATCCGCCTGGCTCTGCCTCCCAAGTGCTGGGATTAAAGGCGTGCGCCACCACCGCCTGGCTATTACTTTATTTATAAAATCACAACTTAATATGTTAACAAGTGAACAAATTTAATACTTTTTCCATGCATTTTAAACAGAAAAGTAGCAAATGTTTCTTTAAAGTACATAATTGGGTAACATATTTTATTTAATAACTGTATGGTATAGGAAAACAGAATAAAGAGACAGATCCATATTTGATTATTCTTATTTTCTACTCACGTTCACAGACAGGAAACTCATTATTCCAGATTACTGTCTCTCCTTCTGGGACACACTGACTAGAAGGTTTGCCATTTAACTGGAACCTTAAACAATAAGGAGCACCAAATCATCACTAGAACAAACCACTTTTCAATTGTACAAAGTGAATCACTTCTCTCAAGTATTTATAGAATGGTATGGATTTAAAAAATATTTCTGGCTTAAGAAAAAGCCCACAATTACTTGTGAATCTGCTCCACTAAACAATAAATCAATAAATAATGGATTAAAACATACTAAAAATACATCTTTTTTTTTTTTTTAGAATTCCCCCTCTCCTGTTTGACATCCAAATATCAAGATTATCTTGATCATCTTGATGAAAACAGTCTCAATTCCTATAGAGAAAATAGCAAAGACCTTGTTTCCCAAGCTTATTCTAATGAGTCTCACTAAATCCAAATTTTATATTCATTCTCCATAACAGGAGTCTTAATTTGTGAACCAAAACTGCGTTTCCAGACGATGAAATGACATTTCCCACTTTTGCTAGTCAAGCACAAAATATACACACTTGAAGAAAATAAAAAGGAATTGATTAATGACAGAGTTTTTAGTGAGAAAAGGTCAAGAAAAGGAAAGAAAACAAGACTAAAAACTTAACTGTCTTCAGAACTCACTTTGAAATCCTTATGGGAAACAGTCAGTGGAGGACATGTTGTTTCACACTCACCCTTGATCACAAACAAAGGAAACCTCTGCCCCAAGCTGGAGATTAGGAGGAAGAAACACCTGGCCATTAAGAAGTTGGTTTGGAATGGCATCACATGATTTCACTAGGAAAGAAGAGAGAAGGCTTGCACATGAAGAGTCAGGAAACAGTTGTGTTTCCTCTGAATAGAGCAGAAGCTCTGGGCACCTTCACATGTTGGGGCTGCATGGCTCCAGGTTCCTGAGGATGTACACTGCACAAGGTTAGTTCCAATGAGAGTATAGCCAGGTTCACAGCTATATAACACTTCCTGGCCAACAGAAAAGAATTCCTTATCTTTTTTGTTATAATCACCATGGTGGATATTTCGAGGTGGTAGACATCCTGAGGAAAGAACAGTACCAGAAAGTCCTTTTATTTCTGCAATAAGAACTTTATTCTTTATAACTTAGAGCTATGTTGGGTTTAGTTGGATGGGATAAAGATGTTCATGGCAACTCTCCCACACTAAGGCAGAGAGTCATAGAGTGAGGTTAATGTGCCTTTCTCGGCCCATATTTGGAAAGCCATATGTCTATCTGCTTTCTCTTTCTTGATCCATGCCAGGAAATAATACTCTTACTCATTTTTCACTTTATTCTACTAAAAAATCTGAGATATCCTTCCACCAATAGGTTAGACAAGGGCCAAATAACACCAATTTCTCCCACCCAAATCTGCTACATCCTTTTTACTCCAAAAACAAGGTTCATGAGGCTTCTGAGTTTTGTCATCAGGATTTTAGAAAGGCAGACAATTCACATTAGGAGGAGAAGGAGAGAATGGGGGCCACAGGCTCATGAAAACTAACTACCAGCCTTTTTCCACAAAATTACATTTTCAGTATCAAGACAGATGTCTGCAAAATTTTGAATCAAATTCTTATCTTAGTCAATTCCATATTTAAAATATGGACTATACGGAGTTTATTTTATCCTTATTTGAATAAAATATAATCATTAAAAACTCTAATGATGAACTTTGTACTGGGTTTTTAATTACTGTGTTTTAAAACTCTTTAAAAGACATAATTGTACATATTTATGAGATACCATGTGATATTCAGATAAGTATACTATGTAATATGAAAATAAGGGCAAATATATCTCTCTTCTAAAACTTATCATTCTTTTGCAGTGAAAACCTTCAAAATCTTTTGTTCTAGATTTTAAAATATATACAACAAACTATCATAATATACAGTGGGAATTCTCTTTGTAGGGACACCAGAACTTATTTCTTCTACCTAATCTGACTTTTATCTCCATTTTTTTAAAAGATTTATTTATTTATTTATTTATTTATTTATTTATTTATTTATTTATATTTATTATGTATACAGAAGAGGGCACCAGATCTCATTACAGATGGTTGTGAGCCACCATGTGGGTGCTGGGAATTGAACTCAGGTCCTCTGGAAGAGCAGCCAGTGCTCTTAACCTCTGAGCCATCCCTCCAGCTCCTTTATCTCCATTCTTAACAGCAATTGATATATTGGGTAATGGAGGGGTCTTTATATGTGTAGAAGTGGATTCAGGTCCTCATGCTTGTGTGTGTGTGTGTGTGTATGTGTATGTTTGTTAGAGTATACATTGACACACAAGCATATAGAGGACATTATCTTGTTTTATGAGACAAGGCTTCTCAATGGGAACTGTGGCTCAACAACTAAGCTAGACTGGCTGGTCAACAAGCCTCAGGGATCTGTCTGTCTCTGCCTCCCAAATTCTGAGATTATAAGCATGTGCCACCACATGATGCTTTTTTATATAGGTTCTGTGTTAAGCTCAAACCTTCACGCTTATACAATTAACACTTTATACACTGAGCCATCTCCCTAGTTCTATATTTTTTTTTGAGGAGTCATTTTAACTGAAAAGTAGTCATATATCATTGTTGTTTAATTTGCATTTCCCTGATGGTTAGTAATGTTAAATACTTTGCCATATGTTTGTTGTCCATTTTATTTGAGAAATGTCTAATGTCCACTTTGAAGTTAGATTTCTTTTGTTCTATGAGTGGTTTCAGTTCCTTATATATTCTGTGTACTAATTCCTTGTCAGATGTAGAGTTTGGAAATATTTTCTCTCATTCTGTATGATTTCTCTTCACTCTATTGTTTTACTTATCATAGAGAAACATTTTATTCTGTACCATTAGTCTATTTTCACCATTGTTTTCTATGCTTTTCATAGTCTTATGCAAAGCATGTTGACTATTCCAATGATCTTAAATATATACCCATGTTCTTCAAAGTGTTTCATGTCTCATAATTCTACTTGAAAACATTCCAATGACTTTTTAAGGGTATGTTATACTTTCCCCTACAATTATAGCACTGTCCTAGAATAAAATAAAATCCTCATTTCTTTAACAGAGATCTCCAATGATGATGGATTGGTAAAATTAATAAATATTACTTCCAAATTTTACTTTCAAATTCTTTATCCTGTAAATCTAGTCACATATTCCTCCTACACTTTCTATAGGTACCATGTATCTATTCTGCAAAACCTCTGGTTTTATTTACAGATACCCAACATTTTAGCTCAACTTACCCTTGAAGCATGTTGGCAGTGGAGGGCTCCATTTTCTGTTTGACTGGCACCACACTATATTGCTGCCTTTCATAGTAAAGCCAGACTTGCACTTAAACATTACTGTATCATTTAAGAAGAAGGAGTGTTTAAATCCAGACTCCACGTCTCCATTTTCAATTTCTGGCACTGGACACTTAACTATACCAATACACTGAGGGGGTGGACTGTTCCAGATGCCAACTTGATTGTCTTTGCTGGTGCAATATATTGACTTCTCACCCACCAGGTCAAACAGTTTTTCCTTATTCTTTCCAACATGGCAATGATAAGTTACTACCATTCCATAGAAAAAGCTGTCTCTACTGCTGCTGTAGAAGTCCCCATTGGCGATGGCTGGAGGTGACTCACAAGGAATAGCTTTTGGAGGGAAGTATTTAAGAAAGGAGAGAAGGCATTGAAATATTATATTTTTCTGAAAATTTAGTCTTCATTTTCATAAACCAAACTTAAACTTTACATACAATTTATTTATAATATTGAAATTCTATATTATGATCTAAATAAAAATAAGCCAGAAAGGAAAATGCATGAAACTGGCTGATAAAAAGTCAAAAAGCTTTGAGCACAGATAGAGTACAGAGACTCTGTTACTAGAGACTTTTTGGGGTGATCTACTTTTGCATGGTTGCATTTGGCAGTGTATAATCTCATGCATATTACAATATAAGAATCTATTCACTATTAAATAACATCATAAAAGAACATTAATGGAAAAGTGTGATAGAATTAGAGATCATGGAAGAATACCAGTCAGAGTTGTGTTCACAACCCAAACCTAGTGAAACTTCCCAGGCACTCATATTTATGTGCAGATGCCCAGTTTCCATTTAGAAAGGGATAAGAGAAATTTAGTAGGATGCCATAAAGAGATCATTTTACTCACATTCACAATAAGGCATGTCATTATCCCAAATTAAACGATTGTCTGAGACAATGCATGTAGCAGATGATTCACCAATGAGTCGATATCTGGAGGCAAAGAGGCGATGGATCACATCCAGTTTACTTAACACTTTAGAAAAGCCTAATTTTTTCCCACTTAAACAATGAGAAAAGGTAGAATATCATGCACGATACAGTGAAATAGTAGTAAAAAGGACTTCTATAATAGGCTCAACAGTCTATAGCCAGATGAGGTCTGACTTCCTCATCAATAGCACTGTAGACTTAAAATTGAAGAAGGAGAGGTCCATCTTTGCTCTTTCTAAGGATCCTCTTAACTGAGCAACACTGAAATGCCATTTCTGAAGCAGGTCAAGGAGACCATGCTTTTGTTTGCATTCATTCATATTAAAGGGTTTCTGGTTAGAAATATTATTTCAGTATCTACACATCCTACAGAGGCTTCCTGCCTACTCACCCTTTATTACAAGAATACGTAATTGTTGACCCAAACTTGATACCCGTGTTTATATGCACAGAGCCATGGAGGAGTTCTTTAGGATTTGTACATGATTTACCTACAAGGGAAACAAAATAGGATTTGGGGCTGGGATGAAGAAGACTTTGTGTGTTTTCTATTAAATTCCCTGACTGGACTTGCTGATGGGCCTGCATTATGTTTAATCAAAGCAATTTTTGAAATATGTAAAATGTGTACTTTCTCAAGGATCAGTCAGTTTTGGAACACTGTTCAAACCCTATTGTCTATATTTCTGTGTATAGAAGAAAACTTTATTTGTAGTCAATTCTAACTTAAAAACCTCTGTTTTCTCTTTATTAAAATCTATCAGCTAATGGCATCATCTACCAAGTCTCCTGTATTAAAAACCTACAGTCATCATTTTCTTTCTGTAACTCATCCTCTAATCCTTCATCTAATTCAATTAGTTACAAAATATTAGTGCCTGGATTCCAGAATATCTCCCCAAATCCCTTATTTTATAGTTTTACTGGATTGTTGAGTGGCAAAATTTACCTTTCTAATGCCTGCCTTGGTCTAGCACTTCCTCCATAGCATGGCATGAGTTTCTTTTTTATATTATAAATATGGTCATATTGTACTTCCCACTTAAAAATTATGATGCCTTACCATTATTCACAGGAAAAAGTATACAATCTTGGAGTTTATATGTGTTCAAATCATATTGATCTTTTTCCATTTTTCCAAAGATATCATTTCCTCCATACTTTTGTCCAGAAGGCCTCAATATCCCTAATTCTCTTAGACAGCATATATTTTTCTATGGTTTAATAGCAGCTTACCTCCCTTATTAAATGGCATCATAAAGTCTGGAGCTATATCTCAATGATAGAGAACTTGCCTAGCCTGTGCAATGCCTTGTGTTGAATCTCAATTATACATTACATATGTGTAATATCTGTTGTCCTTTACAAGATCCATTGCCTATTGCTTCACACATGTTAGTTAATAAAAATATTTCTTGAATTGAATGTAGTAAGAATGAGATGAAACTAATATTCTTTTGTATATTAACATCTAATCTCTAACACAATATAGAAGTCATAGAATGATGTCATGAAGATGATAGGTTAAACCATGATGATAACTTAAACCCTAGTACCCAGAAAATTTAGAAGTTAAAGGAAATGAAGAGGCTTGGATCATCCTTTCCTTTCCATGACATACTAGTTCATTTGTCTTTTATCTGGAAAATGACATACTATTCTATATAGACAAAATGATAGACCAAACATGGCTTGTTGGAGTACTCACGTTTACAGAACTGCTGAGCATCTGACCACTTGGAGGTATCTAAGCAGGTGATAAAGAATGGCTTCCCAGTATACCCAGGGAGGCATTTGTATTCCCAAGTTGTTTCAACAGCAAACTCAGACTTATCACTCATAATAATAGGCTTAGCAAAATGATACTTTGGCAGCGACTTACACTGACCTAGAAATAAGGACCACAGAAATATCAAAATCTGAGAAAGGCTAAAGCTTCTCTGCTTCTCTCCTGCCACCAAGTATTCTAAAAAAATTGATCTTTAGAAATAATATTTTCTGTAGCAATATTATCTAAGAAAATCATTCCAGTATGGATGGACACAGATAAATACAGAGATTCAAACAGTTTTAAAAACAGACTTCAGAGAAATATCTGGAGAACTTCTTTCTCATCTTCTTACCATTTTATAATTTAAAACTGTGGGTGGATTGTTTGTTTTGTTTTTTTGCATAGTGAAGTCAGGAAAAATAAGAAAAGCATGTAGAACTTCAGAAATGAATATACAGAACTTAATACAAGACACAAAACTCTGAAAGTAATAGAGAAAATGAAGGAAGAATGCTGCAAGACATCAGCTTAGGAAAGCACTGTTTAAAACAAGACTCCAGTTGCTCAGGAAATAGTGCCAACAAGTGACAAATGAGAATTCATGGAAGTACAAAGGTAAAGAGATGTTCTACAGAATGGGAGAAAATCTTTGCTAACTAGATATCTGATTACTATCTAGAATATATAAAGAACATAAACACAAAAAACCTCATAGTAAATGAGCTAATGGAGTGAAAATACAGTTCTTAAATCAAGTACAAATGTTCAATAAATATGAAAAAATATTCAACTTCACTAGTTATCAGAGAAATGAAAATAGAAACTACATTAAAGTTCCATTTTGCACTAGTAGAATGGCATTCATAAAGAAAATAAGAACAAATGCTGGTAAGGTTGTATACAAAAGGGAACATTTTTACATTGCTGATGAGAATGTAAACTAGTCCAGTCATTGTGAAAATCTGTCTGGAGATTTCTCAACAAAATAATAGTAAATAATATTTAATAATAATAAAATAGATCTACCACAAGATCCAGAACTTTTGTTAATATTTACCCAGAAGATTCCAAGTCAGTATGTCACAGATGTACCTGCATATCAAAGCTTACTGCAGTACTATTCACAACGGCTAAGCTATGGAACCAATGTAGATGCCCAGCAACAGAATAGATTAAGAAAATGTGGTATATATACACAGTGGAACTTTTTCAGTTATAAAGAAGAATGAAGTTATGTTGTTTTTAAGAAGATGGATGCAACTGGAGATAATATAAAGTGAATTAAGTCAGGCTCAGAAAAACAGGTATCTTTTTTTCTGTCATATATATTTGAAAGTAGAGACAAACAGTCTGGGAGAACAAAAGGTACTAATGGGAGGGGAGAAGATTAAGAAGGAGATGGTAGTAGGATGTACTCAAAGTACATTATATAGCTGCATGAGAGTGGCCTTATATAACTTTATGTAATAATAATAAAATAATGAGTCCACACACTTTTTTGGTGGGGTGGAAGGGAAGTTATGTGAGCTATTTGTACCAGTTATTTTTCTGATCATTGTGACCAAATACTTGGCAGAAACAACTTAAGGGAGATGAGATTAGATGGCTCATAGTCCAGGGGATATCATCCATCATGGTGAGGAAGGCATATGACTGGAGCAGCTTGTTCCATGGGGAAGGGAAGTGCATCAGTTGCTGGTTACATGATACCAACCAGGAAGCAGAAAGCTTAGCTGGACGTGGGGAGGAGATATAACCTCTAAGATCCACAATCCAGATAGATTTCTGGCCTCCTAAAGGTTCTACGAGTCAGCTGTAGATCAACTGTTCAAATATGTGAGCTTGTGGTAGACATATTATATTCAAACAATAATGAGTACAGCAAACATCCTCTGGTTTCATAATAAAAACCAGAAATATACAAGTAAAAATCTCTTTAAAAAATTCTTTGAGGATTTTATTTTTTATTTCACATCTAAGAGTGTTTTGCCTATATGTATGTATGTGCACTATATGTGCTTAGAGCCTGCAAAGTCTTGAAGAGGGTAATAGATCCCCTAGAACTGGAGTTATAGGTGATAATGAGGCACTAAGTGGGTTCTGGGAACCGAACCCTTGTCCTCTGCAAGAGCAGCAAGTGCTCTAACTACTGAGCAATCTCTCCAGCCTTACAAGTAAAAAATCTTATAAATAAAAACTTTTAGCATTGGAAACTATGTTACTACAGAGATCTTATAAAATCAAAATTACTTTAATTGATTTATAGGATTATCTTAATCACTAAACTTTTAGGGTATAAGGAAAATTTATTCTTTATTGAATTTGTTTATTTATTATTTGTAGTTTTATAAGATAGAGCCTCACTGTATAACCCAGGCTGACCTTGAACTTGGAATCCTTCTGTCTCAACCTCTTAGTACTCCACTTTTCATGATATTTATTTCCTTATTTTAACCAATTAGAGTAATTAGACCCAAAAATATCTAGTAAGACGTTCTTATATACCAGAGAAAAGAGCTAGTCATTAACAATGAAATAAATTCCACCCTATGAGATGGCTAAGAACCTGCAACATCCATACACTTGAGTATGTCCCTAGAAAAGTAATTTTTCTATATTTGAGTGAAGACTCACATTTTACCTTCTTAAATTTATTTGCAGAGATCTAGAAGTTCACTCTTATTCAGATCAGAGGTAATTTAGGCAAAAATGCCATTTGTGAAACCCTCCAAGAGTAGAAGTATAGCTGAAAATTTACAAATTTTCATTTTTTTTCCATAGAAGTGTGAGGCTGGCACAGGTAAAAGTTAAACAGAGAATGTCTGCTGACTCAGACATCCCTGAGCACCCATGGCTGCAGCCAAATGCAGTCTTTCTCTAACCCCATGCTTGTGCTGGGGAATTGAAAAATAGTCACTGCTGTTAGGAGCTAGACATTACTGTGGGTCCCTCTTTTGTTATTCTTTGGTTTCTTCCATTAATACCTACCAATGTCCCCAAATACATACTCTGTGAAAAACAGCAAGAAAGACTTTAAGAAAAATGAAGTTTTAAAAACAGTGAAGATAGACTTCACAATGTGATACTGCTTCTACCAGTTACTCTAACCAGGTAACAATCTATGGTTATCAAATGTAAATAAGGACAAAACTGAATTATCTTCCACAATATGGAAAACCATTTAAATTCATAAGATTCAACAAGTAGTAACAATACAGACCAAGAGGAATACAAGATCTGGAAACTACAAAAGAAGAGGGAACTTTATAATGTGACTTTCCATGTTAAAATGAGGCAACAATTATTCTTTCTGGGTGAGGATTAATGGAAGTCTCTAGTATGGAGTCCTTGGACTTCTATTGAAACTGCCCACCTCCCAGGCCACAGTACAGAATTTCCAGAGATTTGTTTCTCCTCCAATCATAAAAGGAGAGGAGCAGGTGAGATGTCTCCCTGGCTAAAGGCACTGCTGTCAGATCTGTCTGACCAATTGAGTGTAATCCCTGGAGCCCACATGGTGAAAAGAAAGAGCTAACTCCAGTAAATTGTCACCTAACCTTCAAGCACATGTCATTGAATGTATACCCCCACCCCCACACAAATATATGAACAAATAAATACATGTAATAATTTTTCAAAGAAAAAGAAAGGTTAGTCTACAAGTTATTGCATGATAGGGTTTTCTTGAAAGTCCCTGATCCCTCTTTACCTCTTTCTAACACCAGGAGTGAAGATCAGAGTAGTGACTACTTAACACAGAAAATGTTTCTGGAGGACAGGGTGCAATTAACTATCTAGATCTAAGGGGCTTTACATGGATGATTTAGAAATCTTTTGAAAGTAGATGGAAAATTTATGTATAGGATAAAAATAAATCTGAAAAGTTGGCCAGAAAGCAGGAAATGGGGGAGATCATTAATGAAAATTATCATCAAATGCCTGAATACTGGGGTTCCTGGCTATCTAAAGGATGATTTTTTTTAAATGAGTCATGTATGTTAAGGAAAGTATGGTACTAAGCATAAAACATTCATCAGTGAACATGAAACAAGGTCCAGCCATCCCTAGGATTTATTTTCCAGTAGAAGTTGTACCAGAACTAATGCATAATATTCAGACCCTTTAATGCCTAGATCCACCATTAGCTGTTAATTGCTACACTTAGTATCATCAACTGCCTTTGACATAATTTCTCTGGCAGCTCCTGATTTCTCACAGCTCTGTGGAATGGTAGCACAGCTCTTTCTAACTTCATTTCATATATGAGAAACTGAGGGTTGGGGCTCTAACTGACTTTCTAAAATTCATCCAGCTATTGATGTTTGCTTACAGTAAACGCCTTACAAACTATGAATACATTCACTGTGAGAACAAATTATATTGCAACTTGCCAAAATTCACCCAGCTGTTGAGGTTTGCTTACAGTGAATGTCTTGTAACTTATGCCTTCACTACCAGAGCAAATTATACTACTTTAAAAGCAAGCCAATCGGTGAAACAAAAACAAACAAACAAAAACAAAAACAAAACAACAACAAAAACTCTTATGAAGAACGTTGAAGGAGGACCTATGGAAGCACACACCGTTACAGAAGTCGCAGTTTTGATTCATGTTCAACTTTAAAAACTAAGTCCAGTTAGATTTTAAATATCGTATCAAAGTTAAAAAAAATCTGAGACCCGTATTGGAGAATCAGGTGTTCTTCAAGAAAAGAAACAGGGACTCAACCACCCTTCCATAGCTGGAGAGGATTTTTGCATGCACAGAGGCACATGTGCTCTGTGATCCTTGAACACAACTGGGACCGTTGGTGGAACTGTTTCAGCACTTGCTGAATTCTCAGGAGACTGGGAGCTGGAGAGAAGAGAGAACCACCTAACCAAGACAGCAGTCTTTCCAAAGCGCCCATATGTGGCTCAGGCTTCAATGGTGGTGGTCCAGCTCCCAGAAGAAGTGGAGACATTCTGCATCAGAGACTGAGGGAGTCTCAAAAGCTGTCAGGGACACGCAAGTATCCAGCAGAGCCCCGACATTCCTGGTTTGGTCTCTAGCCCTGGTGTAAGCACAGAAGTTTTCCAACCCCGCAGGAGTTCCCCTATCTGCATTCCCATGCCCCGCTCACCAAGAACTCCTGGCGTGATGAGAGTGAAGAAAACCCAGAGCGAACCCAAGGCTCCCATGCCACCGCAGCAGCCCATCAGCGGGTTGCTTTCTCAGAGTTGTGAGCCTCCAGCAAGGATAGGAGGACTTGGCTAGCTGCAGGCGGCTGGCTGTAAACTGTGGGGAAGGGACCTTTAAATAGTCTGCTCAGCTCTGGGCACTGAAGATTTGTGGAGCACATCTGCAGGTGGCCAGGGGCGGAAGAGACAGGGAGGGGCGGCCCCGGGGAAGTCTGCTTTTGGCTCAAGCTGGGTCCTGCTCAGCGCCTGGCTTTCCTACTTTTTGTTGACTATGCAACCGAGTACATTAACCTTTTCCCCGCCTAGATCTGAATCATTTCACAAAATAATACTCATTCCTACTAAATACAATATTCATATGCTGTGCTAATGTACAGTATTGTATTTTTAAACTTGTTTTGTATTTTGTTCCAGTGAATTCATTTCCAAACCCAACTAATGTAGTCAACTCTCAGTTTGAAAAAACAACTTAATGTGGAAATTTAGGAATAACACTGCCTGGTATTGCAGTATTTCACTCTAGTGTAAATATCGAAAATTTTAATTTCTGTGTATCTGTGAAGGGGTTTTCTTTTTTTAAAAAGATTTATTTATTTTTATTAAGAAATTTTTTTATTCATTTTACATAGCAATCAAAGATTCCCCCTCTTCCCTCTTCCTGCCCCTCCAGCCTCCCACTCTCAACTCACCCCCATCCCCTCCTACAAGAACATAAGGCCTCCCATGGTGAGGTACATTTAGTAGAGGCAGGTCTAAGCCCCTCCTCCTGCCTCAAGGGTGTGGGAGGTGTCCCACCATAGGTAGTGGGCTCCAAAAAGTCTGCTCATGCACCAGGGGTGGATTCTGATCCTACTGCCAGGGGGGCCCCTTAAGCAGATCAAGCTACACCACTGTCTAGCTATACAGAGGGCCTAGTCCAGTCCCATATGGGCTCCACAGGTGTTGATCTAAATTTCATGAGTTCCCACTGGTTTGGTTTGGTTGTCTCTGTAGGTTTCCCCATCATAATCTTGATGACCTTGAAGAGGTTTTCTAAAGGTAGACATTTTAGAAATTTTTTCTTTCTGTCGGTATAAAAATATATAAAAGTATATATCTTTGACTATGCAGTTGTGTTATGTAATTGTTATGTTTGATATTTTTAAATAAATTATAGGCATTTATCTCTCCTTTAAATATTTTGATATTTATCTCTAAAAATAAGGACACTTCTCTATAAGTATAGTGCAAGATCAATTACAAGACACTAATGTAGATGTAACCATCTTATTAAATGAGAAAAGCAGAGCCAAATTCAAAGTTAAAAGCCCAAGAGGTCAGAGCAGTAGTTAAGAGCTAGAAAATCCTTTCTTATGCTTCACTGCCGCTGCTGTCCTACCTCTCCGCAAGAGAGCTACTTCCTGTCTGTTTGTCCTTTTTATTGACTTTCTATTCTGCCTTCTCATTGGTTGTAAACCCAACTACATGACCTCCTCATCACTGCCTGTCTGTACAGACCTCCAGGTCTTCTATGGTTGGTATTGAGATTAAAGGCCTGTGTCTCCATGCTGGTGGTATCCTTGAACACACAGAGATCTGCCTGTCATGTGATCAGGATTAAGGGCGTGTGCTACCACTGCCAGACTTCTGCTATGGCTTGCTATTAGCTCTGACCCCCAGCCAACTTTATTTATTAACATACAAATAAAATCACATTTCAGTACAAATAAAATATCACCATACACTAATATTGGTACAGTGCTATTTTATAATTTTTACTGTATTCAAATTTTGATGATTATTTCAATAGTCTTTGTTATGGCAAAATAAGAACAACAAAACCTTCCACCCTTCAGGATCATATGTTTGATTCTTGGGTCTCTTTTTCTTTAATTTGAAAAAAAAATCTCTGGGAGTGGTAGTTTGTGTGTGTGTATGTGTGTGTGTGTGTGTGTGTGTGTGTGTGTGTGTGTGTGTGTGCTATATGTGGGTGTACATGTTCATGTACATGTGCATGAAGATGTATGTAGAGACTAGAGAAATGTTTTCTTGCCTGCTTTCACCCTCTTATTTGTGGCAAGGTCTCTTTCCAAACCCCAAACTTGCAGATTGTGCTAGGCTGGTCAACAAGTTCCACTTGCCTGTGTCAGTCTCCCTTGTCCTAGGACTATGGTGGTATTTTTTTTGTACTGAAATGTGATTTTAATTGTATGTTAATAAATAAAGTTGCCCCAGGGGTCAGAGCTATTAGAGCCATAGCAAAAGCTGGGCGTTCGTGGCGCACGCCTTTAATCCCAGAACTTGGTAGACAGAGCTAGGTAGATCTCTGTGTGTTCAAGGATACAGCCAGCATTGGAGACACATGCCTTTAATCTCAATACCAACCATAGAAGACCTGGAAGTCTCTACAGACAGGCAGTGATGAGGCAGTCATGTGTTTGGGTTTACAACCAATGAGAAGGCAGAACAGAAAGACTATATAAAGACAAACACACAGGAAGTAGCTCTCTTTCGGAGAGGTCTCTTGGCTGAAGAGGCTAGCTGCAGCAGGCGGTAAGGCTCTTAGCTCTGATCTCTTGGCTTCCTTCTTTACATTGGTTCTGTGTTTCTTATTTAATAAGACGGTTGGTTACATCTACATAGGACTACAGGTAGACTGGGTACAGCTTTTTACCTGGATTCTGGAAATCTGAACTCAAGCCCTTGTGCTTGTATGACAAGCATTTTACTGACAGCCCTCTCCAACCTCTGGATCCAGAATTTTGTTGTTTCTTTCACTGTCTTTGATATCTTTGAAGCTTCTAGAATGGCACTTAAAATATTTGTCTTTTATATAGTATGGTAACAAATTTCCCTAAGATTAGTAGTGGCTTAAAGTGAGACTAAATAGTACCTTTCAGTTTCTGAAGTCATAACTTGGAGGCAATTTAGCTGGACTGGACATCTTCCCTGATATTGTGGTCAAAACGATAGCTGGAACTACAGTTATCTGGTTGACTGGGACAGGAAAAGCCACACAGAAGATGCTCACTCAGTGGCTGTTGGCTGGATATCTCATTTCTTTATCACGTGTTTATGGTCATTGGGCTGTTGAGTTGTAGAGGTTGAAAATTCTCACCTTATGACAGCTAACTTCTTTTAGATCAAGAAGGACAGAAGCCAGAATGTCTTTCATGATTCTCAGCAGTCATAGGGTTTTCAGAACAAAGATCAACCTCTTCTTAGTGCCAGAGAGACACTATGCATGGATGGGATACTGAGAGTCAGAGATGAGGGGGGACCATCATGGAGGCTGGTTGCTAACATTAGTCAGTTTGGTTTTATATAATGCTTCTTCACAATTAGATTGAAGTTTTGCATTTTTGGGCCAGAGATATCAGAGGATGGATGCTGTATGCTTGTCTGGATGTACGGGTTGCCTAATGGTCCTTTTATTGGTAGTGGTCACTTTAATCATATAAGTAGGTTTCTGTAGTGTTAAGTTACTGTTATGCCCTTATTATTAATGAGTATTTTTAGGAAGGGATATTTCAACACTATATAAATACTTCATTTAAAAATCAAAATTTCACCTGTAATTTTAGCTCATTAATGATTATTGTCTTACTTAATTACTACTCAGATGACTCCCAAATGATATTCAGCCATTACATTTATATTCATTAATTGATATTCCATTGTAAAGAAAAGCTTTCTCATCTATTCATTTATTCATTAATTTTTCTATATGAAATCACCATGGAACCAGTATCTATATCAATAAGAAATTGTTTA
The DNA here is from genome assembly GCF_007827085.1 of Peromyscus californicus insignis. Taxonomy (NCBI): domain Eukaryota; kingdom Metazoa; phylum Chordata; class Mammalia; order Rodentia; family Cricetidae; genus Peromyscus; species Peromyscus californicus. The sequence continues at coordinate 80,212,373 of NW_026294436.1, forward strand.
TTTAATGAGCCATGATCTGTTACTGAAGTTATTTAATTCCCAAATTGTTTCTGATTTGTCCTGTAGAAGATTTCAAAATAGTTCCTGTTTCCTTTTTGTTCAATTCTTATAAATTTGAGTACTTCCTTATGTTCAGGTAAAACAAAATGCCTGACATTCACTTTGTGATTTTCTAAGACCCACAGCTGGAATTTGCTCTTTCTCTAAGGAATATTGGTTTTTCTTTATTTTTTTTTAAATCAATGTACATGTTTTCATTCTGCTTTTCTCATTGTGGTTTGAATCTAAACTCTGAACACTACATTCATTGCTCATGGAGTACCATTGCCTCTTTACCTTTCAGCAGACAGAACAAGAAAAGTACACGTGAAGAATGCAGTCTAGTTCTATGTCTATGTAAACTTTTCCTTCTTTATATCTGCCATTGATCTATATTATGTCTTCAATTCCAGTCTGTGATTATAGATTTTCCCCATCTTTCCTTCTATCTATATTTGTAACTCTGTTCTCCAAAGGCAAGTTACTTAGTTCAACAATATACTTATGTATTTGTCTTACAGAGAAATAGGTTTTAGGGTTCCTAAATTTATCATGGTAAGAACGAAACCTGGAAAATTTTAAAGTTTTATTTTGTTTGTGCCCTGAAAGCATAGAAACCACTGATCTCCAACTCACAGTATTCTCATCCATGCCTGAAAGTATAGGCACCCTAAACTGTTTAGGTTAAGTATCTTCCTCGAGTGTGAATATGTTAATCATTTAGATGGGCTTATTTCCCTTTATATTACATTTTAGTTTATATTCCATCATTTTTACTTAGAAAAAACATAGTTTTAAATATCAAAATTATACAAAAATGTATGATCAGGGAAATGTCTCTTCTTTTCATTCTATTTTCACTTCCTGCCTATAGGTAATATATTTCATTATTTTCTTGTTTATCTATCTTATTTTTGCCCCAGTGAGCAAATAAATATTTGTGTTCTTATTTCTCTTTCACACATAAAAGAAAGCATGCTATAGCTTAGGGTTATAACCCCAAACCTCCTTTACTTTTTTTCACTTAACAAATGTGTTAGACTTCACTCCATGTACAGTAATAGATATTCCTTACTGCCTTTATTGCTGCATGGTACTTCACTGAATGGGTGAACTATGACTTATTCAACCATTTTCTTATATGATTATGTTAGGCTGTTCAATAAAGACTCTCAATATTAACAGTCTCCATTCCCCAATTAAGAGACACAGATTAACAGATTAGATTAGAAAGCAGGATCCATCTTTTTATTTTTATATTTCTGTTGTTGGATGTATACCCTCAGTTTAAAATTCTACAAATTGCTTGGTCAAATGGAAAACTTACATACAGTTTTGTTAGCTAATAAAAAATTCCCTGAAAAAAAGTGTCAATATCCATTCTGTTGTAGAACTCTGTCCTTTAGACATAACATGACTGTTGCTTTTAAAAAATCAGAGCAGCTGCAATTATGCATAGGAGTCTCATAAGGCAAACAAAGTCCCACTCCTCAGTGAGGATATGTAAGTGGTACACATTTGCTAAGGAGGGGTAGTTTTTTTCCTCAATAGTGTAGCCACTGTAAGTTGCCTATGCTCCTGTCAGGAACACCATTTAAACTCATTCACTCACTAAGCTAGACTTATTTGGAATCTTTCATTGATATAGTATTGGTTCCCTATATAGGATGAATAGTGTTTGTTCATGTCTTCCTAGGAAAAGTCAACACAACAGGTAGCATGTAAATTGTGTTTGTAAGGTGCTAAAGCAAGCAGGAGGCAATAAAGAAAGGCAAGGCAGATGATGAAGTCTATCTTGGCCCTGGTAAAACAAAAGTGGCAAGAATATGTCAAGATGGAGTTTCTAGGGGAAGGAAAATTGACAGGAAGCTGAATCCAATGCTTGTGAACCTTCAGAAGATTTTAATGACTGAACAATAGTTCAATAAAAGGGTAGAAAAGGTGTGTTTCCTACTATGCCCTCTGCTGAGGATGAGGATGAGAGCCCTCCTAGCCACTCTTCTATCAGAGTAGCCAAGTTTAATCATAACTGAGGGCTAGACAAGGCACCTTGAAGTCCTCTGTGATGTGTAAAATACTTGCACTTTAGTGGGTGTGGAGACTGAGTGTACATTGATTCATGACAACTTCCAAAGCACTGGAGCGATGACTAGCAGTGGGTGGATATAGAGATAGAACAGTCAAGGTAAAAAGGACTTTGCTTGTCCAAAGAGAGGTGATCATGCCTCCCGAGAGTGTACTGTAGACATTTTTCTCTTGCCAGAAAAGATATTGGAGATGGATGTACTGATAATACACCTCTCGCATACAATGATTGGAGAGTTTCTCCTGGGGATAAGAATTTTAAGGTAGTCCTGTGTGGTTGAGTGAATTGAGTGCCTGAAGGGAGGTAAATAACAGACAATAAAGGTAATAAAGGTAGAGATAATTTGACCTGCTCAGAGACTTTTCACAAGCCTTATGGGGCCAGTAAATAAACTAGATGACTCATGGAAAATGACCATGGATTATAGAGAGCTAAATGAAGCTGTGTCTCTCATCCATACTAGTAACCAACATTGCTCTTTTGACAAAAAAAAAAAATGCAGGTAATGGGACACTTCCATGCTGTATTGAACAATGTAAGCTTTTTTCCCCTTTAGCTACTGAATGCCCAAACTTGGACTAGATAGCAGTTCACCTTCCCCAAGTTCATCTTCAGGGTCCTACTGTTTGTCATGGGCATTGCTTTGTTATCCTGCAAGCCCTATAAAAGGCCTCATTATATAGTTCATATAATGACATCCTTTGAGAGTCTTCAAGATTTACAAAAGTATCTTGAAGATTCACAAATGTACCTACAGAAGTGAGGGTAGGAAGTCAGTCCATAAAGGTGTGAGGGCCAGGCACAACTGTGGAATTCTCTGGAGTATGATGGCCAAGTAAGTTGGGTGTAATACCTGACAAGCTTATTGATAAAAGTCTACATAAGCCTGTGTCTGTGAATGTAAAACAACTACAGGTGCTTTGGGGGATTTCTGGGGAGAATTGCTGCATTGTCATAGCCATCTTACTTAAAATGTCCATCCTTTATATGACTTGATAAAAAGGAGTCCCACATAGGATACAGATAGTATATATCAAGAAGCTTTTGAGCAAGTTAGAATCCTTGGAGGGCAGGCTAATTTGTGTGCCTCAATAATTTTGATGACAAATTTATATACTGGAAGTTAACAGAAGCTCAAAGGGTTACATCTAGGACTCTGATAGAAAAATCAATTAAACAACTCCTATAGAATATTGGTCCCAGTCCTAGAAAGAGATAGAAGCTCAGATATAGCACTAGAACAGCAATTATTAGCAATATACAAGGCATTTCAACAGACAGAATCCTTTATAGATTCAACTTTAGTAACAGTTAAAACAGCATATCCAATTTTTTGCTAGACTTAAGGCCTTCAGCCTATCTTCTTTCTGTGATAGCACCGAATCAAACTGCAAAAATAACATGTACATTCATAGCAATGTGGTTTCGTGTTCATGAGCTCTGCCACCAATGTCACGCAAATTGTGATATGATCAGTGTTCTTTCAAGCCACTGAAACTCCTTGAATTAGTAGAACCGAAAACCAAACCACACAAAGTACTGTATGGAATTCTGGCCATGTCCATAATTGCCTGGTGCACTGATGGCACCATGAAGAGCACCAGACAAGAATGAATGGCCACACCAATACAAATGAACACAGATACCATATGATTTACCTTCTAGCTTTTTAAATGATGCTCTGATTTAATACCCTTGGCTGTTTGCTATTTTACTTCCTCCCTGTTACAGAGGTAGGCAGCTAGACAGGGAGCTTTGGAGGACACTTGAAATAAACATATTGGAATCTGGGAAAAGGGAGCTCTTCTCATGCCCAGAATCTGCTTTTAGTAAGCACACTCAGCACATAACAATTTATAAATATATTTTATACCATATTCTTCACAGTAAAGCTCCCCTTAAGTTGTCCATGCTCCTGTAACTTGGTGCCCAGAAACCCAAATTAAGTACATTGTTCATAAAGCTCCACTTGATGGAATCATTTCTTTGGTCCACTATTACACCACCTGGGGTGAATAGAAATAGATGCTCCAGGAAAAAATCATGCAATATATTCCTACCAAGAATAAATAAGAGCACTTAATCTTGTGTTATTTTATTGTAAAAATAATATTTTATTAATTCATTGATAATTTTATACAATAGAATTTGATCATATTTATTCCTTCCTCCAGCTCTTCCCAGATTCATCTCCATATCCTTACCCAAACAACTTGATGTTCCAAAAAAAAAAAAACCCTTCTAGTACAATTTCTATCACCCAAATACTCTTGGGTGTCTGGCCATTCCCTGGAGTGTGGTCATATCCTTAAGGAAAACTGATGCTCCTTCTTTCAAGAACTTGAATTACCTATTTATTGCCAAGAACACAGGTGGGGGTTGGGCATACTGCTTGGCCAACAGTTCACAGTTGGCTTTAAGATAAATAAGCCAGTTTCCTCAATACTTAATTTTTCCCAGTCAAATATTTTAAAAGTCACTTAGGGGTTCCTGTCATTACACTAATATGAGATATCTGCAATGCTTTACTATCTCAGCCCATGAGTTGTAATGTGGGTATGCTGCATACAACACAAAATTTATATGTACACAAATAAAAATAAACTTATAGAGACTTCTTGTAAAAGCATTCTGGTGAGTTAGCTTAAAGAGCAAAGAGGAACTGAATATTTTAGGGGATTTCCATGCTGTCATGTAGATCCCTTAAGAGTGAAAGAAGTTCATTCATATCATAAGAAATAGGGTTCTTTCCTTTTTGGAAAATAGAATTAATGTAGTATTAGATGAGAAGAATCAGAGTCTAGACCATGGTTAGGATTATTCTCTTGCTCTCCAAACTCATCTCGTAAATGGGTGGGTACTTAACTCAATACCTTCTCAATTAACTACCACAGAATACTTAATTTCATTAACTGTGATTTTTATTTGTGTGTATGCATGTGAATATATGCTCTGTGCGCGCGTGTGTGTGTGTGTGTGTGTGTGTGTGTGTGTGTGTGTGTGTGTGCCTGTGTGCCCATGAATGCCAGAAGAAGTGACTGGATCCTAGAATTTTAGTTAAAGGTAGTTGTAAGCCAGACAATGTAGGAAGTGAATCTGGGCACTCTGGGAAAGCAGCACATGCTTTTAGCCACTGAACCATCTCTCCATCCCTACCTCAGAATACTTCTACCTGAACTGTGTATGAAAATGCTCTAGCATATATTGCAGCCTTAAAACCAGATGATGGTGTTGGTGGTGATAATAGAATATGGTGATCTGGAGAATATTGGGCAAGGACATTTATAGGGGCTTTCTTATGGTGATATTTTATTTGTACTGAAATATGATTTTATTTGTATGTTAATAAATAAAATTGCCTGGGGGTCAGAGCTAATAGCAAGTCATAGCAGAAGCTGGGCGGTGGTGGTGCACGCCTTTAATCCCAGCTCTTGGGAGGCAGAGCTAGGCGGATCTCTGTGTGTTTAAGGATACAACCAGCATAGAGACACAGGCCTTTAATCTCAATACCAACCATAGAAGACCTGGAGGTCTGTACAGACAGGCAGTGACGAGGAGGTCATGTGGTTGGGTTTACAACCAATGGGAAGGCAGAATAGAAAGTTAATAAAAAGGACAAACAGACAGGAAGTAGGTCTCTTGCTGAGGAAGACAGCAGTGGCAGTGAAGGGTAAGGTTTTCAGCTCTGATCTCTTGGGCTTTCATCTCTGCATTGGCTCTGTGTTTCTTATTTAATAAGATGGTTATATCTACACTTTCTGGTACTTAACACTGCAGGCACTTCATGATCATTAATGTTTTAATCCTTTGAAGTCAAGACAAAGGCTTTTCCTGTAATTTGGAAACACCTTCCTGTAAAACTTGTAGATTTTTATAACCAATTTGACATATTTAACCTGTTTCAGATATTTTATTTATGGGGTACTAAAGCACAGTATTGGCCATTCAGAGTTTTTAGACATGCAGAATACCCAAACAAACTACACTTAGACCCTCAGGAATGGTGATTGGTACCATCATGGCATCCTATGTCTACTTCCTGACCATGATCCAGAAGAGTAGTGAAAGCCAGTAAGTAGTGAGAGAACAGGTCCCCATGCTCTAGACATCAATACTCTTTCTTGCTCTTTGTTTCTCCTACTTGATATATATCCAACTTTTTGTCTAAACTGGGATCATTGACTTCTAGATGCTGGTTAGTCTCATCATCTTCTTCACACATACAAAAATCTTTCATTTTTCTTCTCAATCTAGAACTCATGTTAAATAGAACGGTAATAATCTAGTAATAATTATGGGTGACAGTCAAATTCCAAACAATAATTTTTCAGAACTCTCTAATTCAAATCAGAAAGCAAAATGTAATAAAATTTTTTTTAAAAAAAGGTTTTCATTGAATTTAAATATTAACTAAAGGGACACATTAAGCTTATTATTGATAAATAATTGAAATATCTGTCTTAGTTAGGGTTTCTATTGCTGCAATGAAACACCATGACCAAAAAGGAAATTGGGAAGGAATTCATCTTACACTGCTACATTGCTGTTCATCACCAAAGGAGGTCAGGATAGGAACTCAAGCAGGGCAGAAACCTGGAGGCAGGAGCTGATACAGAAGTCATGGAGGATGCTGCTTACTGACTTGCTCCCTTGGTTTGCTCAGCCTGCTTTCTTATAGAAGCTAGGGCCACTAGCCCAGGGATAGCCCCACCCACAATAGACTGGGCTCTCCCCATCAATCTCTAATTAAGAAAATGCCTTACAGCTGGATCTAATGGAGGAATTTTTGCAATTGAGGTTCCCTGTTTTTAGATAATTTTAGTTTGTGTCAAGTAGACATAAGACTAGTCAGCTATCATCTATCTATCTATCTATCTATCTATCTATCTATCTATCTATCTATCATCTATCATCTATCATATATATATAATCTAGTATTTAAAAAAACAAATGAACTGGAATTTTTAAAAGGCACTTTTCTTGTAATTGAAAGCAAAAATGTTTTTGCAAGTTGGAGTTCAGTTTGTGTATTATGAGAAATTAGAGAAGGGCTGAAGAGATGGCTAAGCAGGTAAGAGCAATTGCTGTTTTTGCAGAAGACCTGGGTTTGGTTCCCAGCACCCATATGGTGGCTCATCTTGTCGATACCTCCATTTCCAGGCAACCTCATGTTCTCTTCTGGCCTCTGTGGGCACCAGGCAGGCACATGATTGTACATACATACATGCAAACAAACATACACATGAAACAAAGTAAGTAAATCCTCAAAATAAAAATAAAAAAGAAGTTAGAGAGATTTTTCTTAATATTAGAGATGAAACAAGTGAAATAGTTTTTAATTTGATTTTAAAAAGCTGTTAAAGACTGTAGGTAGAGTTTTTACTACTGCGAAGCCCACCACTTGCATTGACCTCAATAAATTTGTTTTGTCCCTATTTAAAAAGCTATAAATAATTAACTGATAAAAACAACATAATTAGCAGTGAAAATTCAACTTTTCCATTATAGAAATGATAAAATCTATTAAAAAATGTTAAACTTATTAAAAGAAATTTAAGATACCTGTAAGAGCCCCAAGTCAGTATGTTTATTTGAGTTTATAGAAATTAAAGATCAAAATTACTATTTTTCTGTAAACACAAAAGCAATAAAATGCAGCAACAATAAACTTAATAAAATATTTTATAAGCAGTTTTCAAGGCCTATTTAAAATTTTCCTAAATCTTTGAACAATGCAATACTGTTTGATATCGTATTTTCATATACATTTGTGACATGTGTATGTGTGTATGGTATAAATAAACTAATAATATCTAAAATTTACAAATGCAGGATATAGATAAAAAGATCAAAGTTCATTAAGGATCTATAACTTACAACACAAGACATTAAGGACTCAGTCTGATGAAGCACATTAATAAATGTTCTATTTTGTTCTAAATTACTGGTGTATGGAATGAAGTCATTTAAAAACATCTGTTAAGCAGATAGGGAATATAGACAATATACCATTCTGCAAACTTACATGCTTTTGCTAGCTAACACATGATTACATGAAAATCAGTAGCCATTTCAAGTTCTAATGTTACTACACAGCAAATCCGATGATACAATCTTCCTTCAGAAATTTGAGAAGCAATTTATACATGAAAGTTAAATAGCATGAGGATGCTAGTGAACTTCTGTGTCTAAACATACTCCTTATTATATTACTAGTCATTTATTTTTTTAACCTCTGATAACAATGTTCAAGGTAGTAATTCCATATTATATTGTTCATCTAAAGGTTTCATTTCAAAACACTTTGTATAAAAAATAGTGTAAGGTATAAAATGTGTAATTGCTCAAAGTGATTAGAAATGTAGTTTTTCCTAAAGATCATTTGTTGTATACACTAGTGCCACTTGGACTGGTGAGTTTGAAAGCTTAGCAGCAGTTCTGAAGATTGGTTGATAGACATTTTGCCCTGTGCTGGGGAGCCTGGCTTCCATTATCTTTCATTTTCTTCTTTTACTTTCCAGCCAAGCAAAACTACACAACCACACAGAGACACTACTGTACAGCATAGCTAACTGTTGAGTACTGTTTTTTATTTCTCCTTTCTAGTATATTAATTTTAACCATCCTAATAGTTCTCATTCCTTTCTTTCAGATTAACATCCCTACAACTGTTAAAAATCCACTCATTGTCATCAAAGTTTGCCATGATTTTCCCACTTCTTACCGAAGTCTGGAAAAATACAAAAGCTTCTACTGCCTCAGAAGTCAGTTTGAACATACAATAGATTCTTTACAATGTAACTTTTTACATGGCTTCTTTCACCTCCTTTTCTCGTTTCTGTATTCTTTGTGTGTATTTACATATTTTAGAAGGGAAAGTGTTGTTCCGTATTGAATCATCATCCAGGCGCTTGTTTGTTGTAGTTTGGAGGAAATGAGACAGCTCTGTAGCATTTGTTTCTCCAAGTGTAAGGAGCAAAGCTGCCAGCTTTCAGGCTGAAGTTTCTTGGATGGCTGTGCTCACTCTCACGTAGGAAATCTTCCCCCAAATACTCCTTGTATCATACTCATTCTTGTTTTTTGAGAGTCAAAAAAACTCTCTGGAGTTTAAAGTTGACAATTCAAGAGAGCTGGTATACCCTCCCCATCATTTACTACTCACTTCTGTTGTAGTATTAACTGACGTTTCCCATAGGTTCTGGCTCTGATAGGATTGATATTTTGAAAAATCACAGGCAAGAATGGTAGTAACATCTTTATATTTGTATTAATTTATTTTCTTGTCCATTCAATAAATATATTGAACAATGATGTGGTTCAGGGACTATTCTCATAGCTGGATGGAAAAGTAAGTCTCCTTTTAGTGTATTATGTGATACTAAACATTAACTGAAGGCTCCAGTCTATAAAGGATTCCATATATACTCCAGCTTCCTGCAGATTTCAGCATTGTGGAAACCCCACTCTTTCTGGAAAGCACCTTGTAGAGTAGCAAGGGATGGTGCAAGTCATCTCTGTCATAACCCAATCCATTTCATGAGACATATTTTATCTGGTTGACAGGATAGGAAGTTCAGAGAAGCAATGAAAGCTCATACTGCTTTGCAGTTGAGATAGAATAACTCTCTTGATGAATTCCCACTATTTTATCCTAATCCTTTTCTTTCCTGAAGTATTCAATTGCATGTATTGCTCTCCTTTCTCCTTTTATGTAATAAATATTTTAAGATGGTAGACATGATCAACATACCATATATTTATGCATGGAAATGTTACAGCTAAACTCATTAACAAATTGACATATTAATTATTGTAACAGTCAAAAATGCATTTTTTGTGTTGACCCAACTATGCCACCTCTAGATATGTATTTAGAGGAAACTCTGGTATGAAATCTACATCTATGTAAATTTTTATAACATATATCAATGAAAGTGGGTAGATTAAAGCAACATGTATCTATATAGATAATTCTTTAAAACATACTGGAGTGGATATGGAAAATTGTAGTATACATGGATGATGTGATTTGTATACAAATATACAAAACAATACTCCTTTTGCAACCATTTTTGGTAAAAATACAAAAGATGCAAAAAAGTATTAAATACACTTAGAGAAAATGCATAATAAAAGCAGAGAAAAGAAATTACATTAAACAAGTCTATCTGTTATTTTGAAAAGAGAAGGAAATTTAAAACAGATACTAAATGGCAAAATATTGTTGAATTTGACAATTGCTCTTTATTATATTTTTTTATACTTGGAACATTTTATAATGACAATGAAAATACATTTCATACAGAAGTATTTAGCCTTTTACTCCCCTCTTCTCCAATACTGATAGCTTGCCAGTTTCTGATTTCTTTACTGTTGAAGCTTGAGTCTGAAATTCTTCCTAAATCTCATGTGTTGAAGACTTCGTTCTAATACATCAGTGTTCTTTAGCTGGGCTTTGGAGGAAGTGATTGGATCATGAGATCTCTAGCATTAGTTAATAGGTTATTGATGGGTTCATAATTTAGTAAGCTTTTTGAAGGTGATAGAAGTAAGGTCTTTGGGGATGCACTTTGGAGACTAGATATCATCCCCCAGCTACCTTGTATTTCTTTCTTTTTGCTTCATTGCTACAATGAAGTAAACAGTTTTGCTACTCACCATGGAATAGGGTATTCCTTTTTTAAAGTATATTTTTTAAAAGTGATTTATTTCTCATTCATTCATTTGAAAAACATTAATTGAGAAATTATTCTGCTCTTAGCCACATGTTAAATTCTGTCCTCTGTTGTCTCTCATAATATTCTTGACTGTCCACATCCTAGGGATTTTTACCTTAGAATCACTTGTTTTTTTAATCTATTTTCTAATAACTGTCTTCAAATTTTAAACTGTGCTAAAGTTAAATCTAGTTTATTAATTGATATATCCCCATTACCTGTGTAATACCATAGTTAAGGTTCAACAAATATTTGTGGAGAGAATGAAATTTTACTGTAACAATGAGAAAGTTTTAGAATTTTGAAGGTTGACTTTTGAGATATCTAAGTGAACTTATGCCACAGAAAGTGAAAAATTTGAATCAGGATTTGAAGAAGATGCTAGAATGTGAAACGTAGGCTAAAATGTTTGGCACCCAGAAGATAAATGAAGCACTGAACAAGAAGATGGCTTCTTTTGGAAAATGGACATAAGAAGAGGAAAACAAGTCACACTGTCTTAGACATGACTTTTTTCCTGTATGAAAGGGGCTGTTGAAGAAGGTACTATAGCAATGGATTCTCCTGAGTATTTATCTGTACAAATATAACACTGTCAATAGAGTTTTTCTAACTATGAGAAAATGTTGGGCCCTAAAGAGTAAGTTAGAACTGCTGGAGTCATGTATCAAGGTGGTGACAGGTAGGATGACATGTTAGCCTCTCTGTCCCTCCTTTGTGATAAGCAACAGGTGAATTCTTCACTATCCCTCAGAGTTCCCCAGGTCCAGTTGTATTCATAGGTTACTAATATGACACACGTATTATTGGTATGGTAGTATGAATAGGTATGACCACCATAGACTCATGTTTTGGAACGCTTGGCCCATAGGAACTGGCACTATTAGGAGGTGTGGCCTTGTTGGAGTAGGAAGTGTGTCACTGTGGGGATGGGCTTTGAGGTTTCATCATACATGCTCAAGCTATGCCCAGTAAGTCTCTCCTTCTACTGCCTACAGATCAAGATGTGAACTCTCAGCTCCTTCTCCAACATCATGTCTGCCTGCATGTCACCAGATCCTGCCATGATGATAAATGTGCTAAACCTCTGAAACTCTATGCCAGCCCCAATTAAATGCTTTTTTAAAATAAGAGTTGCTGTAGTCATGGTGTCTCTTCACAGCAATAGAAACCCAAACTAAGACAACTGGTTTCTTTCCTTCTCTCATTTCCTTATTCCTCTAATAACATTTTTCTGAAATCACCTCCCCTGGCGATGACTTCCACTTATATTTGGGTAAAAATAAATTATCATAGAGTTTGTTAATGAAAACAGCATGTAGAAAGAATGAATAAATTTAGAACACCAAATGCCTATGATTAAGAAATGCATTTAAAAAAAGAGAACGACTTCAGTCATGTCCAAACTGCAGGAAGTTTTTCATGGTGTATCAAGACAGCCCCAAGTTCTTCCCCAGTGCTTGTTATAGACAATGACTCCTGAAGATCAGGAAAGCATTATCTTTACAAAATAGAGAATGTACTTAAAAGTCTTTCCATGTGATTACTGGCAACCTATTTTTGGAAGTTGCCATTTACCTCACAGAAAACTCATTCTAGAGCTTATAGATTTTTATAGCTTTTTTATATTAATTTAGAATTTTAGAGATTGGTAGTCTAGTCAAATGATCTTTTATGCATTTTTATTATATACTTTAAAATGGTTCAGTATAAAGTATTCATTCATTCACTTTTGACCACTACATAATTCTAGTGTACATTTTTCTTGTGTGTTTCCTATTCATGAATTGTCAATTCTTTCTAAGGTTATATGATATGATAAAGATGTATTTTATTCATTAAATTCTTTCTACCAACCCCCTAAACTTTATATTATGTATTGATTCTAACTTTAGGCTAAAGATTCTACTTAACTATTTTATAAAATGTCCATTATTTCAATACAAAAGATTATATCATAAGCCAATATACTTAAAATAATACATATATATCATTATCCAAATACAAAATAAATTTTCTATTGTTATAATAATAATACCAATAATATTTATCATCATATTATTTTATTGTTTAGAAATTACTTCTTAGCCAGGTGTGGTGGTGTATGCCTTTAATCCCAGCACTCTGGAGGCAGAGGCAGGTGGACCTCTGTGAGTTCGAGTCCAGCCTGATCTACAGAGCGAGTTCCAGGACAGCAAGAGATACACAGAGAAACCCTGTCTCAAAAATTACTTCTATACCATATGTGTACCTTTTCATCTGTTTGTCTTAATTTTTCTAAAATATTCATATACATTATTTCAATATTCATATAGGATCTCACTAGTCATATTCCAAAATTTGCTTAAACATTTACCAACTTAACTATGACTCTACACTCTCATTCCAAAAGTGTGGATGAAATGAACTGAATATACAATTCTCAAAACAAATGCAGTGGTTAATAAACATAAGATATGAACCTCAACATTCTTAATAATCAAGGAAATTCAAATCAAAGCTACACAAAGTTTCTATCTTATCTCAGGCAGAATGGCTACTGCTGTGGATGATTAACTGATAAATAAAACACTGATTGGCCAGTAGCCAGGCAGGAAGTATAGGCGGGACTAACAGAGAGGAAAACTGAGAGAACAGGAAGGCAGAAGGGAACACTGTGAGCCACCACCAGGACAAGGAAGATATAAGGTACCAGTAAGCCACATGGCAAAGTATAGATTAATAGAAATGGGCTGAGTAAAAGAGTAAGAGCTAGACAATGGTAGGCCTAAGCTAATGGCTGAGCAGTTTAAGTAATATAAGCATCTGTATGTTTATTTTATAAATGGGCTACTGAACTGCCAGGGCTTGGCGGGACCCGGAGAGAAAAACTCTCTAGCTACAAATGGTGCCCAATGTGGGGCAAGAGTTTCCACCTAAAACCTGAGAAAAAAAGATTCTAAAACAGAGCTAAAAACAGCTTCCTAGTTGTCTCTCTCAAGATGGTGGGTTCCTGGTGTGTGCATTTGACCAGCAGTATGGCGGGAATGAGGCATCTGCCAGCAGCACATTATGCTGTGTGGTAGATTTAGTCTTTGCTAGTATAAAAGAGAGAGAGAGAGAGAGAGAGAGAGAGAGAGAGAGAGAGAGAGAGAGAGAGAGAGAGGTTTCTGGGCTGCATGCTGCTTTGATAGAACTGCTTCTGATAGTTGATGGTACACATGGCTCCAGACCCAGAGATGGTAAACTGTACCACCGCCATGTTGGGAAACTGAGGTGGGCGGAGCCAACAGCCACAGCAGCCCGTTTCAGTCTTAGAAATGCTACAGTTTAAAGCAATAGATTCACAATAAGACAGATTCAGATGGAACAAGACTTTAAATGCTTTACAATGTTTATATAAATGTACAAAGGCTTGAAAGAGAGAGAAAAAGGAATATATACAGTTATATAAACAAATAGTTTTTAAAAATAAAGTCTTTAAAGAGACAGTAAAGGTAGTATAAAAAATAAGCCACGTAAAGATGGATATTACACAGAGAATCTGGATTGTGTTGTCTTTGGGATTTTTAACTACAGAAAAACATTTGATTGCAAAAGTTGTTGAGTTAAGCCACTATGTATGTGACTTCAAAATTTGGATCTAATGATATGTTGCTTTGGAAAGGAGGCTCTGCTTTTGTTTCCAGAGGCTATGGATTTGTTCCAGATTAAGATACATCAGGTTTGACCAGCTAAGACCCCCTGAAAGGTCTCCGATGACACCATGGCCCAGATTATCCAACATCCAGAACCGTTTCAAGGCAACTGGCTCAGATGATACACCCTCATGGACTACGCCATAATCCTAAAATTTTCTTTGTGTCCCCATAAGATACAGCACCCCCCTCCAGCAGGAAGTAGTAAGAGAATCTATGCCCAAATTCCCAAATATACCAAGCTGGCTTTGGAGAGGGAATTGGCTCACTTGTTCTCTAAACCCAAGCATATTACTAAAAAAGAAAAGGTTAAGAGATTCTTGTGTTCCATATCAGAAGAGCCCTCTGGTGTGGGACAAACAAAAACCAATATTTTTATTTAAAACAAGTTAATTATAAATAATGTCTTTCTAAAAAAAGGGAATGGGATATAGATATGATAGGATAAATGGGTAGATTATTAAACCTACTTTTAAAGAGCAACTTGTTTAAAAATGTTTTACATTGTTATGGATTTTAGTTTATTGATACAAGTTTAAACTTAATTTTGTTATACTGTATATATATATATATATATATATATATATATATATATATATATATATATTTCTACTCTTGTTTGAGGTATTATGTTTATGTAACTCATTTAAATTGTAATGGATAATTAAGAAATAGATTAATAATTAGTATTCTTTGATAGTCAAACTTGTAGTTTGCTAGTTAAGTTTTCTAGGTATACATAGATATATTTCAGATAAATAGGTAATCTTCAAACACTTCAAAGACCTACAGAATATGGCATTTGAAATGTTTTAAAAATTTAGACTTTCTGGACAGTGAGACATGTCTGCTCCTGGCAGCACCGATTTACTTCAAGATGAGGATGGGTATCGAAGACACTCCATATGGAGTTTATCTTCACCTTGGCAAAAATAGCCATTTGGGCAAGAAACTGTTCTTGCCTGGACTGTTTTTAAAAAAATGTATCAACTGGACATGCAGGACGCATAGGAAGGTGACTACTGAACTTTGCCTGGCAATATGGTCCTTTAGGTTCCTGCTTCACAGAGGAAACTGCCAGACATTCTATAGGACACAGAGAGAAGTGACTGAGAAACTCTAGACCTGTGGGCTGAAGACAGATGCCCCAACTTTACAAAGGAACATTAGGTGACTGTCCAGGCTTCCAGCTGTCTCTGTCTACCCTGCAAGACTCCTAAAAGTTGCTTGCATCCTTCTCCCATTTCTCAAGTAATAGTATATCCTTCTGGGGTCTTTGATGTAGTTGAAGACTAGAGTTATAACTTCCTCAGTTATGATAAAAGATAACTTAGATATAAAACCTTAGACTCACAAATATAAGATAGATAGGATATCTTCTTTAATATTGTAACTATAATTCTTGCTTGATAATTGTTTTGTTATATGTAATTTTACTATGTTAAAGTTAAAACCTTCCTTTTTGAAAAAAAAAGAAAAAGGGGAAGTGCTGTGTGTAGCTTGAGTTTTCCTGCCTGGCCCACAGTCAGGATAAATCTCTGCCACCCGCCAGTCCCACAACCACTCAGACCCAACCAAGTAAACACAGAGACTTATATTGGTTACAAACTGTATGGCCGTGGCAGGCTTCTTGCTAACTGTTCTTACAGCTTAAATTAATCCATTTCCATTAATCTATACCTTGTCACATGGCTCATGGCTTACCAGCATCTTTACATGCTGTTTCTCATCATGGCGGCTGGCAGTGTCTCTCTGACTCAGCCTTCCACTTCCCAGCTCTATTCTCCTCCTTGTCCTGCCTATACTTCCTGCCTGGCCACGGGCCAATCAGTGATTTATTTATTGACCAATAAGCAACACATTTGACATACAGACCATCCCACAGCAGCTGTGGATGATTAATTGATAAATAAAACACTGATTGGCCAGTAGCCAGGCAGAAGTATAGGCAGGACTAACAGAGAGGAAAATTGAGAGAACAGGAAGGCAGGAGGGAACACTGCGAACCCCTGCCAGGACAAGGAAGATGTAAGGCGCCAGTAAGCCACGAGCCACATGGCAAAGTATAGATTAATAGAAATGGGCTGAGTAAAAGAGTAAGGGCTAGACAATGGTAGGCCTGAGCTAATGGCTGAGCAGTTTAAATAATATAAGCATCTGTATGTTTATTTTATAAAAGGGCTACTGCACTGCCGGGGCTTGGCGGGACCCAGAGGGAAAAACTCTCTAGCTAAAGGCTACTTTGAAGAATATATACACAGCCAGGTGGTGGTGGCACGTGCCTTTAATCCCAGCACTCAGGAGGCAGAGGCAGGTGGATCTCTGTGAGTTCGAGGCCAGCCTGGTCTACAAAATGAATTCCAGGACAGGCTCCAAAGCTGCAAAGAGAAACCCTGTCTCAAAAAACAAACAAACAAACAAACAAAAAGGATATAAACAACAACAAATGCCAGCAAGTATCTAAAGAAGAAGGAACTCAGACATTGCTAATGGGAATGTAAACTGATGCAGACATAGGACTTGGTATAGAGGTTTCTAAAAAAATCTAAAACTAGGCTGGGCGGTGGTGGTGCACGCTTTTAATCCCAGCACTCAGGAGGCAGAGGCAGGCAGATCTTTGTGAGTTCAAGGCCAGCCTGGTCTACAGAGTGAGATCCAGGAAAGGTGCAAAGCTACACAGAGAAACCCTGTCTCAAAAAACCAAAAAAAAAAAATCTAAAACTAGACGTAACATCTAACCCAGTTATACCATTCATGCACATACTCCTGATGTCAACATATCACAATACTGGCACATCCTGCAGCACAATTCACAATAGGTAAGAAATGGAACCAACTTAAAGGCCCATCGACTGACAAACAGATAAAGAAAATGTGGTATACATGCAATGGAGTTGTTTTTTTTTTTTTTTTTTGTTTTTTTTTTTTTGGTTTTTTTGAGACAGGGTTTCTCTGTGTAGCTTTGCGCCTTTCCTGGAACTCACTTGGTAGCCCAGGCTGGCCTCGAACTCACAGAGATCCGCCTGGCTCTGCCTCCCAAGTGCTGGGATTAAAGGCGTGCGCCACCACCGCCCGGCTGCAATAGAGTTTTTATTATTAGTGTCAAGTTTTTTCATTTCCCCATTCCCTTTGTTCCCCCCCCAGTACCTTCACTGTGCTCTACTCCCAACCTACTCTTGAAATTATGGCCTCTTTTTCTTTGTTGTTGTCACACACACACACACACACACACACACACACACACACACACACACACTGAGAGAGAGAGAGAGAGAGAGAGAGAGAGAGAGAGAGAGAGAAGAGAGAGAGAGAGAGAGAGAGCTCAATATATAAATACAACCTGCTCAGTCCATTCAGTGTTACTTGAATATATATAATTTCAAAGCTGACCACTTGGTATTGGATAACCAATTAAGTGCATTATCTCTGGGGAACATCATTTTATCTGCTCTCAGCATTCATTAGTTGCCTGTGGTTCTTTTTCTATGGGTAGGGCCCCATGAGATTTCCTTATTCTATGTTAACTCTCTATTGGTGATGTACTTCTTCAGGCCTTGTTTAAGCAGCCATATTGTTGAGGTATCATGAGTGAAATATCTCTGTCCTTTCAAGGAGACACAATCTCACATCAGATTTTCTGGTCTTCTGGCTCTTATAATCTTTCCACCATGTCTTCCATGTTCCCCCTTGATCCTTAGGTGCAGGAGTTATGTTAGGTGGATCAATTATATCAAACACAATCATTTGTTCTCTGTATTTTAATCAGTTGTTTTATGTAATGGTCTCCTTCTGTTGCAAAGAAAAGTTACTTTGATGAGGGGTAAGAGCTGCACTTATCTGTGGGTATAAGGATAAGTATTTAGAATGCAATTAGAAATTATTCTGATTTTGATGGTAGTTTCTCCTCTAAGATCCATCACCTCACTAGTACTGGATAATTGGCTGGTTTTCCAGTGCCAAGTGTAATTTCTTTTCAGTTGAGTGGGCCTTAAGTCCAATTAGAGAACTGTTGGTTATTACCAATATGTAAGTGCCACTACTGCATCTTGAGGGATATCATGACTGGTTGTCATTGTGGTTCATGTGTTATTGAATCTCTCCCTTAGAAGCTTGCATAGCATCTTCCAGTACTATGAAAGCTAGTCCTCAGAGATGAGGCTTTCAAGCCAAATCCACCTTGGGTCCTCTTGGTCTTGTGTCTAAAATTTGTGGTATCTCCAGAATTAAGAACATGCCTTTAAGCTCTGTGGGGTAACCAAGGACAAGAGGAATAGCCTGTGTTGTTTTGGGAGTGTCTTGGACTCCCATGACCTACAATTTGAAAGGTTTTTTTTTATGTCTGGCATTGGGAATTTTATTAAATAGTCTTGAGAGGAGAATTGTTGGTTCACATGTGATTTAAACTGTATCTGTTTAATGTATATGCATAAAATTATATATATATATAATATGCAATTTTAGGTAGATAAATATTAAGTTGATTCCTTATGACTTCTTCAGACATCCTTAGTGTTATTTTACCCTCCCTCTTTTTCTGTATTGCCCTCCTGTCCCTATCACCAATTAAAGCCTCCTCCATTTTATCCATCTCCCTCCAAGTAGTGTATATTCTGCTATTACTCTCTCTAGTGCTCCCCCTAGCCTTGGTCCTCTTACTATTTTCATGCTTTCTGCACTTTCTTCAGGTTATACATTCACATTTGAGTTTTATTCACTCATAGGGAATATAGTTTCATTTTCAGAAAGACAGATGGAACTGGGCATCATCTTATTAAAGGAAATAATCCAGACTCAAGAAGGCAAATATCACATTCTGAATTTAGATTAAAATGTATACATATGACATGAAAGAAGGGGAGGGGAGGGGACATGACATGGGAGGGGAGAAGTAGATCAGAAGTGGGGAGAAAGTAAAAAGGGAGGGTAATAGGGTGGAAATATTTACCAAAGTACAATAATATGTATGTATGAAAGTCATAATGAAACATTATTTATAGTTAAGGAATAATGAAAATTATAGTTTCTACACAAAAACAATAACATTTTGTTAAATTTTAAGTTTATGGAACTTTTATAAAGTCTTATTTTGTACTTGATTTTTAAAATTTTCATCAGTGGAGCAACATCCCAATTTTCTTTCTATGTGTACTGCAATATCCCTTACTAGATGCAAGTCTATTGAGGACTTTTCCAAAATTTTTAACTTTAAATTACCTTAGTGTCAGTGGTATGGATTCACCTGTGGTAGTACAGGAGAAAGAAATGCTGTCTATCCAGGTTCATCTTAACAGCATATAAGTTCTACACATCTAAATTTCACTCTTTGTAGTATTGTCATTTTGTGTGCACTGAGTTTCTAGCTCTATCTTCTTATGGTTTGCTTGTAATGTTAATATCACTAAATAAATGATAGTCAAGGCATATCTTCTATATTTCCAACCTAATGGCTTGGCATTAGCCTCCAGCTCTTTTCTTTAGTTCTTCAATTACCAGCCATTGATCAACATGAGTGCCATCCTATGTACATGCAGGGCATATCAACACCTTGTTAGAACTTGTCAATATAATCTTTATTGACTGTTAGTTACATCTTCCATTACCACCCCTCACCTCCATCTAAGTGAGGCTACTCATCCTGAGAGTGGTGTCTAAAGCTGATGCTCTTAGGTTTTCTTCTGTGCCTGATATTGTTTGAATCTGAAATGTCCCCTATAGGTTCATGTGTTTAATCTTGTTCTCTAGCTGTGGGAAGCTATGGAATTTTTAGAAAGAGAGGTTCAGATGGAGCCAAGTAACTATTTGTGAGGCCTCCAGTTCAGGCCTATTTTCCACTTCTTCATGTATTGTGTCCATTGCCATGAACTAAGACACTCCACCATGCATTCCATACTAAGATGGGTTGAAATATTCTGAAAACTTGAACCAAAATGGATCTCTTCTGACTTGGATAATTTGTTATGTATTTTTGGTCATGGTGACAAAAGTACTAATATGGTGTCTGAAAATAGAGGCTCAGATTCCAGTGCAAACCCTATTACACTATTAGTATCTAAGGAAAGGCCTTGGTCAGGCCATGCCACTCTGAATTTCATTGTATCATTAGTAAAAGGAGATTCTGAGTCTACAGTTCTTAACTATTTATGGACTTGCATTTTGTGAATTTTAAGTCTTCAGCACTTTCAAGACTGATATATTCAAAGTTGGCCAACAACTTCATCTGTAAAAAAAAAATCTGTCCTGTTTTTTCAACTCAGTAATCATTGCTCTAAGGAACAAATTATTCTTCAAGGTCCTCCTGATGCCACATGTGAGAATGTACATAGGGGAAGTAGAATCCAGAAGTTGGTAAAAGAGAACAGTTACAGTTCTTGAGTGTGCCTGTCTTATGTTCATGTTTACTAAAGGACATTTGTGCTTTGTGAAACTTTTAATAATCAGCAACTTTCTAATAGTTTTTAATGAATTCCCATTGGGATCATTGGACAATGGGTCCTTTTCTGCTTTTTGGAAAATCCCTATACAAGACCAAGAAACATCGGTGTTTTCTACAGGATGGTTAAGGAGTATTATACTCAATCCTGGGATTTCTTTAGCAACTGGCAAACATCCATGATTTCAGCTTAGTTAATTTCATAATGAAATAATAAACAAAATAGCATTTGTTTTAATTTGTTTCTTTTCTTTCTTTTTCCAGACATGGGCTCACTATATGCTGCAGGCTGACCTAGAACTCTCTATGTAGCTCAGACTGGCATCAGATTTGCAATATTTTTACCTCAGATTCCCAAGTGCTACGATTGTGAGTGTGTGCCTGTAGCTAGTGTTTTCCTGGTCCTGCCTGGCCCAGGGTCAGGACAAATCTCTCTCACCCGCCAGTCCCACAGCTGCTCAGACCCAACCAAGTAAACACACAGAGACTTGTATTGCTCACAAACTATATGGCTATGGCAGGCTTCTTGTTATCTAGTTCTTCTATCTTAAATTAACCCATTTCTATTAGTCTATACTTTGCCTTGTGGCTCTCGTGGCTTACCAGTACCTTACATCTTGCTTGTCATGGCAGTGGCTGGCAGTGTCTCTCTCTGCAGCCTTCCACTTCCCAGAATTCTCTTCTCTGCTTGTCCTGCCTATACTTCCTGTCTGGCTACTGGCCAATCAGTGTTTTATTTATTAACCAACCAGAGCAACACATTTGACATACAGAACATCCCACAGCATGTGCCACTCTGTCTAGTTTTTCTTTCATCTTTTAATGCTTCCAACTTCTTTTTCAGATTATATTTTTAGGACATCTTACAAATTATGTAATGAAAAATTAAGATATACTAAAACTATAACCTCATTGAATATTTCATTAGTTCATTTGTCCAACAACGTGATTTTATATGTATATGTAAATATATGTATATGTTTATATCATGCATATGTGTGAGTACATACACATCTGTGCATGTGTGTATGTAAATATATGTGTATGTCTATATTATACATATGTGTGAGTACATACACATCTGTGCATGTATGTGTGTAAATATATGTGTATGTCTATATCATACATATGTGTGAGTACATACACATTTGTGCGCGCGCGTGCGTGCATGCGTGCGTGCGTGTGTGTGTATGTTTGTGTGTAGGTCACACAACAAACTTGAGAGCTGTTTTTCAGGGACTACCCACCTTGTTTTTGTTTGATTTTATGATAAGGTCTCTCATTGGCCTGGCTTTCACTGTTTTGACTAAACTGACTGGCCCATAAACCCCAGAGATCTTCCTTTCTCCACCTTCACAGTACTAGAATTATTAACTTTCTCACTTGGGTTCTTGTGATCAAACTGAGGCTCTTATGCTTCCAACTGCTACCAACTTCACCATCTCCCAGCCCCATAGCATCATTTTTTAATGGCTTGGTATTATAGATGTGGAGTACAATTTTAAAAACAATGTGAATGATTTCCAAACATGCTGGCATCCCAATCAGCTTTGGACATCTTAAAGAAACACATTCCTGTGCTTGCACCCAACATATTCCTGTGCCTGTAGCCAATAAACTCCTGTGTGCCCACACAGCAGACTTTTGTGCCTAAACCTAAGAGGTTCCCAATCTGCACCTAACATATTTCTGTACCTGAACTCAGTCTGAATAACCCAGGCAAATTTGTATTTCTAATTATCTTCTAAATAATTATTTTTATGTAGACAGATTGGCACTAGTATCTGAAAACTTCTAGGGACCTTATGCAAGACATTCTACTTTTCCA
Organism: Peromyscus californicus insignis; assembly: GCF_007827085.1. Taxonomy (NCBI): domain Eukaryota; kingdom Metazoa; phylum Chordata; class Mammalia; order Rodentia; family Cricetidae; genus Peromyscus; species Peromyscus californicus. The sequence goes on from NW_026294436.1 coordinate 80,235,150, forward strand.
TTCATCCACATCTTTGTGACTAGTTCTCTCTGGTCTTGAAATTCCTTAAGTCATTTGTTCTTTACTTATTTTGGCATAAAGGCAAAATCTGCTCTAAGTTTTTCTTTTCTCCTTATTAATTTTCTTTCCTGCCCCCTTTTGTGTTAATTTTACACTAGTCTCTTCCTCTCCTTCTCTATTGCTCTCTGTTCCTCCTATCTAGCCCTGCCTTGTTTTACCTAACCTTCCCCTTTCTAACAATTTGTATTCTTCTATTCCACTCTCTAGTGATCCTCTTCTCCCTCCCTTTCTTTTTCTCTTTCTTCCCTTCCTTATTGGTGCTGGGGATCAGTCTAGGTCCTCTTGTGTGCTAAGAACACTTGTGCTCACCCAGCTTTTCTTTCCAATTAGTAGCCTTACTAAGAACTGCCATTTGGAACTATAGAGTAAGTGGAGCTTTTCATCATATATTTGACACAGATATACTGTCCCATTCTCTAAATCAACTGTTTTACTTCTTAAATGAATTATGTTATGGATAAAACTATTGTAGTATAAAACCACTTTGTTCATGGCCCTAAAATGTAGTAGACAAAGCTAATCTAAACATTGTGTAGTGCCTTCAACAAAGAAAAAGATGTGATTATCACTTCAGAACAATGTACTTTTATAGTAGATGTGTCCTGAATAACAGGAGTAAATTAGACAATTTTAAAACATTACTGACTCATGTAGAGATAGTGTTATTGTAAAGTTTTTTTTTTCATATACATCTCTTAAGCTATGTAAGTTGGCATTTTGAACTCAGGCCTTTTAACATTTGGAAGTCAAAGTTTAACAAATTATCCATATTTGTAATTATATTTATAATACTTATTCAAGCATGTTTTGCCCTAAAAGTTTTCCAAGGTCAATATTACTTTGTAGTGTCATTTTCCTACTTGCTTTGGCTACTTGACCTTACTTAATATTCATGACAAATTCCATATAATTGCCACAAAAGTTCTTCCAAGTCTCTGAGAAGACAAACTTGGTCCTATATTTGGACTATTAGTAGTTCAGAATAGTTATTTGCAAGAATTAAAGTGATGCCAGTTATAGTGGTGCACAATTTGATCCCAAAATCAGGGAAGTTGAGGCAAGAGGGTTGTGAGTTTGATGCCAGCCTATACAGTGTAGTGAGACCTTGTCTCAAAATTATAAAAAAATAAAAAACAAACAAACAAATAAAACAAATGAAGCCAACTAAACAACAAAGAATACAATGCAACCAGTTTAACCTAGGCACAAACTCATAAATCATACATGTATTTCAAAATAAGTATTAGTTAAATTATATTTCTAAATGCGTGAACTTTAAAAGGGTTAGTTTTACTCCACCAGAAGTTAGTCTTAGTGTATTATTTTAAACAAGCACTCTCTGGTTGATATGACTTACATAATTAAACTCACTTCCTTCCTTCTCCCATGGGCTTCACCTTAAACTCTCAGAAGAGTTCCCATAGGAAACAGGAAACAAGGTCCGTTGCACTTGCTTTTCAATTCTTCTTCTTTCTGGTGCCTTCATAGGTGAGCAAGTGTGACAACAGCAAATTTGAAATTTAGTTTTAAGTCTCTATTTTTTTGGTTGAAAAATAAGCTAATGTCACTAATTGCATTAATTACATTAATCACATCATTTTAATCACATAATTTTAAATAACACTAGATGTACTATTTGTATGTTGTCTCAAATTGAACCTAGGGCTTTATGCAACCTAGCTAAGGGCTTTACAACTGGGCTTTGTCCCAGCCATGGACTTTGTGATACTTCAAGAAATAGATACTGCAGTAAAAAAATTTAAAACCCTGTAGAAATACAAATTTCATCAATCACTCAAGTTTGTATTTTCTTTATTCTTTTTGCAATACTAATAGTTTTCACCATCTTCATGTTTAACCTAGGTTTTTACAGTTTCTTGGCAAAGTATCTTTTCATTTTCAAAACTCAGACATGAAGGGAATATAAGAAAATAAGAAAATGTTGAAATTAATATCACAAGTAATTATACATTTTATAGTAGTCTAGCATGCAATTACGATAGTGTTTTAATAAAATTATTATTTATATTACTCTTATAAATCATAAAATATGTATTTTCAAAAGGTTAATAGTTAAAATTCTCAAAATTCATAAAGTAGCTCCATAAAATATAAATTTAGGCTTCAGTTCATTAGGCTTGTAGTCTGGTCACTCCCTTCAGCTTTCAAGCAGGCTCCTTTGAAGTATCCTACAGAAGTTTGTGTTGAGGAATTCAGAAGACAGAGGCAAGTCAACTGAAAAATGTTTTCTTCTTTCTTGGAGCAATAGTTGCCATTATTGACTGATTTTCAGACTTTCTTGGGAAAATACTTTTCATTTTAATATACCAATTCCCATGCCCTATCTGAGAGTCACTGAATCAGGTGAGCTGTGGGAAGAGATGTCATACAAAGTCTCTAGAAGATTCTGGTGATCATCATGGTTGTAAAGCATAGTGTTAAGAAACCTTAAACTGTCAAATAAAATTTTAATGTTATTGAGAAGTATGCAATCCTAAATATAAGGTTTTATTTATTATTGCTACTAGTTGAAAACATGTAAATAATATCAGTGAAAATACATTCAGAGACTGAATATGAGAATTTATCCCTTCTCATTTATTTAAAAAGCAATGTACACTTCAATGTCACGGTTAAATATTATAATTGGTATTATATTGACTCTGAAGATGGAGGTTCAGATTTCACATGGTTTCAAGAAAGCACTACTTGCAAACTACTTTCTTGATGCCCCTCTAACCCTGGCTGTGGTGTAATTTTGTACCACTTCTAAAACCATTAAATGAGGTATTCTGCTCTATCTACAGACTCCCATAATCTAGCATATGCATTCAAAGGTAACACCATTTAATTCCTATTTGACTTATATGGGAATGTCTGCTCCTCTCTTCTCCATTATTCACATCTACCTTCCTACTTTTCAGTAACTTCTTCAACCAGTCTAGAAGTTATAAAGCACAAGTTCAAGAAGATTCATCCCCAATAGAAGGTCCTTTGCCTCTATTGACTTATCACCAGTGTTTTGGAAACCCCAGATCAGGATTCAACTGTGTTTTCTACTTTCTTTGTTCTGGAGTACTACCATTGAAAGTCATATGGCAAAGGTGATGTGGTAGGGCAATTCTTTAATTCCAGCACTCATGGACTTAGGGAGTTGGGGCAGAAGGACCTTGTGACTCTTAAGTTCCAGATGAGCTGGGCTACATAGCAAGATCTTGTTACTAAACTAAACCAAATTAAATGAAACAAAATAAAACAAAAGCAAAAAAAATTAAAAAAGAAAGAAAGTCACAAAATGAGTTCTATTTGTGGGTAAATTCAGGGCAACCCATATCAAACAGGTCTTCAACATGATGGCAACTATACAGTTGTTTTTCTCTGTTAATTTGTTTTCTTGGATATTATTTTATACTTAACTCCTTACTCTTTCAATACTTTCATGCCTCTATGCTTCATAGAGAAACCACAGAGATATATTCTCCCAACTTCCTGCTATGAATCATAGGAATCTCCTAACTTTGCCTTACCCTTTCTCCTCCCTACTTTTCTTTTTAAAAATGATCCTGTTGCCAGGTGGTGGTGGCTCACATCTTTAATCCCACCACTAAGGAAGCAGAAGCAGGTGGATTTCTGTGAGTTTGAGGCCAGTCTGGTCTACAAAGCAAGTTCCAGGACAGCCAGGGCCCTTACACTGAGAAACCCTGTCTCAAAAAAAATACCCAAACCAACCCTCCCCCCCAAAAATCTGAGGCATATCACATGAGGCCTCAGAAACTATTCCCAGACCCTTTCAAAAACAATTTACTCTTGCTGTCTGAATATGGTTTAAAATGTAGGATCATTCCCATGACATCTGATAGGGCTAAATAGCATTTTGCCCTCCTCCCAATCCAGTGCTCTGGCTTGCAGAGGACTCTCTGGGTGGAGACATGGCCTTGGAAGCCGCCTGCAGGGCGGTAAAGATTGGAATAATTTGTGAAACAGGTTTGGATGATCCAGAAATTTTAGAAGGAAGAACTGAGAAGTATGTGGATACTCCATTTAGCAAGTCATCTGATGCCTTAATTTTGGGGAAGATAAAAAACTTTGATTGTATACTTCTTGAAAGACATGGGAGACAATATACCATCATGCCTTCAAAAGTCAACTACTAGGAGAACATCTGGGCTTTGAAGGAAGAGGGTTATACACATGTCATAGTGACCACAGCTTGTGGGTCCTTGAGAGAGGAGATTCAGCCTGGTGACATGGTCATCATCAATCAGTTCATTGACAAGACATCCCTAAGGCCTCAGACCTTCTATGATGGAAGTCACTGCAGCTCCAGAGGAGTGTGCTATATCCCAATGGCTGAACCATTTTACCTCCAAACATGAGAGGTCCTCACAGAAACAGCTAAGAAGGTTGGACTTCAATGCCATTCAAAGGAGACAATAGTCACAATGGAGGGGCCTCGTTTCAGCTCTTGAGCAGAAAGGTTTTTATTCCATACTTGCGGTGTGGATGTTATCAATACAACTACAGTTCCAGAGGTGATGCTCGCTAAGGTGGCTGGAATTATTATGTAAGCATTGCCATGGCAATTGATTATGATTGTTGTAAGAAACATGAAGAAGTGGTGTCAGTGGATGGAGTTTTAATGACCATGAAAGAAAATGCCAACAAAGCCACAAGTTTACTCCTTACTACCATACCTCAAATAGAGTCAATGCAATGGTCAGAAATGCTCTGTAACCTGAAGAACATGGCCCAGTGTTCTGTTTTACTACCAAGACATTAAAACAGCATGGCTGCCACAAGGAGACTTACTACTTCTAGTCTTTGGGAGATTTTGCTTAAACAAAAACAAGGAAGTTTTGCAGCCTTCATGCTTTTGTCTGGGAAGAAGAGCATAGAAAGAGACAATACAGTCCACCAAGATACCCACTCTTCCAGAACCCAGAAGGAAAGCAACAACCTGCAGAAATGTAAAGGAACAAAGCCTAAAACCTTGTCAATCATTTCTCCTATTAAACTGACCACAGTGAAGTCTGATGAGAACACCCATTTCCCTGCACTGCTGACAATTGAATATGAGCTTGAAGTGGGATTGTATGGTTGTAAATTGACACCATCTTTCTGAAGGGCAGTTTGGTACAATGCATCCGAGGCCTAAAAATATTTAATGCACTTTGGTACACTAGGAATTTCTCTTTAAAAAGTTATGGGAGATTCATTCAAAGAATCACATGTAATGGCTGTGACCTATCATCACAAAATATTCAAAACAATCTGAATATCAAAAAATTAGATGGATGTATCATGTTTCTGTTAAGATTAAGCTATAATGCAATCAATGGTCACTTTGGGGGTGGGGGTGGAAAAACAGGAAATGGTCACTTTGTACTATGAAATGAGGAAAAAAGGTATAAGCATTTATGATTCTCGTTTTTTGTTTTAAATGATGTGTAAATGTACAAAAAAAGACAAGACAAAAATATACATAATCCTATAACTGTATTTATGAAGAGATGCTGAATAATTCTTATTTTCTCTTTTGATTGATTTTAGTTTGAAGTCTATTTTGCTAGATATTAAGATAGCTACACCAGCTTACTTCTTAAGTCCATTTTATTGGAAAGTCTTTTCCCAGCCTTTTACTTTGAGTTGGTGTCTGTCTTTGAAGTTGAGGTGTGTTTCTTGTATGCAGCAGAAGGATAGATCCTGATTTCATATTCATTCTGTTAGCCTGTGTCTTTTTATAGGTGAATTGAGTCCATTGATATTAAGGGATATTAATAGCCAATGATTGTTAATTCCTGTTATCTTTTGGTGGTAGTGTGTGTATATATTTCTCTTCTTTGGGATTTACTGCCATGGGTGTATCTGACTTCCTTAGGTTGGAGCTTTCCTTCTAGTGCTTTCTGTAGGGCTGGATTTGTGGATAGGTATTGTTTAAATCTGCTTTTGTCTTGGAATGTCTTGTTTACTTCATCTATGGTGACTGAAAGTTTTGCTGGGTATAGTAGTCTGGGCTGGCAACCATGGTCTCTTAGTGTCTTTATTACATCTGTCCAGGAACTTCTGGTTTTTCTGCATTGAGAAGTCGGTGTTATTCTGAAGGGTCTGCTTTTATAAGTCACTTGGCGTTTTTCCTTTGCTGCTCTTAATATTCTTTCTTTATTCTGTATGTTTAATAGTTTAATTATAATGTGGTGAGGGGACTTTTGGGGGGTTCTAGTCTATTTGGTGTTCTATAAGCTTCTTGTATCTTCATAGGTATTTCCTTCTTTAAGTTGAGAAAGTTTTCTTCCATGATTTTGTTGAATACATTTTCTGTGCCTTTGAGTTGATATTCTTCTCCTTCTTCTATCCCTACTAGGCCTTTTCATGGTGTTCCAAAACGTCCTAGACATTTTGTGGATATGTAGCCTGAACTAGCTATTTCCTGTGACTAAGCAAGCCTTCCCGTGGATGGATTGGGACACTAACCGAGCCACACAACCTATGACCTACAGTCTGTCCTGCTTATGGGATGTGCCATAGGGAGTGCGGTGGGGTAAGAGTGGTGCAGAGATTGTAGACCAGCCAAAAAGGACTGGTCTAGCCTCAAACCCATGCCACAAGAGTGAGCCCATCCTTGACACTGCCTGGAATGCCAGGACCCAGAGACTGGATGGCCCAGGACCTAGGATAGAACCAAACACAATCAGAGAAAAAAAAAGTCAATGTAGTGATATCTCATGATATTCTGATAAAGATAGATGACTGCCTCACTTGTCATCAGAGAGCCTTCATTCAATAACACTTGGAAACAGATGCAGAGACCCACAGCCAAACATGTCAGAAACTGACATGAAACTATAAGGGAAACTCCATGAATCTACAAGGATGACTCCAGTTTCCAGTACACACATGATGGCTCACAATAATCTGTAACTCCAGTTCCAGGAAAACCAGTACAGTTCTTTGTGGGCACCAGGCACACATGAGGTACATATATTTACATGCCAGCAAACACTCATACACACAAAATAGAAATATTATAAAAATTACAGATATGTATGTGTGTAGCTAGAGTTTTCCTGCCTTGCCCACAGTTAGGACAAATCTGTACCCGCCAGCCTCACAGCCACTCAGACCCAACCAAGTAAACACAGAGACTTATATTGCTTACAAACTGTATGGCCGTGGCAGGCTTCTTGCTAACTGCTCTTATAGCTTAAATTAATCCATTTCTATAAATCTATACCTTGCCACGTGGCTCGTGGTTTACCAGCATCTTCACATGCTGCTTGTCATGGCGGCGACTGGCAGTCTGTCTGACTCAGCCTTTCACTTCCCAGAATTCTCCTCTCTCCTTGTCCCGCCTATACTTCCTGCCTGGCCACTGGCCAATCAGTGTTTTATTTATACAGAATGATATCCACAACATATGTGATTAAGTAGACTATAATTAAAGGCTATTAAATTATATAGTTAAAACATTCAGCATAAAGGAGGAATGGCATTCTGATATATGCTTGTTATGGTTTAAAAATGAAATGTCACCCACAGGATCTTATTTTAAATGATTGCTCCTTGAGTGGTGGCATTATTTTTGGTGGCTATGAACCTTTTAGGAGGTAGGGCCCAGGTGGTATGAATCACTAGGGTAGAGGTGGGGCTTTTGAAGGTTATACCCAGCTCCACTTCTGGTCTTTCCACTTAGCTAGTGAGAAGACAAATTATCCCTAGTCTGTTGAACTTGAAGAATTGCCTGTTTATGTGTTTTTGGTGCTTATTTCTCTGATTTTAGATAATTTCATATAAATGTGTATATAGTACTCATCCAAGACTTGAGAGCATTTCTCTCCTTGCAAGTCTCTGTCACCCTCCTCTCTGTACTCTGTCAATTCTAGCCCTGTAGCCCACAGTGTGCTCCAACTTTATCTTCTTGACTCAGATAGTCTCTGGCCCTCTGGGGCTGTCATCTGGCAAGTATCCTCAGCATCACTGTTGCTGCAGTGGAGCTCTCCTCTCCATTCTCCCAAGGGTCACAGTTCTGTACTGCATCTTCTATCATCACTGGCACAAAGTTAGCTGTTGATAGACAGACTTCTGAGCTTTTTTCTGTCTGTAGCCCTCTCTGCTAGTACAATTCCAGAAAATTTCTACTACCCAAGATTCTCTGACAAGGGGGGGGGGGGCAATATCTTGCAGCCTAGGACTCCATTGTGCTCTGTTTGGGTTTCTGTCTTTTTCTAAAATCCAAAATTTGTCACTAATAGACAGTGGGACTATTACAGGTATCAGCTAACTCACTTCTCTTTTCTCAGTGCCATAATTCTGCTCTGGGTGATATATATTTTTATTCATTTTTACATACCAACCATAGATCCCCCCTCTTCTCTCCCCAACCTTTCCCCTCCCAGCCTTTCCCCCCAACCCACCCCCCCCATTCCCTCCTCCAACAAGGTAAGTCCTCCCATGGGGAGTCAGCAGAGCCTGGTACATTCAGTTGAGCCAGGTCCAAAACCCTCCCCTGCATCAAAGCTGTGCAAGGTGTCCCATCATAGGTAATGGGCTCCAAAAAGCCAGCCCATGCACCAGGGATCCTGATTCCACTGCCAGGGGGCCCCTTAAGCAGATAAAGCTACACAACTGTCTCTCTTATGCAGAGGGTCTTGTCCAGTCACTCTGGTTGTTATTTAATGCCCCAAATCAATTACTTCACATATTTTATCTGTTTGATTATTGTTTACGAAACCAGAGCAAATCTTCTACTAATTATTCAGTATAGCTGGATGTAAATGTGTGAATTATTGCATTTTTAACTTTCAGAATTTCAATTTTGCCTTACAAACATGTATGATTGGGGCCAGAGAGATGGATTTGTGAGATATCTGTGAGGTACCTGTGAGATAAGAGCAGGCTTGGTTTTTTTTTTCTCAGTCCTAAGGGTTTCAGTAAACTAAGAATTTGTCATATGGGGTTTTCCACAGACAGGTTAATGCAAATCATATGACACCCTCAGCAAGGTACAGGGGTAAGCTTCTCACTTCTGTTTTCTTCCCCAGAACACATTTGTTGACCTGCTTCTTCAGTGTCAATGGCTTAGTGACTACAATGTTCTAGTTGCTATGATATAGACTGACTTTCACTTTAAAATATTAATTCCAAAGTTTAGTGTTTCCTCAGACTTTATAATTAAGCTTAGGATCCCAGTACATGTTAAACCCTAGGCCCTGGGGAATTTACCTCATTCTGTTTTTTTTCATAGGTCACCGAATTTAGTTTTTGCTACTGATTTTGAATATTTTGTTTCTACCTGGGGATTTCCTTTGCTTATTTTTAATCTCAGTTCTGTATTTTAAATTAATTTGGATTTATTATATTTAGTTTTCTGATTATTTTGTATGGCTAAGGAACCTTCAAGAGTCAACAAGTCTACCACCATATTTCTTTGATTTATGTTATAGGAGGGGCTCTATCTGTCTTTTAAGTGAAACATTTTCTTGACTCATATTTAGCTTTTAGGGGATGTGTTATCACCCCATGCCTTCCTATCAAAAGAAACCAAAGTGTTAGAATGTGAAGGTTCTCAATGGCATGGATCATATTAATTTAATCTGTACCATCCAGAACTCCATGTGGAACATCAGTCAAACAGAATTTAAAAAGTACCCATCGAAGAGAACATAAGGAGGGTTCTGAAATTTCACTAAGAAAGCACATTTATTAAATTCAGTTTTCTTTAAATAAAATTTAATACTCAAGTTCATATCCTAAATACCTTTAAAAAAAGAAGGGTCTAGGCATGGCAGTATACAGCTGTAATACTAGCATTGGGATGCAGAAGCAGGTGGATCACTATGATTTTATGGCCAGCTAGAAGTCAATGGCCAGCCATTCTAGTCAATGGTAAGCACTGGGTTCAGTAAGAGACCCTGTTGCAAAATACAAAACTAAATAACCAACCAACCAACCAACCAACAAAACAAAATAAGATAGAGAATGATAGAAGACAATATCATAATTTCAACCTTTGCCCTCTTCATGTGCATATGACACAAATGTTTACATGTGCTGGTTAGTTTTTCGTCAACAACACAAATTGGAGTCACCTGGGAAGATGGAACATAGTTAAGGAGTTGTCTCCATCAAATTGGCCTATGGATATATCTGTGGGGCATTTTCTTAATGATTGATTTGGAAAGGCCCAGCCCTGCATAGGTGGTCCTGGTTTATATAGGGAAGCAAGCTGGGCATGCTATGGAGAGCAAGCCACTAAGCAACTTTCCTTCATGGTTCATGCTTCTGCTTCTTCTTGAGTTCCTTCCTCGAGTTCCCTCAGTAATGGATTGTTACCTGGGAGTTGCAAGTTATACTAAACCCTTTCTTCCCAAGTTGCTTTTAGTTATGGTATTTTATCACATCAATAGAAACCTAACTAAACATGGGTACACCACATACACACACACACACACACACACACACACACACACACACACACACACACACACACACAATATGTATGGTATCCACATAAAAAAATACAAAAAAAACCTCATAAGTAATGCCATCAAAAAGAAGCATTGCTTCCATTAGTTAGAGTAGAAAGTGATGAAATAGATTAATGTATCTTTTAATTTTATTCAATTTAATGAAATAACTTGAATATAAAACATATTTATATGTTTTATAAATATAATTATGTAATTAACATTCAGATGAGGACCTACCTGGGAGAAATGGCTGGCTATGCTCTCAGGAGGCAGCTTGAGTTATTAAAGAGCAGAATTCAGGATTTGGAGTTGTAGCCTGTGAGATGCTCAAGATAAGTACCCTTATAAGAGAAGAAAACAGAAAATGTTAGGTGTCCTGAAACTTCTTACTCTTTTGCATCTCCAGAAGAAGCAAGTGTGTTTTAAAGAGCTCATATAGTGTAGTGACTACAAGAATCTCCAGCTGACTTCAAATCTGAAGTAGCTGGAAGCATGCCATACTACCTCACTTTAAGAAAACCCCTGGAGACCACTAGCAAGAAATTTATGAGATTGGATTGCCCCATATTTCCCTTACGATGACAGGAACTCTGGTCTTTTGTAAATGAATGAATCATCTGTAAGCCTTTGACTCTGCAGTCTTTTGGAGTGTGTGTGTGTGTGTGTGTGTGTGTGTGTACATTGGGGAGCTGTTATGTGATACTGTTCCGGGGAGATGTGAACAAATGTCTATTCACCTCAGATAGGAAACCAATGACAGACCAAAGTACAAGTTGGTGAACCAATGAATTTTGGGGTGTTACTTATAGGAGCAGAAATGACTCAAAGACAGCTGCATCACCAAAACTAACATTAGCATGGGTAACAGCCTATGAAAGTATAAATCTGATCTCATTTCACTACTTGCAGCAGCCCAACAGGTTGGAGAGTATCCTTTCCTAATGGCCCAGTTGGTCTGAGCCTCTTCCAGGTAGCTCAGCTCTTTCAGACTGTTTGGCTGGTCATTGCTTCTTGCAGGGAGCTGGGTTTGTCTGAGAGTCTTCTCTCAGAAATCTTCGCTATTTGTGTACTCTTTGGGAGGGAAAGGTCTACTGAATCTGGTCAGTCTTAGAGACTTCCTGATGCCATTATGAGTCATTTGCTTCCTGTCCTAATGAGCTTCCTTGCAATATTTTACCTCCCCTTAGAACAACCTGTTGGTTCAGTCTCTGTAAATATCCTGTCTTAAATTTCCCTCCAAGACTGGAAGGTTTTAATTTCATAGGAAACTACTACACAACAGGGGCTCAGTGGAAAAAGTGGAGGTGGGGTAGGAATATGACACTGAAAAAACTGAGGAGCACAACAGGAAATAAGCAAGTTAAGCACCAGAGTCCCTTATTCAGTTATTATGGATCCTCATACCAGTAGGACCCAGGATTCCTGGAGGAACAGGTATTAAGGGTTGAGAGCAGGATGGCTCAGATTGGCCTTGGGCAGAGGGCAATATTCAAGGGGTGAGTCCTCTTCAAGAGAGGTCTAGAAGAAGACCTTAAAGAAAGCCTAAACTGTATATAATAAAGTTTTAAAGAGCCCACGTAATGTCTAATTTAAAAATGTAAATATGAGTTTATTAAGATAAAGAAAGAGGAAGAGCAACAATGGTAATGGTGTTTTTCTGTTTTTTTGTTTGCTAGGTTGTTTTTTTTTTTTTCCCCCGTATTGTCTTTGGCAGAATTAGTAAAAGACAACTCTTCTTCTCCCACCAAAGTCCATTGTTAGTCTTTTTGGTCTTTGTATAATTAAAGGTTAAGTATGTTGACAAAACTTTCTAAACTTAAAGTAATAAGAAGTGGAGGGTGATAGGGTTCTTTCTTGGAAGAGTACATTCCAAGCTTGCTTCAATTAACTTAACAGAACTCTTACTCACAGAATTGATTCATTTCATAATTAGGGCCTTTACTTAAGTGAAAGTCATCACCAACAGAAAATATTGTTTCTTCCCCATATAACAACAGATAAACTGTGGTGACTCTAAATGACTCATACCCAAAATCAACTACAGTAATTCTCACACAGTCTATGTGTTTCGCCTAATGTGAAACTTAATGTGCAAATATTTACAATATATTTATATCACTTGATGGAGAGATAACTGCAAGTGATCAAAATCTACTTGGTTGTTCAAAGAAGGAAAACAAAACACCTTGCCTTAAAAAGAGGTGTATTTGGAAAGACACTTAATTTAATCATTAGCAACTCAATATAACTGATACTTGTTCAAATTTAGTTTTTCACAGACATGAAATACACTTATGTATGAAGGTTTCTGGTACTTCCCAGATGCTGTCCTTATACTTCAAATCTCTAGAAATGGGCATCAAAAGACTATAAAATCAAAATAAAGAAAAAAGCATATACAAAGTTTAATTTTAAAAATTTAGACAATGTTTCACTATGTAGCCCAGACTAGGCCTTAACTCTTGGCAATTTTCCTGTCACAGCCTCCCAGGTACTAAGATTACATGTCTAAGGCAGCCTGGCAGCATATGTAGACATTTTACAAGTGTTCAAAATTTTGTTTTCTTTTTTTTAAGGAATAGTAAAGAACAAATACACACAATAGAAAAACAATAGAAATAATGCTTTTAAATAGCATTATTCTTCATCTCAGAACCCATGGATTAATTTCTTCAGAATAAGTCTGGGTATTGTGTATTTATTTCATCAATTCTGCTTGAAATGCTATTCCTCTGTTCACTGTAGATTAAAGTCTATGTTTAAACCATGGGCAAATTATTTTATTATTTCTATATTTATGTCTATAGTGGAAATGCTTAATATCTATCATGATGTATTATGGATATATATGCATCTATATGTCATATTTCTATATTATTGTGCTGGTGAGACATCTCTAAGTCAGATTTTTATGCAAAGCATTATGTACATTTGAATGTTATCAAACATTTCAAATTATTTTCTAATTATTTCCCTACAGTTAAAATTTACGGTTCTGTCACTTATGTATATCAAACAAATATTTCACCAGAATTTTCTTAACATTGAATGCCAAAAATTTTGGCATCTTGGAAATTGACAATTAGTATATAACTTTACTTACATATTTCTGAATACTTGCAAGGTTGAAATTCTTACCATATGTTTATTAATTATATGCAATTTCACTCTTTAGTAATAGATTATTTTATGGTTCACAATTATTAATTCAACTTCTTTTTATTTGTCAGTTGTAGAATTCATTGCACATCATTTACCTGTTTTTTATTATACTAGTTGCTGTTATTTTCCTTCTAATATAAAATTAGAATGACTTTATCACATAATTTCTCTAGGCTAGTTTCTTTGTTAGTAACTGTTTTTTATAGTGTATTTCTATATAGCCCTTGTTGGCTTGGAACTAACAATGTTGGCTAGGTTTGCTTTGAACTTACAACAATACTTTTGCCTATGTCTCCTAAGAGCTAGAATTACAAGTGTATATGATCATGCCAGCCTTATCACATAAATTTTTAATGTAGTCATTTCTTTTCCTTTATAGTTTTTGTCTTTATTCAAGTTTATTAAAAGATTTTTCTCATTTTTTGTGTTGAAGTTTATTCAATTGTTTTTTAATTATCTTAGTATAGATATTATATAATGTCTATATGAATATATAGAGAAGAAAATATGTGTGTGTTTAAGTTTTAGAATCTTAGGTCACCTATAGTTTATTTTTACAATATTTCACTCTATTGGTTTATATATTACACAATGCATATTAGTATTCCTTATGATAAAATTTGTGGTTTGACAAGTCTTTTTTAAATTAAAGATAAACAATGACTAGTGAGAACATTAAAAAATTTAAATCAATGTAAATGTTCCCTTCTAATGAACATTTCTACTTGCTCTTCTTTCTAAGTGATCAGAAGTCAGAAACTATATGACTCTTGTTTTTTCAATACCTAAACACCACAGTGCCTTTGTCTCATTTTTTTTTTTTGCAATTAATAGCTCCATTGTCTGAATTTGAAGGGTTTTTTGTGTCAAATAATTTTGTTTTCTTGGTAGCAGTGTGGCATATTACAAAGAACCTAGGCTTAGCTGAAAGACTCCCCCACCCCACCCCAAGTGGGACTTTCAGTTAGTGAAAGTCCCATTGACTATTTAATTATATGATAGCCTGGTCAAACTGATAAGCTCCCTAGAGCCACTGTTACATGCAAATTATACAGTTTCATAATAAATTTGGAAATGTCAGTTTTTGATTAGCTCTTTTAAGAAGTTAATTCCAGGATATATTTAACTTTATGTATTTATTTTATAAAATATATAAATATGTGAGTCTCCTCCCCCCATGTGAGTCTTCTTTACAGAAAGAGTTGGAAAAGTGTTACTTCTTTCCCATTATTCAATATATGTAATAGAGCCACATTTTTATTGATTTTCTTTTTTTATAAATTTATTTTATTTATTTAAGTTACATCCCAGCCACAGCTTCCCCTCCCTCCTCTCTTCCCTGTCCCTACCCCCAACCCCCTCTGTTCCCACTCCCCCCAATCCATTCCTCCTCTGTTTCTGTTTAGGAAAGGGCAGGTTTCTGATGAGTATCAACAAAACATGGCATATCAAGTTGCAGTAAGACTAAGTACCTCCCCATGTATTAAAGATGGGCAAGGTGACCCAGTATAGGGAGTAGGGTCCCAAAAGCAAATAAAAGAGTCAGAAGCAGCCCCTGTTCCTGCTGCTAGGAGTCCCATAAGAGGACCAAGCCACACAACTGTAACATACATGCAGAGTGCCTAGGTCAGTCCCATGCAGGCTCCCTGGTTGTCAGTTCAGTCTCTATGAGCCCAGGTTAGTTGATTGTTTGAGCCTTCCCATGGTATCCTTGACCCCTCTGGGTCCTACAGTCCTCTTCTGCAGAATTCCCCTAACTCCATCTAATGTGTGGCAGCAGGTCTGCATCTGTTTCCATCAGTTGCTAGATGAAGCCTCTCTGATGACTATTGAGCTAGGCACCAATCTGGTCACAGGAGATGGCCAGTTCAGGCTACATCTCTGCTATTGCTATGAGTCTTAGCAGGGGCCATCCTTGTAGATTTTTGGGAGATTCTCTTGTGCCAGGTTTTTACCTGACCCAGAAATGCCCCCTTCCAGTAGTCTCTCTCAGTACTCTTCCCCTCTCTCCATCCCCACAACCTGATTGTTTGTGTTCCCATCTCCACCTTCCCTGAGTCCACACATGAACTCTTTTCTATTTCCCCTTCCCAGGGACATCCAGGCATCCCCCCATGAACCCTCCTTCTCTCTCCAGGTCTGTGGATTACAGCATAGTTATCCTTTATTTGATTGTCTTATTCCAGCCGAAAGAAGCTTTTGTTTTTCTTAAAGTAGCAATTGTTTGGAGAAAGTATGATGAACTGAAGTCTAGTGCAAACCAACAATCACAGGACAGTTCAACTCCTGTGGCTTAGAGGGAAGATTGCTATGACCATTTATCTCTAACCTGCTCAGAGCAGTCTTGACAAGTGTATATAGGCCTGCCCTGAGCCATGGTGAATATATGCTTATAAAACAGAATCTGTTCACCATAAAAGAAAGATACATAATGCACAAACTTCTCTAATAGGACAGAAGAATATTAAAGAATATGCCATATTTTCACCCATCTCTACAGTTCATAAAAGTTCCAACAAACATTTTGCCCATAATAAATTGAACAATAAGGAATATGTACTTACAAAAGAGAATCTGTTGAATAGCAGGGAAATGATATACCAAAGATGGAACTCTGGGCATATCTGTCAGGGATTATCTTGATTTCATGAATGGATGTATGAAAAAATATATTAAATGTGGGTGTGACCATTCCTTGGGCAGAGGATCCTGGGTTGAATCCAACCTGAGAACTGGCAAGCCCAGTTTAGAAATTCCTTATTCTATGCATCATTACTATGAATGTAATGTGACCAGCTGTTTTAACCTATTGTTTCAGTGACTTCCATGCAGTGATGAACTGTAATCTTGAGCTGTGGACTGAAATAAATTCTATGAAAATTGGTGTGGTAGTTCCTTATGATGATGGGAATTGATCTACCTCAAGATCCAGTGATATCACTCTTGTGTATATATCTAAAGTATGCTTTATCTGACTACAGAGACACTTGCTCAATCATATTCATTGCTGCTCTATTTAAAATAGCCAGAAACTGGAAACAACCTAGATTTCCCTCACCAGAAAAATGGATAAGGAAAATGTGGTACATTTACATAATGGAGGATTATTCAGCTGGTTAAAAAATGAAATAATGAAATTTGCAGGTAAATAGTTGGAACTAGAAAGAAAATTATCCTGAATGAGGTATCCCAGATCCAGAAAGACAAATACAGTATGTATTCACTTATATTTGGATATTATCAGTTAAGTCAATGATAATGAAGCTACAATTCATAGAACCTTGGAGGTTAGTTATAGAGTAAGGAACTATGGGGGACAGATAGATCTTGTTAGGGAAGTGAAATAGAATAAACAGTTATGGATGGAAAAATACAGTAAAGGGAGAATCAAGTAGGGAGAGAAGGGGAGAATGGATTGAGGGAGGGAATATGGAAAGAGAGCTAAAAATTAAGGGGCATTTGAAGGGTAGTATAGAAATCTAATACAGTAGAAATTTCCTAAAATATATATGTATATGAGGGAAATCCAAATGAAATCCCAAATTAATGGGTAAAGACAGAGCTTTAATTAGCTGTCTCTTTCCACCAAATGAAGCTTCCAATATCAGGATTGGGTTACAACTGTTTTGAGTTGTTTGCCAAAGGGGTCCCAAGGATGTTGCTGAGACTGTAAGTTGTTCTTCACAAACTGATGGAAGGCCCGCCCCATTTCCAACACCTACAGAACTCATTAAACATGGAGAAGTTGATCTGGTGCCTACATAAAACTTTCACCCCTACATTCTAGAGTTTTTGTTACAGGAAGTTACTCTGCACAGTACCAAAAGAAAAATATGAACATCAGCCCAGCCACAAACCCTTGGATTAATAATGTTGTCCTGCCTGCAAGATATGCTAGGGCAATGGTGGCATAAAGCTTGTAGGAGTAACCAATCAATATCTGATTTGACTTAAGTCCCACTCCACAAGATGGAACCCATACTTAATACCACTTGGATGGCCAAGAACCTGAGACTAGACAGCTCAGGGACTTAGGGTAAAACAAAACGCTACCATTCTATGTTATTTGAATTGGTTTAATAAAAAGCTGACTGGCTGTAGCCAGGCAGGAGGGGCAAGCAAGGTGGGGCAACCAAACTAAAGATGCTGGGATGAAGAAGGGCAGAGTCAGAGGAATTGCCAGCCAGATGCAGAACGAGTTGGACACACAAAATGGGATAGAGGTAAAAGCCACGTGGCAGAATGTAGATTAATAGAAATGGATTAATTTAAGTTGTAAGAGCTAGTTAGTAATAAGTCTGAGCTATTGCCATTTGTAATTAATATTAAGCCTCTGAGTGATTATTTGAGAGTGGCCGTAGAACAGGAAAACTCCACCTACAAATGGCTCCCAACATTTGGTGTAGATCCACATAAGACCAAAAAAAGCTTATAAGAGGTTCTAAACACACAAAAATGGAGCCAAACTCAGCTTCTTAATCTCATGTCTCTCACAGTACTGAGATGCATCTCCTGGCAGCTGCCAAGTATGCTGTGCTAAGATGCCTGGTGAGTTCCCACAGTCTTTCACATGGACAGCAGTACAGAGAGGCGTCTCTCAGCCACTGCCTGCAGGCTTAAGCTGCCAGCACAAGCTCCACCAGCACACTTCATGGCAGGTTTGGAATTTTGCTCATACAGGCAGGAAAGAATTACAGATACACAGTAAAGACCAATCCAGATGGAAAAAAACCCTCTAAACTGCTTACAGCATTTTAAAAAATGTACAAAGGCTTGGGAGAAAAAAGAAAAAGAGACTAGATAGTTATATATCTATATATCTCTCTATATAGATATAGATATACATATATAGATGTGGTGGTATTGTGTTCCCAAAATATTGTGTACCTTAATAAACTTATCTGGGGTCAGAGAACAGAAAAGCCACAAGATACTTAGGCTAGAAAATGTTAGCACACGCCTTTAATCCTAGCATTCCAGAGACAGAAATCCCTCTGGATCTCTGTGAGTTCAAGGCCGCATTGGAAACAGTCAGGCATGGTGACTCACGCCTTTAATTGCAGAAAGCAGCCTTTAATCCCAGGGAATGGTGGTAGAAAGCAGAAAGGTTTATAAGGCGTGAGGACCAGAAACTAGAAGCATTTGCCTGGTTAAGCATTTTGGCTGGTTAAGCATTCAGGCTTCTAGCAGCATTTCAGCTGAGAGCCATTGGGATGAGGACACAGAAGCTTCCAGTCTGAGGAAACAGGACCAGCTGAGGAATTGGCAAGGTGAGATAGCTGTGGCTTGTTCTGTCTCTCTGATCTACCAGCATTGACCCCAATAACTGGCCTCAGGTTTGATTTTATTAATAAGAACTTTTAAGACTCATGCTACATATAGATAATTTTAAAATAATAAAGTAGATTCCTTAAAAGGGGAGTAAAATAAAAGAAATAAATCATGTAAAGATGGGAAATACACAGAGTCTGGATCCTGTATAGTCAATGGGTGGCTGTTTGAGCCATGCCCTGAAGCATGGCCCCTAGTGAGGTAGCAGGTAACTGTTACACCTGCTTATGGCCTTGAGGTACATGCCCCTGGAGCATGGGCACTAGGGGAACCTTAAGACCTGGGATGCACTATGCTCTCTCTTTGCTACCTCATGGTTTGGGATGCTGGTACAGACCAGGGCAGAGCTCACCAGAGAACTATGTTGGACTGTGCCTCCCCCTTCCAGGATCCTGCAACAAATTCCTTTATTCTGTCTTGTGAGTTAACTCCCAAATAAATTCCTTTGATCATTAAGCAGGCTCTATGGGTTGCTAGAAATATATAATCCCATTATGTATGTTATTATGCTGTCTTTGAATTTTTCGGCTGCTAAGAAATACTGCATTATAAAAACTGCTAGATTCAACCAACCTAAAAATAAATTGATTTCAAAATATAAGTCAAAATATATGTTGCTTAGTGGGAGAGGTTATGCTTTTTTTCCACAGGAAATGAGAAGCTGTGGACTCATTCCAAGTTAAAGAAAATCAGGTCTGATCAGGGAAGACCCCCTGAAATCCTGGCTACAGACAGACATAAAAAAACAACTAAAAAAACCCTACAAGACATGTAACATGTATTTTATCTATTCAAACATAAAACAAAAAAAATCATCTTTAACTGTCTTGTACACACTACCTATTTCATACTTGTAAAGTATATTACCTTTAAAAGTTTATGTGTTTTCAGAACAAGAAGACCAGATATCAATGAAAATGGATGGCCCAGGTGATCCAGCATCTCAAAATGCCTCTGTTACAGTCACCTCTGAATTCTACATCCAAAATAGCTTCAAGGCTGCTGGCTGAAATGGTCCAGCTTCACAAACTATTCCAGCCAAGATCTAACAATTATACTGATTTTATCAAGGTTCCCCCAAAGATAACAGCACCCACAAACAATAGGAAGTAATCCAGAGAACTACACTCACATTCCCCAAAAATGGTTATGAATGTTTATTGTCAATTAAGGGGGTTAGTTACATGTTGTTATTGGTAATGATCAGGAAAAATACTAAACAAAGGAGATTTGATTCAATGATCTTGTTCTGAAAAGAAAAAGGGAGGATATAGAAATGATAGAATAAAAGGGTAGATTATTGAATCTACTTTTAAACAAAACAAACAAACAAAAAACCCAGCTACTAGTCTTAAATACTTTAAATTGGTATAGATTTTGTTTTATTGATAAGGTTAATTTTGTTATCCTTTAATGTATGTTTCTACTCTTTTTTTAGAGTATTGTGTTTATGCAGCTCATTTAAAATGTAATGTATAATTAATAATTACAGGTTAATAGTTCTCTGTGGTGATATTTTATTTGTGCTGAAATGTCATATTTTATTTGTATGTTAATAAATAAAGTTTGCCTGGAGATCAGAGGTCATAGCCAGTCATAAACAGAAGTCAGGCAGTGGTAGCACATGCCTTTAATCTGATCACATGGCAGGCAGAGTCTCTGTGTGTTTAAGAACACAGCCAAGTGTGATAACACCTGCCTTTAATTCCAGTACCAACCACAGAGACCTGGAGGTCTGTATAGACAGGCAGTGATAAGGAAGTGAGGTGGCTGGGCTTAGAGCCAATGAGAAGGCAGAACAGGAAGGCAATAAAGGTGCAGGTTAGACAGGAAGAGGCTCTCTTGGGAAGCTACAGCAACGTGGTGAGCTAAGTTTAGTTGGCAGCTATTACTCTGATCTCTACAGCTTGCACCCCTGTATTTGGCTCTGTGTTTCTTATTTAATAAGACTGTTTAGAAATTCATCTACAGTTCTCCATAAGAGTCAAACTTATAGTCATGCTAGGTATATTTTCAAGCTCATACACAGATATATTTAGATAGATAGATGGTCTCCAAACATTTCAAAGACCTACAGAATATGGCATTTAATATGTTTAATAACCTAAGGCTTTTCATGACAATGAGACATGTATGCTCCTGACAGCACTGATCTACTTCAACAAAGATGATAGGCATCAAAAAAAAACTCCATATGGAGTTTGTTTTCTTTATGGCAAAACCTAGCCATGTGGGGAAAGAAATGCCCTTGCCCCAGATACTGTCCAAATGGGACCAGCAGGACATAAAAGAAAGCTACTGCCAAACTTTGCCAAAACAAGGTAGGACAGTCTTTCAAAATTCCCTGCTTCTCAGAAATGTCTGTCAGATATTCTAGTCCTATAGGCCAAAGATGGGTGCTCCAACATAACAAAAGAACTTAGGGTGACTGTCCAGGCATCCTGATGTCCCTGTCATTAGATAACATTTCACCCTTCTGGGATCTTTGATGGAGTTGATGACTAGATAGTTATAGTTTTCCTTAGTTATGATAAAAAGGTAAATTAGATGTAAAACTTTAGACTCATCAAGATAAGATAGATAATAGAGTATTTTCTCTAATTTTGCCAAACACAAATGGACTGGATATTGTAATTGTAATTATTAACTGTTTTGTTATATATAGTTTTACTATGTTAAGGTTAAAACTTTCCTTTTTTATTAGACAAAAAGGGGGAAATGCTGTGAAATATTTCTTTACACTGTGTGAATGTATGTCGCTGTGATTGGCTTAATAAAGAAGCTTACTGGCCAGTAGCTGAACAGAATGAGGTTAGGCAGGAGAGCCTGACTAGGAGAATGCTGTGAGGCAGAAGGGCAGGGTCAGAAGAGATGCCAGCCAGATGTAGAGGAAGTAGAACATGCAGAAAATGAGGTAACAAACCATGAGCCATGTGGCAGAAAGTGGATAAGAAATATGAGTTAATTTAAATATAAAAGTAAGCTAGTAATAAGCCTGAGCTATTGGCAAGGCATTTACAATTAATATTAAGTTTCAGAGTAATTATTTGGGAGCAGTCATGGAATAAGAAAACTCTGCCTATACTTCTAAAATAAAAAACCCATGGCAATAAAAAGACTCATAATGACATTCTCTATATTCAAGACCAGTGCTTTGCTCAGTCATCATCAGAAAAGTTTCATCCTGAAGCAGATGGAGAAAATTCAGAGATCCACAGCCATAAAATATTCAGAGACTGTGAGACTTTGAAACACTCAGTCCTAAATGTGATGTCTCAATCAAATCCCTCTCCTCAGGACTCAGGGAACCCTATTGAAGAGGTGGCAGACAGAGTGTAAGAAGCAGCATTAGGGTTAGTGTTAGGATTGAGGGTGGGGGGTTAGGGTTCAGTTTAGAGGGTTAGGGTTAGGGTCTTGTGAATATGGCAGGTCCCCTGAAACAGGAATTACACAGAGGTGTGAGCTGACATGTAGTGCTGGGAATTGAACCCAAGTCCTCTGGAGAGCACCCTGTACTCTTAACCCTTGAGCCATTTCTCCAGCCCCTATCTTCATGTTTATATTACTTATTGATTTGTTTGTTTGTATGTTTCACTTTTATGGTTTATTTATCAATTCATTTAGTTCATTGAGTCAGGATCTCTCTCTATAGTAACTGGAAATCACCCCCTAGCAGAAGTTGACTTCCAATCTACAGAAATATGCTTGTTTCTGCTGAGATTAAAAGAGTGTACCAGGACACTGGCTTCCAGTTGTTTGTTTAGTTATTCATTTACTTGTTTATTAGTTATTCATTTACCTACTTCAGTTTTTTTAGACTGGTCTTGTCTGGATCTCATAGATATCTGAAACTAGGTCTCTTGAATGTTTCTGGTAACATTCTGGTAGAGTTAAAGACATAAAAGAAAATTGGGCTTGGTGGTGCATGTCTTTAATCTCAGCACTGGAGTTGAACCTGGAGGCAGAGGCAGGCAGATCTCTGAGTTCAAAGTCTAACTGGCCTACAGAAGTGTGGGCACTGGCCCCCCACTGTGAGTGGCTGCCACCTTGCTTGCTGACCTTGACCAGATGTCCTCCCTATTCAGATTCCCTGCTGGTTTCCTTCTCACCTAATGTTCTACTGGAGGTTCTTTGTTCCTGTATCCTGCATTTGGTGTAAACAGCTTAGATGCAAAAATGTAGCGGACTTCTGCCCTCCGGGGATCTGCCATTGTGCTGTAAGCCTGTATTTAAGGTTTCCTCCCTCTTTAAATAAACGGCATTCGGCTGGCCGTGGCGAATGACTTGCTGTCTCTTGTCTCTATTTTTTAATCCGCAGCCCCTCGCTCAGACATGGTGAACGGGTGACGGTAATGCAGGCATTACCGTTACATCAGGACAAGTAATTACATTGCTTTTAATTCTGTAGGGAGGCCAAAAGGCACTGGATTCTCTGGAGTGGGCAGGCATAATAGATAATTAAATAAATGGTTAAATTAAGCTAGCTAGCTAGCTAGATTCTAAGGTGTCCCAAGCACTGGCTTCTATTCACAGCAGTGCATAAATTGGTGTCTTGCCACAGAACACAGAACAAAGCCAGTTCCTCACCAAGATGGAAGCATTCACTTGGATGGTAGCCATCTTGCCTGGTGACCTCACCATAATGGAAACAACCATGTGACATACTTTTCAAGGTCCTTTTTGTTCACCATGTTTCTTATTCTCTAGAGGGCAGGAACTTAAACACAATTTGCATGTGCAGAATTGTGAGGAGGCTTTCCTGATCAAGACATTACTCTCTACACGAAGAGGAAATCACCATAAAGTTTTAGCTTCCTGTCTGGGGTGAGAGAAAAAAAGAAAAGAAAAAACATGTGCATTTTTCCCCCAGAGAAGGTTTCTCTATATAACAGGCCTGGCTACCTAGAACTCTTCCTGTAGAACAGGCTGGCCTTGAACTCATAGAGATCCACCTGCCTCTGCCTCCCAAGTGTTGGGATTAAAGGCTTGCACCATAACCTCCTTGCAAGAAATGTGGATTTACAGACAGGAAAGAAAAAAACCCAACACAACCCCCCCCCACACACACACACAGAAACACATACACACAAAACAAAACATAATAAAACAAAAAAAACAGAAAAATAGAAGTTCACAGAGAACCTAAGGCAGAGCACCAACTGATTCCATAGTTTAGCCACCAGTGATCACTCAGACCTGTGTTCTCAGCATTCTAGAGGCTGAGGATGAGAGTTGGAGGCCCACCGGGGCTACAGAGTGAGTTCTAGGACAGCCAGGGCTACACAGAAAACCCCTTTAAAAAAAGAAGAAAGAAAGACAGACAGACTTGCAATCAGTACCCAGCCTTCTTCTCATCCTACCTTCATCCCCCAACAACCACCAGAAATGGCTTTCTTCTGTGTGCTGTGACAACACCACAGTTTATGCACTGCTGAGGCTAGAAGCCAGTGCTCAGGTGACCCTAGACCAAATCAGTTCCTGACCCAACAGCACTGGAAGCTTCATAAAATCCCTAGCCCCTTTGCTTTTATTTACTATTTTTAATGTCACTTTGACCGATCATTTTAATTTTTATTATTTTTAATTGTGTATGTGTGTGGCTTCATCTACATACCTACTGGTGCCCAGAGAGGTCAGAGGCATTGTATTTCCTGGAGTAGGCAGGCACAATAGAGAAAGAAAGAAAGAAAGAAAGAAAGAAAGAAAGAAAGAAAGAAAGAAAGAAAGAAAGAAAGAAAGAAAGTAGAAGAATTAAAAAAATAAATATAATTAACTTGGAATAACACAAAGAATAAAAGACAGCAGTACTGGGGATCTGACATATGAGGGGAGAAGGAAGCCTGGGTTCCATCCTCTCAGTACTACATAAACTGGGCATGCTGTCTCATTCCTGTAATCTCAGCACTCAGCAGGTAGAAAGAGGGGCATCAGCCTGCTCCCACCCCTGTGAATTGGAATTATTCTTGATTTTTCCTGGAACATAGAGGCTAATGAAAGGCTCTTGCAAAATGTGGTTATATAGGATTCTCTGCTCATTACATGTGCCCTCAATGTCCTGTCTCTGTCTTTCATGAACACTGAAGTCAACTTAGGAACTCATATACCTGTACCCAGACATACATACATACAGACAGACAGACAGACAGACACACACACACACACACCACACACACACACACACACACACACACAACACACACACACACACACACACACACACACACACACACACACACACACGAGACAGAGAGAGAGAGAGAGAGAGAGAGAGAGAGAGAGAGAGAGAGAGGAGTAACAAACAGTTGTTCTTTCAGAAATGATTGCTGACCCGTCCCGCGGGCCAGGTTATTGGGGAGACCCGAGGAGGCACCTCCTGAAAGATCAATGGGGGCGAGAAAGAAAGGAGACCAGGCGCATTAAGGAGACAAGAGTCAGTCTGAGTCGCGTCTCGTTTATTGACTGGGTATTGAGGTTTATAAGCAGGGCTTCAGGCAGGGAGGGGGAGCAGAGAGAGAAGAATGAAAAATTCCTGAGGAAGGGTGAGGTCGCTTTGGTCCCAGGCCCCTGCAGCTAACTGATTAGCACATACTACAGGAAGTTGTACAGCCCGAGGTTAGGCCAGGAACCTGTTTTTTGCAAGGTTTGATAAAGTAAGGAAGGTCACACAAAATTCAAGACACAGCTGTCCGGAGTCGGTCTCTAACAGTTCCCCCCCTTTTCTCAAAAATGGACCAAGTCCATTGTGATCGGGTTGTCTAGGGTCCGAGAGAGTCACTGTCTTAGGCTACACAGGGGGCTTCCCACGCTCGGCAGCGTGCCATGTTGAGCCGGTCTCGACGACCTCTGTACGCTGTTGTCTCCGGCGTGGGCCCTGTACTATTCCCGTCATTGGGTACCCTCTAGCAGGACCATGGGGACGCTAGGGCCTTAGGACACTGAATCTGGGTCCTTGATGGGGCTCCTGGTCGGTCTCCTTGGAATCTACTCTGTGATAATGAATCGAGACGTGTCGTGGTAAGGCCAAATCAATCTGATTATTGATAAATTGAGTCAACCGCTGAAAGGCTCAGGGACCAAAGGTAATGAGAAGAAGAAAACAATTAAGGGGGCTAGAATGGTAGGTAGCAAGGCAGAGAGCCAGGGGGACCCTTGCAGCCAATTTTCAAACCACCAGTGCTGATCTTCAAACTCCCTTTTTCTTTGGGCTAGCCTTTCCCTTAATTTTTCCATCGATTCCCTGACAATACCAGTAGGGTCGGCATAAAAACAGCATTTTTTTCTTTAAGGCTGCACTTAATCCCCCCTCCTTTAAAAATAGTAAATCCAGACCTCTTTTGTTTTGTAACACAACCTCAGAGAGCAAGGTTAAAGATTTCTCCAGAGCAGAAATGGATCTTTCTATGGCCTCTAGGTCAGTAGTCATAGCCATTTGTAACTGCATAAGGTGGTTGCTCTGCACGAGGGCAGTAGTTCCTGTACCAATTCCTGCAGTGATGCCCCCAATACCTAACAAGAGGGCAATAGTCATAGACACAGGTTCTCGAGTGTATCTGTCTCTCTGCTCAAAGAATTCCATATCGGAGACTAATTGGACCAGAACATAAGAGTTTTCCCCTTATCAATGGCAAAGCGAGCTTCCCCTTATTCAGTTTTTGCCATCTGCAAGTGTGTCATGGGTTCAGAGGTGGATCTTGGAATTCTAGCATCCTCAGTTTAGTGGTACCCAGACATGAATTATCATTTAGTTAAGACATCAGTGATATAAGAGCCAACAATAATTAGCAGAAGCACAAGGGCCAAAAACCTTGTGATGGCTGACAGAGTTCCTTATCCTCAAGGAACTTGGAACTTTATCTCAGGTTCCCTATGACAAGAAATTCCCTTTTGATCTAACATTCCGGGGTAGCGGGAAACAAGGGCGATGTTTTCTCTTCTATAATTACTTCCTGCTGACATTGGGACGTTGTTATCAAGGCCCTGGAAAGCCAGAATGTTAGTCAAAGACAAGAGGGAACGTTCTATTGACCAGCTGAAGAGATGGTATGCATATCGGCTGAATTGGTCCATATCAGCTTTCAGCAAGTTCAGGGCTCACAGTCATTTGCAGTAGGTTGTCACCAGCAAATGATGTTGGGATGTATCTGTCAGCCAAGTGGAAACCTGTTGAGATACATATAAACTAGGAACAGGAGTTAAAACTTACGAACTTATTTGGAACTTTTAGACCCATAGTCTTAGTAATTGTAGTATTATCAATTTGCCCTGAAATCCATAGTGTCCTTTCCATCCAGAGAGCCAAGTATAGACTGAACTGAAATTTCCTTGGCCCAATGAAAAGCATCTGTAAGTCTATATTTAGAACCTGTTTATCTTTTTTTTAAGAGACTTATTAGCTTTAATTAATTAATCCATTGATCAATCAATTACTAAGCTGAGAAAGCTATAGCTAGTCCAGTCATCAATGTCATCAAAGATCTGAGAAGGATAAACTTTACCTGAGTGCAGACTTTTAAATCTATTTAAAAAAACAACAACATAGACTATCCATAACCCAGACTGTCATCATCCCAGGCTCCTATAGTCTTCATAGTGTTGGCAGGACAGGTGTCAGGACAGCATCAGTCTTGGCTGCTGGGCCCATAATGTGAAATTCTCCCTGTTGAGGAGCAACTTGGTAAAACTGACCTTATCTTGTCAGTGTCTCATAGGCCAGATCCCTGGCAGCAGGTGTTGAGTCAGAGTGTCTTGCCCAGTGGTCAGTGTTGTCCGCAATTCAGGTGGCATCTTCTTGTCATTGCTCCATATCTTTTTTGGAGACCTTGGGAGTCATTGCTAGGAGCTGGGGAGCTTGGAGTCTCTGTTTGCTATAGTAAGCTTTTTATCAAATAATGTAAATGCCATATTTAACAGATCTTTGACAGGTTTGAGGACCATTATCAATTAAATGTATCTGAGCCAAACAAATCTAGGCCCAATCTTGAAAATATCTCTAAGTTTGGTAACAATAACCAGGCCAATTTGTTCTCTTATAGATATATTAGTCAAATATACCTCTCAGTTTTTTTTTTATTAAAATAGAACAGTTTATGCTTTAAACTAGTATCTGAATAGCCAGATGACTAGTATTAACTTGTATTCCTTAACATAAAAGACATGCAAACTCAGACATTCAAAACCAAGCATACATGTGCCACATTTTTCATTCATACCTGTAGAGTAGACAGACATTTTTACAACTACGACCCTTTGGAGTCTCAATGTAACAGCAGAATAGCAAGACAAAGAAATCTGAAACATGTTTCATTTTTTTATATATCTCAAGTCATTTTTTTAAATCATTATTTAAGCCTTTTTTTATCCTCAGACCTTTATACCTTGCTTTTACGTATTCTAATAACTTGCATTTTACATATTTTTTTAAAAAACATTTTTTTTATCTTAACCAACAATAATTTGAAACCAATTCTCTTAAATGATGGCAAGTATTTGTAACCCATTGAACTCAAATGACCAAAACTCATGTAAATTTTTATTTTTCCTGTGGAAACAAAAGCATAATTTTCCCAGTATCTTGAACTGGTAATTTAACATTTGTTTTTAAGCAATACCAGGACAGAGAAGGGTTAACAAGAGAAGCTGCTGGCCAGCAGAAGAGACATTGAAGTTATCACAGTAAAGGAAGGGAAGGGGAGCATTGGGCATAGAGCATGTCCTTGGCTGCCAGTGTTCCTGAAAAAAAGTTTTTGTTAACTCCTCTGACTAAAGTCAGATTCTCTGCTCAGAGTTCACACAGTTTTTGTCAATTGCAGGCAGTCCCCATTGCTCTGTCCAGAGCTCCTGTCTTTGCCCGCCTGTAAGGAGAGCACGCACACCCATCCTCGTGAGAGCAGCCAGCTGGCTGCAGTCCTAATAGTAAGAGAGCTAGGGAGGGATGGAGGTGGCCTTTGTTATGCCTCTCTTTCCTCCTCTTTCTTTAGGAAAATAAGGGAGGTTAGTAGACAGAAACAAATAACATTTACACAGACAGTCCAAGAACCGGAACATCAGCACTGAGACCTCATTCACAGCCAGCAAGTCCCTCTTACAGTATGCAAGTCCCACCTGGCAGGAGCTACCTGTTTATCTCAGTTCAATCGGGGAGTGGGGGTAGGGGACCCAGTTCCCTCTATTGTGGCTCACACATTCTTCCAGTGGGCTAGGCAAAGGTCTAGTGGAGAAGAAGGGAACTGTCCCATAGCGTCCGTCACAGTCAAGTCAACAATGAGAACAGTTAACATATTACACATAAGACCAAGGGCACACGGAAGAAAACTTTGCCCCAACGAGACAACCAACCAAGCTCCAAGAACAATGACAGCCTGATGTGCTCTGGTGGGGGTAACCCTCCAGGCTCAATCACATCAAAAACAATCCAGACTCGAGGATCTCTGTCCTTAATCAAACAGACATCAGGGGCTTCCACATCCCTGTCAGTCAGACATGCACCTTTTTTTCTTGGAAGAGAATGAGAGAGTAAAGTAACAATGATCACAATAAAACACACAAAAAAACCCCACAAAATGGCTCTGACAACTTCCCGGGACAAAATACAAAGTGGCACTTCCTCCCACCATGGGGGAAGATACCCAAAGATGCTCCTAAACCAAATGGTCACCTCTGAGGTGGCCTTAGGGCTCTGGGACGTCTCCCTTCGCCGCAGGTTCACTGTCCGGACACGTCTGTCCCAGTGAGCCTGCAAAGTACAAGTCAAGCCTGCAAAGTATAAAACAAAAGTAACAAGACAGAGAGACACAGACAAGACAGAAAGCGCTCTTACCGGTAGATGTCAATAAACCTCTGGACCCTTGGGTGTCAGGCAGGGGGAGTTTGAGAGAAAATCCTCTGCAAGGGCTAGTAAATGTGAAACATGCCCATCTCCCTCTGCTTCCTTTAGAAAGGGTGAATTCCTGGTCCATTAATCACTAACCAGGGACATTTTTCCTCCACATATTGGTTTTTTGAGACAGGGTTTCTCTGTGTAGCTTTGCGCCTTTCCTGGAACTCACTTGGTAGCCCAGGCTGGCCTCGAACTCACAGAGATCAGTCTGGCTCTGCCTCCCGAGTGCTGGGATTAAAGGCGTGCGCCACCACCGCCTGGCCTCAAATCCTTTTTCTTAACTCTTATTCCTCTCTCCCTAAGATTACCTTTCATCTCCTTGAGAAAAACAATCTCTTTAGATACCTTTTTTGTCCATGATCGATGGGACGACATACTTACCTCAAGACTCTCCCGCGTTGCACGAGTGATGCGGTCCGGGCGTCTCTACCCTGATTCTCTCCGGGGCTCCTTCTGTTGTCCGTTGTCCGGCAGGTCACCATGCCTCGGGCCCCACGTTCAGGCGCCACTTGACCCGTCCCGTGGGCCAGGTTATGGGGAGACCCGAGGAGGTACCTCCTGAAAGATCAATGGGGACGAGAAAGAAAGGAGACCAGGTGCATTAAGGAGACAAGAGTCAGTCTGAGTCGCGTCAAGGTCTCGTTTATTGACTGGGTATTGAGGTTTATAAGCAGGGCTTCAGGCAGGGAGGGGGAGCAGAGAGAGAAGAATGAAAAATTCCTGAGGAAGGGTGAGGTCGCTTTGGTCCCAGGCCCCTGCAGCTAACTGATTAGCATGTACTACAGGAAGTTGTACAGCCCGAGGTTAGGCCAGGAACCTGTTTTTTGCAAGGTTTGATAAAGTAAGGAAGGTCACACAAAATTCAAGACACAGCTGTCCGGAGTCGGTCTCTAACAGATTGCTTTATTCAACCTTCAATATTCATGATTTTTTTAGCAGCATACTCTGGCAAACTGTGGTTGAATCTGGCTCTCTGCTCATTAGATGTGCCCTCAGGGTCCTGTCTGTTTTTCATGATCACTGAACTCTCTTAGAACTTGGTGAATTGCAGAAAACACCCATCTTTATGTGTAAATAGCAGGTCACTGCCCTCTGATTGTTTGATTCTTCAATTTTTAAAAAAGATTTATGTTTTTATTTTATGGATGATGCTCTATCTGCATATACACCCATTCACCAGAAGAGGGCACCAGATCCTGCCATGTGGTTGCTGGAAATTCCAGATGTAAGAGCTAGTGCTGTTAAGGGCTGAGTCATCTCTCCAGGCCTGATTTTTTTCATGCCTGCATGCACTGGTGAGAGAGTGGGCACCTGTATATGTGTGTATGATACTGCAGACATGGGGTGGCATGGGGGGCAGGTGGCATCCAAACCTTGTGTGGGTGTGGGTCTGGCAATGGAAGCTCCATGCCATTCAGGTCCCTTTTATTTATTAAAAAAGAAAAGGGGAGGAAGAAAGACTCACTTTAAAATCAGCATCCAGGCTTCTTCTCAAGCTACCCCAAGTCCCAACTACCACTAGAACTTGCTTTGTTCTGTGTACTGTAGTGCGCCCCAGTGTCTGCATAAACTGCTGAAATCAGAAACCTAGACTAGCTCAGCTTTCCAACCCAACACCTGAAGCTTCATCCCATCCCCAGCCCAGGTTCCCTTTGCTTCTATTCATTTCTTTTTCCTTTTTTTCTTTATCAATGCCAGGTTAATTATTTTAATTTTAATTATTTTTAATTGTGTAGGGAGGTCAGAGGCTTTGAATTCTCTGGAGTGGGCAGACATAATACAGAAAGGAAAACAAAAGAAAGAGAGAAGGAAAGAAAGAAAGGAAGGAAGGAAGGCAGGAAGGAAGGAAGGAAGGAAAAAGAAAGAAGGAAGGAAAGAAAGCAATGTGAAAGAAAGAAAGGAAGGAAGCAAGCAAGCAAGAAAGAAAGAAAGAAAGAAAGAAAGAAAGAAGAAAAGAAAAGAAAAATTAATCAGATGGTGTTTTGTATACTTTTAATTCCAGTACTCTGGAGGCAGAGGCAGGCAGATCTCTGAGTTCAAAGTCTAACTGGCCTACAGAAGGAGTTCCAGGACAAGTAATTATATTGCTTTTAATTCTGTAAGGAGGCCAAAGGCACTGGATTCCATGGAGTTGGCAGGCATAATAGAGTGAAAAAATAATTTAAAAAAAAATATATATATATATAGCTATGTATCTGTGTCTATGTATGTATGTATGTATGCATGTATCTATCTACCTACCTACCTACCTATCTATCTACCTTAGATAAGATCTAAGGTGCCCTAAGCACTGGCTTCTATTCACAGCAGTGTATGAGTTGGTCTTGCCACAGAACATAGAACAAAGCCAGTTCCTCACCAAGATGGAAGCATTCACTTGGATGGCAGCCATCTTGACTGGTGACCTCACCAAGACTGAAACAATCATGGGACATACTTTTTCAGGTCCCTTTTGTTCACTGTGTTTCTTACTCTCTAGAGGGCCAGAATTTAAACTCAATTTGAATGTGCAGAATTGTGAGGAGGCTGTCCTGTTGAAGACAATATTCTCCACAGAAAATGAAAATCACCATAAAAGTTTAGCTTCCTATCTGTGGTGAGAGAAAAAAAAAGAAAGAAAGAAAAGAAAAGAAAAGATATAGATTTTCTTTCCCAGAGAAGTTTCTCTATATAACAGTCCTGGCTGTCCTTGCACTCACTTTGTAGACCAGGCTGGCCTTGAACTCTCAGAGATCCACTAGCCTTAGTCTTGTTCTCTCATATAACCTCATCATGTCTAGCTATTGGCTAGTCAGCTTATTTTAAACCCACCACAGTGACATATATTCACACAGTATAAACAATATTCTACACTGATGTTACTCTCCTTCTACTCCTTAATGTATTTGGTTCCTGAACATCTTCCAGTGTTATGTGGTCTACTTTTAACTTGATCTGTGTAATTTCTGTTACTAAGTGGGACAGCATCCAAGTGAAGTCTTAGCCTGGTGATCTAGCTTTCACAAGTAACCCTACTACAAAATACAGATATTGGATTGAATGTCTCAGAACTAGAGCACTGGATATACTCTTTAGACAAATGGAGCAAATTCACCACCACAAAAGCCAAAACCCATTAGTTAAATATGGATCGAGTCTTCTTATTTTGTACAAAAATGTAAAAAATGAATTTACTCTTTTACTTTTTGGTTTCTTCCAGCAAATATATTCAAGATACTCTCTTAATAGGTGAAAGGGTTATTCTCATGGTATTATTAGATTTTCCAGAACCTCTTGATATAGTTACTGACTCTTAATATGCATGAAGAATTGTTTTATGCCATGAACCATGGCATAAAAGCAGCAGATGGCAATGTATATTCAGGTGTCAATCCACCAGACGAATTATTCTCTGATGAAAGATTCTCATTCAAGAGATGGTGATATTTTATTTGTGCTGAAATGTGATTTTATTTGTATGCTAATAAATGAAGTTGCCTGGGGGTCAGAGCTAATAGCAAGCCATAGCAGAAGTCTGGCAGTGGCAGCACATGTCCTTAATCCCAATCACATGACAGGCAGATCTCTGTGTGTTCAAGGACACCACTGGCATGGAGACACACACCTTTAATCTCAATACCAACCATAGAAGACCTGGAGGTCTGTATAGACAGGCAGTGATGAGGAGGTCATGTGGTTGGGTTTACAACCAGTGAGAAGGCAGAACAGAAAGTCAATAAAAAGACAGACACACAGGAAGTAGGTCTCTTTCTCAGGGGAAGGATGGCGGCAGCAGTGGGTGGTAAGAAGGTGGTTTTAGTATCAGCTCTTAGCTACTGCTTTGACCTCTTGGGCTTTTAACTCTGCATTTGGTTCTGTGTTTCTTATTTAATAAGACCATTACATCTACAGCCACAGACTGAATACTGTTTGCTTCTGTCTATAATTTCACATGTACAAAAAACAGGTGGGGAATCTCCCCACTACCTGTGCTGTAATGTGTAATTTCATGTAATGTATACATGTAACGTCATGATTACCTCTCAATCTTGTGGGCATTTAATCTGTAGACTGTCTAAAAGATGTCTCCTCATTAAGCTGTATTGTCCATTTGATATCTATAATGTTATCTTATAGAGTTCTGATAAATAAATAGGAATACAAAGAATTACTATACAAAAGTAAGAAATTATAAGTCCCTGAGAGCTATTTTATTTCACAGCTCAGGCTGACATAAGAAAACAGTTGTATCTTCCCAGCTTTGGACAGCTGATTTAAGGCTTCAAAGTAATTTTAAAATAAAAAATAGATGCCTTGCTAATGAATTTTTAGATAATACATTCCCAGAAATAGCAGTCTAGGTTACAAGGACATACTGAGTTATCTGGCTAGGTCATACAAACAAAAAAGCCCAATTATTGATAGCTGGCAAATGATTCAGTCCTTGCACCCATTCCTGACCACAATTTGTAAAAATATATTCTGATTAGCCAAGGCTATAGGAAATAACTTGAATCTGTAGCCCCTAATGAGAATGCATGTGTATTTGGATAACTAAAAATTACACACAGGACAAAAAGAACATTTTAATATTTAGGTGTTATTATGCCATAGTATCTTGGAGAGTGCAGACTTGAGCTGGGCTAAAAGACATAAGGCTTATCTCAGAGGATTTATAGTCTCATTGCCTGGAGATTCAGCACCCACCAACTGCCTTCTAGTTGCAAGGAGTTAGCTCAAAATGTTTATATAAGTCATGGTTTCTATAGTCTTTCACTTACTTGGAATGTGGTCCTTCTGTTATTCTGGGATTTCCTGAAAAAGTTTTTGTTGGGATATATATAAGTGAAAAAGAGATTTGAGACACAAAGCAATGAGAGAAGCCAACATGAGAGTATGAATGTGTCTTTTCCTATACCCCTCAGATAGAAAAGTATAGTTTCTGCCAACACTGTGGATTTTTGCAAACCCTGTGTGCAGCCTTAGAGCAGGTTCTCTGAGATGGCATTCATTTTATATATTGTAACTGCTGAATTTATTCCAGGTGATACAGAATTGAGTTTGTTATTTATTCAGTTACAAGAAATAATCAGAAATAGAAATCATCCCTTATATATAACAAGTCTACCAGATCAATTATTGGTAGGGAATGTGCTAAAAGTCTCAGAAGTTCATTAAAAACACCATGTCTATGGCAAGGGTTTGAGAAAAGATTTTTTCCATCACTTGGCAACAAGCCAAGAAAATTATAAGGAAATGTCCTGCTTTTTCTGTGTATAACCAAACACTACCTGCAGAAAGTAACCTAAAGGATACTCAAAGAAATGAAATTTGGCAAATGGATGTGTTTCATTTTGCAGAGCTTGGAAAATTAAAGTATATGCACCATACCATAGATACATATTCAGGATTTTAATGGACAACTGCTTTAAGTTTTGAAAAGGCTGATTCTGTAATCACACATTTATTAGAAGTTATAGCCATAAAGGGGATACCTGTGCAAATTAAAACTGACAATGCTCCAGCATATATCTCTAGTAAAATGAAACAGTTTTTTTTGCATATTACAACATAAAGCATGTGACAGGTATACCACATAATCCTACAGGGCAAGCAGTTATAGAAAGATCTAATTGAACTCTAAAAGATATGATTAATAAACAGAACGGGATAATAAAGATCCCCAGAGATGGATTGCATAATTCTTTATTAACTTTAAATTTTCCAAATGCTAATGAGAAGGGAATGACAGCTGCAGAGAGCCATTGGATAATAGGGAAAAAATACTGAATTAAATCAGCCTGTATACTTTAGAGATGTGTTGACCACAGAATGGAAAACAGGATATGTATTACACTGGGGAAGAAGTTTTGCTTTTGTTTCCACAGGAGAAGAAAGCTATGGATACCATCAAAATTGATAAAGATTAGATTTGAACAAGAGAGACCTCTTAATTAGAAGAGGTGATAGTTCATCAACCAGTGTGACCATTCAATCTAAACTAACTTATAAGGCTAACAAATGCTTTTCATTCAATCAGATATAACTTGCTGAAAGGGAAATTCCCCAAAGTGAGGGTTGGGACAGGGTTTTGTTTTTGTCTTTCCAGAAGAATGAAGGCATCCAGCTAAGGAATCTGAAGACCACATCTGAAGAAAAAAGTACAAATAATCCAGAGAAAATGTCCCAAGAAAAAGAGTAAATTGGCCTATTGGTATAATACATTTTCAACAGGATAAAATTTCATAAATCTTCCCAAATGTTTGTTTCTGCTGTTCTCTACAGACATATAATACAAATGATCTTTTTGTAGTCCCAGTTCAATTAAAAATTAAAGCTAGCTTTGGAGTTGGAGCTACCTCTCTCCTTTTCTAAACTCAAGCATGCTTGTTAAAATAAAATTCAAAATCTCTGTATCATGTCAGAAGAGCAACCTGATATGGGACAATAGAAAAGCCAAAATTATGGACTATTCTATGGACATTTGTAGTGGGTAGCCATTCCAACCTTGATCTGGAAGTTCCAACCCCCCATTGAGGCGTCCGTAACTGTCACACCTACAATGCAGGGCCAAGAGAGGACCCTGAAGACCTGAGATCCAGATGCACCTTCTCTCTTGGTTCCTGGACCCTGGACGCTGGAGGCAGACAGAGCAGAGTTCTCCAGAGAACACTGCTGGACTGTGCTATGTCTTTCCCAGACCCTGCGAACTACCTATCCCTTCACTTGTAAGTTACACCACTAAATAAACCTCCCTTTTAACTACATGGAGTGGCCTTAATAATTTTGCCAATATCTGGCACTCACTGGGGCAAATTCCAAAGGCCTGGGTGGCTCCCACCCTCACACCCTCAGCCTCCTCCCTGGCTACCTAAACCCGCCTGCAAAGTTCCATATAACTAGGGAACGCCTACACAGTTCCATTCCCAAAAAAGGGAGCAGCTAATCTGGTCTCAGTTCCGTAGCTCAGCCCCCAGGCCAGCGAAAAACTGCTGTGAGTGAGGCATTCCCCTCCTTCCTGAGTGCCGGCTCCCCGCCATCTTGGCTCCTGCCTTCAGCTGCCGCCAGCCAAGGTCGCCAGCAGGCCCTGCTTTGGAGCTGTACCAACACCTACTATAGCTTGAGTTTTCTTGCCTGGCCCACAGTCAGGACAAATCTCTCTCACCTGCCAGTCCCACAGCCACTCAGACCCGACCAAGTAAACACAGAGACTTATATTGGTTACAAACTGTATGGCCGTGGCAGGCTTCTTGCTAACTGTTCTTACAGCTTAAATTAATCCATTTCAAAACACATGAACTATGAACCAATGGCTGAGGGGTCCCCACTGGATCAGGCCCTCTGAATGGGTGAGACAGCTGATTGGCTTGATCTGTTTGGGAGGCATCCAGGCAGTGGGACCAGATCTTGTGCTCATTGCATGAGTTGGCTGTTTGAAACCGGGGGCCTATGCAGGATTGTTTGGCTCGGCCTGGGAGGAGGGGACTAGACCCTCCTGGACTGAGTCTACCAGGTTGACCTCAGTCTGTGGGGAAGGCTTTGCCCTGGAGGAGATGGGAATGGGGGGGGGGTTGGGGGTAGGTGAGGGGGACGGGAGGGGGGGAACAAGGGAATCCGTGGCTGATATGTAGAACTGAATTGTATTGCAAAATAAATTAAAAAAAAATTAATCCATTTCTATAAATCTATACCTTGCCATGTGGCTTGTGGCTTACCGGTACTTTACATCTTCCTTGTCCTGATGGCGGCTGGCAGTGTCTCCCTCACCCAGCTTCCTGTTCTCTCAATTCTCCTCTCTGTTAGTCCCGCCTATACTTCCTGCCTGGCCACTGCCAATCAGTGATTTATTCATTGACCAATCAGCAACACATTTGACATATAGATCATCCCACAGCACTTCCCCTTTTCTTTTCTTAAAAAGGAAGGTTTTAACCTTTACACATTTCCAAAGTCAGCTTGGTATATTTGGGAATTTGGGCGTAGCTTCTCTTACTACTTCCTGCTGGAGGGGGGCGCTGTATCTTCTGGGGAAACAAAAAATATTTTAGGGTTATGGAGTAGTCCGTGAGGCTGTATCATCTGAGCCAGTTGCCTTGAAACGGTTCTGGATGTTGGATCATCTGGGCCATGGTGTCATCAGAGACCTTTCAGGTGGTCTTGGCTGGTCAAACCTGATGTGTCTTAATCTGGAACAAATCCATAGCCTCTGGCTTTCTGTGGAAACAAAAGCAGAGTCTCCTTTCCAAAGTAACATATCCTTATATCCAAATTTTGAAGTCAAGGTACCTTTAAAATATGCATATTGGTTTAACTCAGCTTCCTTTACAATCAAATATCTCTCTGTAGTTAAGAATCCCAAAGACAACACAATCCAGATTCTCTGTGTGATATCCATCTTTACGGGGCTTATTTTTTATATTAATTTTACTGTCTCTTTAAAGACTTTATTTTTTAAAACTATGTATTTGTTTCTGTAACTGTATATATCACCTTTTTAATCTCTTTCAAGCCTACGTATATTTTACACACATCTTAAACTATTACATCTGAATCTGTCTTATTGTGAATCTATTGCCTTAAACTGCAGCAGCTGTGGCTGCTGGCTCCACCCACCTCAGCTTCCCAACATGGCAGCGGTATTGTAGTTTTCCTGCCAGCTCTGGGAGCCATCGTGGGTCTATGCTTTTATCCAAGCAGCGTGTAGCCCAGAAACCTCTTTTTTTTTTTTTTTTGTTTTGTACTAGCAAAGGCTAAATCCACCAAACAGCTTAATGTGCCACTTGCAGAGGTCTCATTCCCGCCATACTGCAGGTCAAGCGCACACGCCAGGAACCCGCCAGTAGCTCAAACCGGCAGCTGCCGCTCATTTGAGAGAGACAATTAGGAGCTGTTTTTAGCTCCGTTTTAGAATCTTTTCTCAGGTTTTAAGTGGAAACTCTTGCCACCACGTTGGACGCCATTTGTAGCTTGAGTTTTCTTGCCTGGCCCACAGTCAGGACAAATCTCTCTCACCTGCCAGTCCCACAGCCACTCAGACCCGACCAAGTAAACACAGAGACTTATATTGGTTACAAACTGTATGGCCGTGGCAGGCTTCTTGCTAACTGTTCTTACAGCTTAAATTAATCCATTTCTATAAATCTATACCTTGCCATGTGGCTTGTGGCTTACCGGTACTTTACATCTTCCTTGTCCTGATGGCGGCTGGCAGTGTCTCCCTCACCCAGCTTCCTGTTCTCTCAATTCTCCTCTCTGTTAGTCCTGCCTATACTTCCTGCCTGGCCACTGCCAATCAGTGATTTATTCATTGACCAATCAGCAACACATTTGACATATAGATCATCCCACAGCAACCTACTGCTGGCTGAAAAGTGCTACTATACCCCCCCCAAAAAAAACCACAGAAAGGTAAGATAGGCAAAGCAGCATCTTATTTCAAGTAAAAGTACTTGATAATTTTACACCTTAAAATTGACTAACAAATTTTGAATAATTCTTGTAATATGGCTGACAACATTACCTCACAAGAATTTAAAAACCTTTTTGCTTGTATGATGAATGACATTTTCCTGGAAATATATGACCTTCCTCAGGCATATCTGGCCTGTACCATTTTGGCATTCATTGTAATAATTCATACAGTGTTCAAACACTGGTTTAATAATAAGAACAAAGATGAGTCATTATTGGGACTGATACAGGCTTTAAAAGATAGCAATGAAAGTTTACAGGAAAAGATTCTCTTTCTGGAATCTGCTAACCAGGATTTACAGGCTTTAAAAATGGCAGTGAAGGCTTACATAAAAGATTCTGTCTCTGGAATCTGCTAATTAGGATTTACAAAACAGGCTTGTACCAAAAATTGATCTTATTGATAATAAATGTGAATATTTAATGGATAGAACACTAACTCTCCAGACACTATATAAGGAAGAAAGATTATCATTAATTAATAAGATAAGGTCCATGGAATCATGTGTTTCTGAGGAACATAAAAACTTCTATGATTCCATGAGAAATCTGGAGTCCCTTGCAAGAGAGGAGGTTCACTCCCTAGAACAGACCCTAGGTGCTCGTTTGCAAGCCATGGAAGAAACTCTCAGTAAACGTGACAAGGGACCTAATAAGCAGAAAGGCAAGACCATAGAGGTTGTAACATCTCCAAATGGCTCTCACACAATGGCTTATCCTGTTATCATCCATGAGAAGCCAGCAGATGACACACACCCCGAGTCATATAATATATATACATTACAACCAATTTCAACAAGGGACTTAAAAAATATAAAGGAAGCAGTAGTTACCTATGGGATACACTCCACATACATAAGACAGATGTTAAATTCGTGGTCTACCTCACATAGAATCATTCCAGATGACTGGCATCAGTTAATTTCAGCTGTTCTAGAATATAGCCAGCAGTTACAGTGGAAAAGCTGGTTGAGAGAAGAGGCAAAAAATTTAGAACAACAAGGTAAACTCAGAGGTTTTGTGATCTCCCAAGATCAAATACTTGGTGAGGGATGTTTTGATGACAGGAATGTACAAGCCACTTATGATGAGCATACAATATCCCTATGCCATACAGCAGCTCTAAATGTTTGGGAAAAAATTCCAGAACCTGGAAAACCAACTGAGGTATACACAATAATATTTCAGGGACCGCACGAACCCTTCACTGATTTTATACAAAGGCTTAACACAGCTATAACAAAAGCTGTGTCAGATAAAGAATTAAGAAAAGTATTAACTGAGTCCTTGGCGTTCGACAATGCTAATGCAAAATGCAGAAGAATACTTACATCATTAAAGATCAGATCAGCTCCTTTGCAAGAATGGATTCAGTATACTAATGGTGTTGAGTCTCTTAACTACAGTAATGAGGCTTAGATAGGAGAGACAAATCCCAGAGGTGAAAGAAGGCCCTGTGGTACCAAATGTTTTAAATGTGGTACACCAGGTCATATAAGTAAAAACTGTACATGGGGTACTCCTAGAAGTAATACTCCTTTTAGGAATAGCCTAAACAGGAGACCCCAACCACCTCCTGGATTATGTAGAATGTGTGTCAAAGGCCAACAATGGACCAGTGAGTGAAGATCAAAAATAGATATACGAGGCAACCCTTTACTGGCAGGAAACACCTCAGGGGGCCTCTTGCAGGCCCCCAAATTAAACGTAGTATGAACATTCCCAGCCACTGTGGAAGAAATTCCTTTCCAGGACAACTAAATAAACCAATGCCTAATGTAAAAACCGATACTGCAATGGATGATAAAACAGCTCTAATTGATGGATCACAGTTTACAAAGAACACAATAAAACAAATATTTTGGCAGACTTCCATAAATGAACAAAGACCAAAGCTTAGAGTTCGAATTAATGGCCTGGTTCTGGAGAGCCTGGCAGACACAGGTGCGGATGTGACTATAATTACACCAAAACCATAGCATCCGAACTGGCCTCTTCAAGAGGTAGATGTACAACTTTTAGTGATTGGCACCCTGTCTCAGATAAAGCAGAGTTTGAGATGGGTTGAATGCATAGAGCCAGATTGACAGAGAAGAAGGCTGAAGCCATATGTAGCAAATGTAGCAGTAAATCTTTGGGGCCGAGATCTGTTACAACAGTGGAATACCCAGATTAAAATTCCTACACTCTCAGAAAAAGAATACAGACCAATGCATGTTTCCAGGAATAATATCATAACATGCTATAAAAAACAGTCACCAACCATTCAGGCTGTACACAAACAGAGCACAACTGCTGTTGAACTCTCAGAAGTACCAACTGCATTACCATTAAAATGGCTAACTAATAAACCTGTCTGGGTTGGACAATGGCCTTTGACAAAAGAGAAGCTACAAGCTTTAGAACAGCTGGTTCAAGAGCAGTTAAATGCTCAACACATTGAAGAATCTACCAGCCCTTGGAATTCTCCTGTATTTGTTATTTAAAATAAGTCTGGCAATTAGAGAATGTTGACAGATGTGAGAGCTATTAATAAAGTAATTCAGCTGATGGGCTCCCTACAGATTGGGATGCCCTTGCCCTCTCTGCTATGCAAAGAATGGCCTATAATAGTTATTGACTTAAAACACTGTTTCTTTACCATACCCTTACAAGAAAATGATAGAGAAAAATTTGCCTTCACAGTACCTAATTATAACAATTCTCAGGCAGTCAAGAGATATCAATGGAAGTCTCTCCCACAGGGAATATTAAACAGCCCTATCTTGTGCCAATACTTTGTGCAAAAACCAGTGGAGATAATTTGTGTAAAGTTTCCACAATCCATAATTTATCACTATATGGATGATATCCTATTAGCTGATCCAAAGTTAGACACATTAGAAAGCATGTTTGAAGAAGTAAAAAAAAGTTTTGCCTCACTGGGGACTGCAAATTGCTCCTGAAAAAATACAAAGAGGAGGCCAGGTGGTGATGGCGCACACCTTTAATCCCAGCACTCGGGAGGCAGAGCGAGGTGGATCTCTGTGAGTTCAAGGCCAGCCTGGGCTACCAAGTGAGTTCCAGGAAAGGCACAAAGGTACACAGAGAAACCCTGTCTCAAAAAAACAAACAAAAAAAAATACAAAGAGGAGATTCTATTAATTACTTAGGATATAAGATAGAGCTACAAAAAAATTAGACCCCAAAAGGTACAACTAAGGAGAGATCGATTGAAGACTCTTAATGATTTTCAAAAGTTGTTAGGAAGCATTTCCAACTTACTGGGTATCATGGGAATACCCAAAGATGGACTACAAAATTTGGTTAATACTCTAGAAGGGGACAAAGAATTAAATAGTCCAAGAGAATTATCAGCCGAAGCTAAGAAGGAATTGGCTCTAGTAGAAAAGACAATTCAAGAAGCACATGTGGATCATGTAGATCCGGAACTTAAATGCATTCTTGTCATATTCCCCTCCAGACATTCCCCCACAGGTATTTTGATGCAGAGGGAAGATATTATATTGGAATGGATATTCCTACCACATAAACAAAATAAGAAATTAAAGACTTATATAGACAAGATCTCTGATTTGATTCAAAAAGGTACATTAAGACTTCACCAGTTGACAGGAACGGACCCAGCAGAAATTGTAGTACCTTTAACTAATGAGGAAATTTCATCACTATGGAAAGATAATGAATACTGGCAGAGAGCCTGCAGTAACTTTTTGGGAGAGATTAACAACCACTATCCCAAAAGCAAGAGAATAGAATTCCTAAAGAAGACCGAATGGGTCCTTCCTCACATTGTACGACAAAAGCCAATTTCTGGAGTCCTCATATTCTATACTGATGCAAATAAATCAGGGAAAACAGGATATAAATCAGGAGGCTTAAGTAAAGTGGTACAAAGTCTATACATCTCTGTACAAAAGGCAGAACTGTATGCCATTCTTATGGTACTGATGGACTTCACAGAACCCCTCAATATAGTCACTGACTCTCAATATGCAGAGAGAGTTATTTTACATATCAAAACTGCTGAATTTACTCCTGATAATACAGAATTAACTTCATTATTCATACAATTGCAGGAAATTATCAGAAAAAGGGAACATTTTATATATATATATATATATATATATATATATATATATATATATATATATATACATATCAGATCCCATACAGATCTGCCAGGACCTCTAGCACAAGGTAATGATGAGATGGGTCAGTTACTAATAGGTAATGTGCTAGAAGCCTCAGAATATCATAAGAAACACCATGTAAATAGCAAAGGTTTGAAGAAGGATTTCTCCATCACTTGGCAACAAGCTAAGGATATTGCGAAAAAATGTCCTGCTTGTTCTGTCTATAACCAAACTCCATTACCTGCAGGGAGCAATCCAAAAGGTATACAAAGAAATGAAACTTGGCAGATGAATGTGTTTCATTTTGCAGAATTTGGAAGATTAAAGTATGTACATCATACCATTGACACCTATTCAGGATTTCAATGGGCAACTCCTATGAGTTCTGAAAAGGTTGATTCTGTGATTACACACCTATTAGAAATTACGGCCATCATGGGAATACCTGTACAAATTAAGAAAGACAATGCCCCAGCATATGTCTCC
This sequence comes from Peromyscus californicus insignis, assembly GCF_007827085.1. NCBI lineage: Eukaryota > Metazoa > Chordata > Mammalia > Rodentia > Cricetidae > Peromyscus > Peromyscus californicus. The sequence goes on from NW_026294436.1 coordinate 80,279,117, forward strand.
AATAAAATGAGACAGTTCTTTGCTTATTACAATATAAAGCATGTTACAGGTATACCACACAATCCCACAGGCCAAACAGTCATAGAAAGATCCAATCGAACTTTAAAGGATATGCTAAATAAACAGCAACAGGTAACAATGACTCCTAGAGATAGATTGCATAGTGCTTTATTAACCTTGAATTTTCTCAATGCTGATGAGAAAGGAACAACAGCTGTGGAGAGACATTGGACGACAGACAAAACTCCTGAGCAAAACCAACCGGTTTATTTCAAGGATGTGCTGACCTCAGAATGGAAACCTGGATATGTTCTACGTTGGGGAAGGGGTTTTGCTTTTGTTTCTTCAGGAGAAGAAAAGCTACAGATACCAATAAAATTAATAAAAATTCGATTTGAACAGGAGAAACCCCTTGATGGGGAGAAGTAAAAGATCATCCACCAATATGACATCTCCACAAGTTGTAAGAAAAATTTAACAATCAAAGGTTGGGGTAGGTTTCTGTTTTTGTCTTTCCAGGATAATGGAAATACCCATCTTCCAGAAATAATAAGGCCTTGGATATCCAGATGTTTACAGCAGAAAGAAAGAATCTATTGGTACCAATCTACACAGGGTAAAATCTCACTGTCTAACATCTATATCTCTATCAATCTAGAAAAGTTGTGGTTCTAATTCAATTATAAACCAAGCTGGCTTTAGAGATGGAATTGGCTCACTCCTTCTCTAAACCCAAGCACATTGCTAAAAGATAAGGTTGAGTGATTCTTCAGTCCCATATCAGAAGAGCCCTCTGGTGTGGGACAGAAGGAAACCAATAAAAAAGGATCATTGTCTTCAAGATTCTAATTATCTCCATGCTTACTCTTGATTTCTCAGAATCCTTTCTTCCTTGTTATGTCCTCTTTAAATCCAGTCTTTTGCCGGGCAGTGGTGGCACATGCCTATAATCCCAGCACTCGGGAGGCAGAGGCAGGTGGATCTCTGTGAGTTCGAGGCCAGCCTGGGCTACGAAGTGAGTTCCAGGAAAGGCACAAAGCTACACAGAGGAACCCTGTCTCTAAAAACCAAAAAAAAAAAAAAAAAGAAAGAAAAGAAAAGAAAAAAAGCAATAAATCCAAACTTTCCATTTTGATAAAAAATAAGTTTTTCCAATAGCAATCTCTGAAGTCTCCAGAAGGAAGATGGGGCCCCAAGAACAACTCTACCCAATCCAGAATGATGTCATGGTAATCATCATACTACACTTCTTACTAGAATTTCAGACAATTTTACCCATTACTCTAAGACTTGATGCAGAATCTACAGTTAGTCTAACTGAGATTCAACTATCTGAGCTTTCTCACAATACCCAACAGAGATATCATCACCCCCAAAACAGCAGGAAGCAATTCTAAGAAAATGATGCCCCTTCTCCCTAAGGTTTCATATTTCTCAGGGTTATGGATATTGGTTATAGGGCTGGAGGTGGAAGAAAATATTAAACTCAGTATTCTCCTTAAAAAAAATGTGTCTCAAAAAAGGGAAAAAAAGAAATTAAATGGATAGGTATAAGATATTATGGTAGATTATTATATATACTAGTAAACAAATTTAGTAAAATAGCAGCCTTAGATAATTTGCACTGTAATTTGCACTGTTATGGATCCTTACATATGCTGATACAAATGTAAACTATTTTTATATTCCTGATTAAGATAATTTGTATATTGATACAAATACAGAACTATATTTGTTATAATGTACATATATTTCTACTCTTATCTGAAATGTTTGTATATTGATACAAATGTAAATTTATGTCTATCATACTGTATGTATGTTCTACTTCTGTTTAGGATATTCTGTATATTGATATATATTTAAGATTATTGTCATGTTGCGTATTGTACTATACATTCCTACCTCTGTTATAAATATCTTGTGTATTGTCACAATTTTGAAGTCATCGTCCTTTACCATATATTTGCTTATAGACTGTTTACCTTGTTTACATGAAGCCTTAGTCCTTAGGTTATTTCTGTAGATAAGACTTATAGATTTATAGTCACCTGTGCTTGTCATCTCTATAGTTATGTTAGTTAGGTTATCCAGATTTACACATAAATAGGACAGGTAATTTTCAAACACTTCATAGACCTAGAGAATATGGTATTTAAATAACTTAGAATTCTGTTGATGTGAGACACAATTGCTCCTGGCAGCACCAATGTGATCCTGAGAGAATGTTGGGCTTCTTAGACATTTCTAGTTGGAAGTTTGTCTTCTTGGCACAAAATGGCCTATTGGGCAAAGAAATGCCCTTGCCTCAACTGCTGACAATACAAGTGCTGTCCTTCTGGACAAGCGGGACACAAGGAAAAGTGACTTCTGAAATCTTCCAAGACAGGATAAGATGGTCTTTCAGAATTCCTGCTTTTGAAAATGGTCTGTCAGATACTCTAGGCCTATAGCCAATTTGAATGCACTAACAATGCTGAGAAACATTAGGTGACTGTCCAGCCTGCCAGCTGTCTCTGTCTACTCTTGCAAGATTCACGAAAGTTGCTTGCATTCATCTTCCATTTCTTAGGTACCATTATATTCCTTCTCAGATCTTTGATGGGATTGAAGACTAGCAGTTATAGTTACAACTTAGTGTATATATATATATATATATATATATATATATATATATATATATATAATCTTAGAACATATTAAGTATTAGATTCAGGTTCTTTAGGATAGGAAACCTTTTGGAATGCTCTTTGTAACATGCAATTTACCTACGCTCTAGATTTCAGTATGTGTTTCTTGCTTGATATTGTTCACATTGGTTGTAGTTCCATCTTATCTAGGTCATTAACCCTCTTTTACCCCTGGACTATATTTGATAACCTTTCCTTGTATACAGTCTTATATTAGGTTAGAACCTTCTTATTTAGACAAAAGGGGGAGATGTAGTGGGTAGCCATTCCAACCTTGATCTGGAAGTTCCAACCCCCCATTGAGGCATCCGTAACTGTCACACCTACAAGGCGGGGCCAAGAGAGGACCCTGAAGACCTTAGATCCAGATGCACCTTCTCTCTTGGTTCCTGGACCCTGGACGCTGGAGGCAGACTGAGCATAGTTCTCCAGAGAACACCGCTGGACTGTGCTACATCTTTCTCAGACCCTGTGACCTACCTATCCCTTCATTTGTAAGTTACACCACTAAATAAACCTCCCTTTTAACTACATGGAGTGGCCTTAATAATTTCACCAATAGACATTAATCTCATAATTCTTTGGTTCTATATTGACTCTTTAAAACTTTTCTTAAAGTATAAATATCTCAATATTTATAAAGTTAATATATATGTAATAAACTTTTTGTCATGATATTAATGGTCATATAGAGTACCAATTGTAGAAAAAGGAGCTCATCTAGCTTCCTGTACATGATTTCAAGTTTCAGTCTCTATCAGGTAACTAGGAATTAAGTTTTTGCACTCTGGATGTACACAACAAATTATGGTTCTTTAACCTCTTTGAGATCTGCTGCATATGCCATATGACATTTAGACTGTTTAAGTTTTCTTCAGTGAACCATGACCATGTCTAACAGTGACCTTTAATGCCTCCAAAAGAATGGGGCCCCAAAATGATGATTCTACCAGGAATATGAGAATGCTACTAAGCTGACAAATGCTATCCAAAGATCAACTTGGAACTAAAAACTGCTCAGGACAATCTCAAGGTGGCTAGCTGAGATGGTCCAGCCTCACAGACTACTCTAGCCAGGACTTGAGATAAGCCCTGCATCTTTTCATTACAGAGACTGGACTACAAATGATACAGCAAATTCTCCTAGGAATTGACAATTACCTTAATTTTTTTCAGGACCCCCTAAAGATACCATCACCCCCAGACAGTAGCAAGTAATTTTAAGAACATGATGCCCACATTCCCAAGGGGGAGTGAGAAGATTTTGGTCAATCAGTGGGTATGGATGTTTGCCATCATTTAAGGGGTTTGGTTATAAGCTGGTATTATTATTGGTCAGGAAAAAAGCTGAACAAAGGAGATTAGATTGAGGGATCTCATTCTTAAAAGAAAAAGGGGAATATAAAAATAGGATAAAAGAGTAGATTTTTGAATCTACTTTTAAGCCAAAAAAGCAACTACTAGTTTTAAATATTTTACATTGATATGGATTCTTGTATATTGATACAAATTTGACCTTATTTTTGTTATACTATATATCTGTTTCTACTCTTGTTTAAGATATTTTTGTATATTGATAGAAATTTAAGGTTATTTTTGTTAGAATGTACTATACTTGTGTTTCTATTCTGGTTCAAGGTATTGTACCTATACAGCTCATTTAACAATGTAAAGTAAATTTCTAGTCCTTGAAAATTATTATTACAAACTATTTAGGATAATAAAATGTAGGTTAGTAGTTAGTCACTTATTACAATCAAACTTGTAGTCATTTTAGGTATGTTTTCAAGGTCAAATAGATATATTTTAGATAGACAGGTGGACTTCAAACACTTCAGAGACCTACAGAATATGGCATTTAAGATGTTTTAACAACACAAGATTTTTTTTATGACAATGAGACATGTCTGCTCCTGGCATCACTAATCTACTTCAGAGAAGATGATGGGCATTGAAGAAACTCCATGTGGAGTTTACTTTCTTTGTGGCAAAAGTTAGCCACCAGGTAGGAAAGTGCCCTTGCCTTGACTCCTGACAGTATGCTGTCAAAATTGGACAAGCAGACCACAAAAGAAAGTTACTGCCAAACTTTGCCAAGACAAAGTGGGACAGTTCTTCAAAAATCCTGCTTCACAGAAAAGTCTTTAATTTATTCTAGGCCTGCAAGCTGAAGATGGGTGCCCCAATGTTACAGAGGAACCTTTAGTGAGCTGCTTCTGTCATTTCTTAGTTTTGGAAGTTGTTTGCTCTGCACTTCATGTTTACTCAGGTTATGTATCCTTCTAAGGTCTTTGATGGAGTTGAAGACTAGATAATTATAGCCATAGTTTTCCTTGTTAGAAAATTCAGAAAAGAAACTCACAAAAGAGGTGTAAAGTGTATAAGTTTGAGAGACATAAAAAGATAACTTTGGGTTGGTAATGCAAGTTAGGATAGAAAATGAATTAAGTATAACACTTTAGACTCACCAATATAGGATAGATAATGGAGTATTTTTTCTGATTTTGTCAAATGCTATGGACTAGACATTGTCAGTGTAACTATTGCATATATATATATATGTTTATATAGTTATTATACTTATTGTATATAGTTTTTCTATGTTAGTTAAAACCTTTGCTTTTTATCTAGACAAAAAGGGGGAATTGTGTGATATTTCATTTGTGTTTTGACAAATAAAGCTTGCTTGGAGTCAGAGGGTGGAGTTAGCTACCAGTTAACCATAGAGGTTTGGAGGACTGTAGAGAGAAGGACAGGAAGTGGTAAGGCAGGGCTGAGACAGGATCTCAGCCCTTTTGGACCAGAGGAATGGAAGAGGTAGGAAGCAAATGTGGCTGCTTCCCTGCCTCTCTGATCTTTCAGGTTTTTATTCCAATGTCTTGATTTCTGGTTTTTGTTGATAAAGATTAATTGGATTAACACTTTCGTGCTAGGAAGAATTTTAAAAGAGAATATTTATTCTGTTAATATTTCAAGAATTTTCTTTACTTGATCAGTTGAGATTGTTCAGTTTAGGACAACGCCCTATACAAGGAAGATGGGCGTATGGTGACTCTCCTTTGCAGCATGCCAAAACACAGAGGACAGAAACAGGCCAGGGACAAAGATCTCTGCAAAGATTTCCCATTTGTGAGAGCAGCAAATATCTGTGTTCTCTCCCTCAACACACACACACTTCTGTAGAAGTTTCTAAGAGGCTCCTGAGCTTTAGTTCTGCTCCTTCTGTTCTATGTAGTGAAAGAAAGTTCAGGATCAGCTTCCAGCACCTCCCATGACAAGAATGATTGGAAAGTCACATTAATTCATAGCTGTTCTCCCTGTGCTGTATCTACAGTGAGAGAGATGAAAAGCAACAGCCCTGGGGACAAAACAGGAAGCTCACAGAGCACTGCTGTGTGACACAAAAGTACCTTTATGTATATATATATAATATATATATATATACTATTTATTTACTCAAGTTTTCACTAAATGCCTTCAGTTTGCTCTCCAGAAGGGTAGAAATAATTTTCTTTTTTCCCCACTTCATTTAAAGTGTGTAAGAACCTGGTGAGAACTTCTTCGTATATCCCATGACCAAGATAAAGCATTTGAACCCTCAAAACAAATAGACTAGGATTGTGACTTAGGGACAAAACTTATGCTCAGTATGTGGGACTCCTTGATTCAACCCTCATCCACAAAAATAAAAATCCAGTAATATTCATACAGAAATAATGTAAAAGAAACTGCTCATGATACAGTAATTTTGACTCTTTTAATCTCATCTGTTTTGGGGGAGAGGGTCATTTGTACTCATCTACAATATTTGCTCCCTTGTGTGGTTTCCAAGATGAGGCAGAAATATGCTGTGATAACAGCTGCTGGAAGCACAAACTCTTGACAGTGTTACTTCCAGTGTTCCAAGACTCAGTGGACCAGGACAGTGCAATTAGTGCTGTGAATTACAGAACAGTGTCATTTGTTCAATTTTCCTCATACCGTGAGAAATTGCTGTGAAAATCATGCTTTGGAGCATGGAAACCATGGGTAAGCATGTCTTATATTATTAATAAAGAGCAGGAAATGAGGTTCCAGAGGTATAGTTAATATGGAGAGTGCTTGACTAAATGCTCACAAAAAAAAATGTGTTCAACCCTTAGTACTGCCAAAGGCAAAAGAGAGAGAAAAATAAAACCCAAATACTGTTTTTAACCATCTTCAGTGAATCTATTGTAATACACTATGACAAAAAGGTCACCTTTAAATGGGAGATACTTAACACTGAGAGGGTATGGAAAATTGTCTAAATAGAAATTGTAGAAAGATAATGGTTTAGTTATGTATTAGACAACAAATCAAAGAAAATAATTGAATATTGTATTGTTTTGTGATGTAATCAAATTTTCATGAAGTGGAACTATTCATAATATGTAGACACAAAATATAATGTATTCATTATATAAACTATAAGAGAATGGGATGGGAAGATTTCATAACAAGTAGAATTTGCTGTAATGTACCTATAGATGTACATAGCAATGTGTTATCTTAAAACCCTTCTACTTATGTTTTAATAGATAGCCTATATACCAGGGCCCCAAATTAAATAAACCCACATTTTTCAGACAATACCATTTAATAACTGAAATGAATTGGTACTGCCAGGAACAGAAGTGTCTTGTTGTCATGACAAACTTTAGTTTAACAAAATATTTTAAATGCCATATTCTATAAGTCTTGAAAATATCTGAAGACCATCTATTTAAAATATATCTCTACATGATCTTGAAAGCACACCTAACATATCTACAAATTTGATAATCACAAATGACTAACTACTAAACTATGTTTCTTGGTTATCCTATATAGTTTATAATAATAGCTTTTAAAAATGAGAATTTTGCTTTATATTTTTTAATGACCTGCATAATAACAATACCTTAAATAACAGTGCAAAAATATACATATAGTTTAACAAAATTGACTTTAAATTTGTATCAATAAACTAAAATCTATACCAATGTAAAATATTTTGAGATTAACATTTGTTTTTTGGACTAAAGTAGATTCTATACTCTATCCTTTTTTCCATCATTTTTATATCACATCCCCCTTTCTTCTTTAGAAAGAAATTGACTATGACCAATAACAATTTATAACCAAACCCCTTTAACTGAAAACAAACATTCATAAACAATATTTTGGGAATTTAGGCATAGTTCTCTACAGTACTTCCTGTTGACTGGGGGTGCTGGTAATCTTTCGGAGACCCTGAGAAAATTTATAGTTATGGTCAAGTCCTGACTGGAGTATTTTGTATGACTGGTCCATCTCAGCCAGCAGCTTTGAAGCTGTTTTGGATGCAAACACAGAGGAAACTGTAACACAAGTTATATCAAAATGTTGGGTCATCTTGGCCATCCATTTTTATTGGTGTCTGGTCCCCTTGTTCTGCAAACATATAAACTTTTAAAGGCAACATATATAATATTAATATATAAACTGTGTAGTGTATACAAGCCAGCCAAAGATAACTTGTGTTTTCTGTTTGGGCAGGTAAAATATATGTCATTTGTCTTGTAGTTACTTTAGGTTTATTTTCCCATGTCTGTAATCAGGATTTTCAGTGGGTCTTCCTTGATCAAACCTGATTTTTTTAAACCCAGAATAAATCCATAGCCTTTCTTTTTTGTGAAAATAAAGGCAAAAATCACTTTCCCAATTAATATATCTAATTTAGCATCTTTTATTATCAAATGTCTCTCAGCAATTAGCTCATTAACAGTAAAAACAATCCAAATGAAACACAGTAAAATATAAAATCCATACTCTCTGTGTATTTCCCATTTTTATGAGGCTTATATTTTTTATTACTTTATTATTTTTTTAAGGACTGTGCTAATATTTTTAATCTACCCTTTTTCTTCTCTCTCCCAAGCCTGCACACATTTTTTAAAAACATACTGTTACCTGTTTAGAGGCCTTTTTGTCTGAATCTTTTACTGTGTATCTCTTAACTTGTTTGTCTGCATGAGCAAAATCCTAAACCTGCCATGTTCTCTGTACCATGCCTTGTGTGAGACTGTGGGAATCTGCCACATAGCTTAGCTCATGGTGTCCAGTGGCTGGCTCTATTTCACAGGCAGCTGTCAGATGTGTATCTACATTGCTGCTGGCATGAGACTGTGAAACTAGGAAGCCCAGTGTGGCTCCACTTCTTTGCATTCAGAACCTTTTTGAAGCTTCCTCAGGTTTTATGTGGAAATTCTTGCCAAATGTTTGGGTGCCATATGTAGTCGGAAGTTTCTGTCCTACCAGCAACGCCCAAATACACATAAGGTGTTTCCCAATTACCACACAGAGGCGTATATTAATTATAAATGATTAGCCAGTAGCTCAGGCTTATTACTAACTAGCTATTACACTTAAATTAACCCATAATTCTTATCTATGTTTAGCCACATGGCTTGGTACCTATTCTCAGTATGGCATTCTCATCTTACTTCCTCTACATCTGGCTGGTGACTTCTAAATTCCACCCTTCTCTTTTCCAGCATTCTAGATGCTTGAGTCTGCCCTAGACTCATGTCTCCCCTTTCTTTCTGCCAGGTACAGCCACTCACCTTCTACAAAGAGACAGAAGCTTTGGGGGTTCCTGCTCAGCATGTGCATAGCCACTTCTGTCATCTCTACCAGGAAGTGTCCTGAGTAGGGTCTCAGTAGATGTCATATTTCATGTCATTAGGTTCAAAAGAGTCCTGTAGGAAACAGAAACATGGATCCTTAGACTGAGTAGTGGATAGAGGGGTCATGATACATGTACATAGATGCTCAGTGAAGTCCCTTCTAAGAAATGGCATCATAGGAATGGACCATTATCCATGAGGTGAGTCACTGCTGAATCTGGGGGTGCCTGAATGAGTTTCTTGCAGTTACAATCATTCCAGGCCCCCTGAAGGAACACAGATAGTCTTTGTACACACATTTGGATGTACATCCTTGCCCTAGTGTGGGCTATGCCCCTACCCTGGTACCTCTGTCACCTGGTGCTTTCCCAGCCACTTCTGTACCAGATTCTATTCATTTATCCTGCTTCTAGACTGAGCTCTGTTATCTGGATATTCAGGGTCTGATGTCCCTTTGGGAAACATGAACTTGTGTCCCACACCAAGGATTACCTATGATCAGAAGATCAGGACAGGTGGATTTGGGATCCCTCTGCTGCTGTGGGATGGTCTGTATGTCAAATGCTCTGATTGGTCAATAAATAAAACACTGATTGGCCAGTGGCCAGGCAGGAAGTATAGGCGGGACTAACAGAGAGGAGAATTGAGAGAACAGGAAGGTAGGGGGAATCACTGCCAGCTGCCACCATGACAAGCAGCATGTGAAGACACCGGTAAGCCATGAGCCACATGGCAAGGTATAGATTTATGGAACTGGATTAATTTAAGCTATAAGAACAGTTAGCAAGAAGCCTGCCATGGCTATACAGTTTGTAAGCAATGTAAGTCTCTGTGTTTACTTGGTTGGGTCTGAGCAGCTGTGGGACTGGCAGGTGACAGAGATTAGTCCTGACTGTGGGCCAGGCAGGAAAACTCTAGCTACACTCTGCCTCCTTCTGACAGACAGAACCCACCAGGTTTGTGGGAAGGGCTTCCCCTGGACTCCATTTCAACATCCTCCCCCTACACGTTCCTCAGATACCACAGAAGCCTCAGAGCTCAGGCTATTGTCTGACTATACTACAGCAAGTGACACCTCAGTCCAGCCCTCCTCCCTCATTCTTGGAATACAAGTCAATGTCCATGTTGGCAATGAGCTGAGTGGCAATGCCCTTGTAGCCATTGGGCACTGCAGAGGCCAACATTTCTGCATCTGAGGACCAACTACAATTCACCTTGTGTGAGTAGGTACCTGCTGGATAGGCATTCCTCACCAACATGGTGGTCACCACTCCCACAGACTTTTCTGGAAATGACAAGAATCATGTGGGCTACCTAGTACTCCAAGCCTACTCTAACTCCTTAGCCTGACCACAACCCACTTGGGTTTTTTTTGGGGGGGGGTTGTCATGGCACAGCTATATCTGATAGGAATGGCAAAAGTCATAAAGCCAGCACAGCTGCTTGACAAAGATCCAGCAAAGCTGAGCCACATGATGGTTGCTGCACCACCTTTAGATTTCATCTCCACCTGTTGCATACTTGGGGGACTTTTAATATTTGTACAATTTTGGGATATTGAATTGATGAAAAATTTCTTATGAATCATTTATGCTTCCCCAGGAAAGTCCTGAACATATTAACCCTCCCACTTTTAGGGAGATATCCTTATCTACTTGAAAGTCTTCCTTACACTTTTGAGGTTGTGACACACATAAAGGAGACAGAGGTCTCTATACGAGGTTATGAAATATTTTTGAAACATCTATCTCTGTATATACTGTATTTACTCAGGAACAAGATATTCTAAACAAAGTAAACTTGAAAAGATAAACAGGATTCAGTGGGCTAGAGGAGTTGGCCACAGATCAGTTTGAAGCTTCTTCCCACTATACACTCAGGCAATTACATGACATATACATCAACACAGTTGATTAGCTGAAGTTACCTCTTGGAACATGAATCTTAAAAGGTCTTATTAATAAAAACAAACCTGGAGCCCGGTATTGGGGTGAGTGCTGAAAGATCAGAGAAACAGAACAAGCCACAGTCACCTCACCTCATCAACTCTTCAGCCAATCTTGTTTCCTCAAACTGAAAGCTTCTATGTCCTCATCCATTCAGATCTCAGCTGAACTGCTGATAAAAGCCTAAAAGCTTAACAAAGGCTCTAGTTTCTGGTCCTCATACATAATATACCTTTCTGCTTCCTGCCATCACTTCCTGGGATTAAAGGGATGTGTCACTATGCCTGGGTGTTTCTAGTATGGCTTTGAACTCACAGAGATCCAGATGGATCTCTGCCTCCTAAGTGATAGGATTAAAGGTATGTGTGAGGCCTGTAGCATGAATCTTAGAGAGTCTTATTAATGAAATCAAACCTGAGGCAGGTATTGGGGTGAACACTGGAAGGTCAGAGAGACAGAACAAACCACAGCTATCTCACCTTGCAAATTCCTCAGCTGGTCCTGTTTCCTCAGACTGGAAGCTTCTGTGTCCTCATCCCAATGGCTCTCAGCTGAAATGCTGCTAGAAGCCTGAATGCTTAACCAGCCAAATGCTTAACCAGGCAAATGCCTTTAGTTTCTGGTCCTCACGCCTTATAAACCTTTCTGCTTTCTACCACCACTCCCTGGGATTAAAGGCTGCTTTCTGGGATTAAAGGCGTGAGTCACCATGCCTGGCTGTTTCCAATGTGGCCTTGAACTCACAGAGATCCAGAGGGATTTCTGTCTCTGGAATGCTAGGATTAAAGGCTTGTGCTAACATTTTCTAGCCTAAGTATCTTGTGGCTTTTCTGTTCTCTGACCCCAGATAAGTTTATTAAGGTACACAATATTTTGGGGAACACAATACCACCACAGAAACCATTTTCTGACATCTAGTGGCTGTTCTGTTCTCTGACCCCAGATAAGTTTATTAGGGTGCACAATATATTGGGGAACACAATATCACCACATTTCCCCTTTTTTGACTAAAAAAAAAAATTATAACTAATATAAGAAAAACTATATCCAATAAGTATATACACTATATACAGTCAAGAATTACATTAACAATGTCTAGTCCATTAACATTTGACAGATTCAGACAAAAAACTCCATTATATACATTAACAATGCCCAGTCCATTATCATTTGACATATTCAAATAAAATTTTTCATTACTTACCTATTTAAAACAAGTAGTTCCTTTTTAAAAGTAGACTTAATAATCTCCCTTTTTATCTTATCATGTCCATATTCTCTTTTTCTTCTTTTCTGAGTAGATCCAAAAATCTACCTTTCATTCTATCATTTCTAGATCTTCCCTTTTTTCAGGGTAGAGTCAATGATCTACCCTTTTCTATATCCTCTTTTTTTTAAAAAAAAAAAGAACCTTGAATCTAATCTCTTTTGTTTAGCTTTTGTTTTACTATTAACAATTAAAACTTGTAACCAACCATTATAAACAATGACAATATCTATAATTCATTAAACAACCAAAAAACACCCACCCCACCTCTTGGGAATGTGGGCGTCATGTCTTTAAAATTACTTCCTGCTTTCTGGGGAGGAAGACATCTTTTGGGAATCCTTAAAGGAAAATTTTTGGGTTAATTGTCAAGTCCTGAAAGAGTTAGTTGTATCATTTGTCCAGTATCTGCATAATGGGAGAGCACAGGGCTTGTCTCAAGTCCTTCCTCGAGTAGTCTGTGAATCTGGATAATCTCAGCTAGCCATCTTGAAATTGTTCTGAGCAGTTTGTAGTTCAAAGCTGACCTTTGTGTTGTGTTAATTAGCTTAATGGCTTTATCATAGTCTATGTGGAATTGTCATTGTGGGATCCCATCATCTTTTCGAAAATTTCAAAGTTGATGTTAGGTGTGGTCATGGTTCCATGCAGAAATCTATCTATCTATCTATCTATCTATCTATCTATCTATCTATCTATCTATCTATCATCTATCTATCTATCTATCTATCATCTATCTATCTTTCTTATTTATTTATTTATTTATTTTATGCGTGTATCCTCTGTGGTTTGGAGCAATCACAGTCTGATAAATGTCTGTCTCAAAACCACTAACATTCTTCCCTAGAAGAGAATATCTTCACAGCAATTTCTCCCTACCACTTGCCTTGCCAAACTTCTCCAAACTGACCTTTGCTGATGCTTTCTTGTAACACAATGGTCCTGGCAATTGTTCTCTGAACAAGCAGCAGTAAACCCTTCATCCCAGGTAGCAGCATCACTGCAGTCACCAACACGATGAGAAGCAGCCAGCAAAATGGAGAAGCAGCTGCCGCATCCATGGTCCCGCTGCCACCATTTATGGCCAGGTCTGGCCCTGGCCACAGCATCTCCTCAGCAAGCCTCCTAGGCTGGTCTCAAACTCAGTATCCTCCTGCCTCTACCTCTTTCAGCAAATCCTACCAGCTCCTTCAGCAAATCCTACCAGCTTGCACCACATCAGTTGGCTGCGTGCAGCTCAGGCCTGATCCAGGGTCTGCAAGGCCACAGGCAAGAGGCTTTTTCATGAATTTGTACCACAAACATTGGGCATGAGATGTAACATGAATCTTAAAAGGTCTTATTAATAAAAAACAAACCTGGAGCCAGTTATTGGGGTGAGTGCTGGAAGATAAGAGAAACAGAACAAGCCACAGTCACCTCACCTCCTCAGCCAATCTTGTTTCCTCACATTGAAAGCTTCTATGTCCTCATCCATTCAGATCTCAGCTGAACTGCTGATAAAAGCCTAAAAGCTTAACGGAGGCTCTAGTTCAAGGTCCTTACACCTTATACACCTTTCTGCTTCCTGCCATCACTTCCTGGGTTTAAAGGCATGTGTCACTATGCCTGGGTGTTTTCAGTATGGCTTTGAACTCACAGAGATCCAGATGGATCTCTGCCTCCTAAGTGATAGGATTAAAGATGTGTGTGAAACCATTTTCTGGCCTCTAGTGGCTGTTCTGTTCTCTGACCCCCAGATAAATTTATTAGGGTATACAATATATTGGGGAACACAATATCACCACAACCTCTGCTCTACACAGAGACTTATATTGATGAGCAAGGAATGAAAAGATGATAAAAGAATGAGATGTCAGGACCTCCATTTCTTAGAAAAGTTAGCACATACAGAGTCATTGTGCTGTCATATGACCAAAGAACAACACAATGCCAGGATTAGACATATCAATAAATTCTATAAGGACACAAAATATTGTTTATAATGTTTTCATTAAGGGGGTTTGGTTATAAATTGTTATTGGTCATAGTCTATTTCTTTCTAAAGAAGAAAGGGGGATGTGATATAAAAATGATAACTATTCTGTCATAGTTTATTAATGATGACTAAAAGATAAACAAAAGGAAACACATGTCCAAAACCAAAAATAGTATGATCTATGTTTTGGAACATGAATCTATCCCTGCTTTCTAAATTCTATACAAATAAAGAAGCACTCTGGCTGCTAGTCAGGTTGCAAGATTCTCATCACCACCACCAAGTTCTGTTCCTCTGAGAACCCTGACCATCTCAGAAAAAAAAGCACTCTTTTCAACTTAGCAAGTGTCTTAGTTTGGAATATTGCTGTGAAAAAGCACTGAGGAAAAGCAATTCATAGAGGTAGAGATTCACTTTGTGTTAAACTTCCAGTAAGCAATCAGTTACTGTGAATTGTCAGGGGGCATCATGAAGCAGGGCAAGAACCTGGAGGGAAAACACTGAAGCAGAAGCCATGGAAGAGTACTGCTTACTGGCTTGTACCTCATACGTTTCTCAGCCTGATTTCTTATATAACACAGGAGCAATAGCTCAGGGATGATACCATCTTAGTGATCTGGCCTCTAAAAACTCACTTATTATTCAAGACAACATCTCACAGACTTCCTTATACTACAGATCAATCTTATGGAGGCATTTTCTCAATTAAGATTCCCTCTTCTTAGATATTGCTGTGATTTAAGATTCCTGGAACCAAAGTCTTCAGTCTTAGTTACATTTCTATAGCTTTAGTAAAACATCATGATCAAAGCAACTTATAGAAGGAAGTGTTTATTTGGGACTTCGAGATCCAGATTTATTAGAGTCCTTCACAGTTACAGCAGAGGAGCATGGCTACAGGCAGGGTAACTAAAACAGAAAGCTGAGAGCTGAGGGCTCTTATTTTGGACAGCAAATGTGAAGCAGAGAGAGTGCACTGGAAATGGCTCATGGAGTTGAAACCCTAAATTCCAAACTAAGACATACTTCACCCAGGAAAGCCAAACCACTTAAATTGCCCAAATGGTGTCAAGAACAAGGTATCAAATATTGAAATGCCTGGGATATGAATGGTATGTGTAGCTAGAGTTTTTCTGCCTGGCCCACAGTCAGGACAAATCTCTCTCACCTGCCAGTCCCACAGCTGCTCAAACCCGAACAAATAAACACAGAGGCTTATATTGGTTACAAACTGTATGGCCGTGGCAGGCTTCTTGCTAACTGTTCTTACAGCTTAAATTAATCCATTTCCATTAATCTATACCTTGCCACATGGCTCGTGGCTTACCGGCATCTTCACATGCTGTTTCTCATTGTGGCAGCTGGCAGTGTGTCTCTGACTCAGCCTTCCACTTCCCAGCTTTATTCTCCTCCTTGTCCTGCCTACACTTCTTGCCTAGCCAATGGCCAATCAGTGTTTTATTTATTGACTAATCAGCACCACATTTGCCATACAGAACATCCCACAGCACTTCCCCCCCCCTTTTTTTTTCAAAAAGGAAGGTTTTAACCTTAACATAGTAAAATTACATATAATTTGGGAATTTGGGCGTAGCTTCTCTTAATACTTCCTGCTGGAGGGGGGCGCTGTGTCTTATGGGGACACAAAGAAAATTTTAGGATCATGGAGTAGTCCGTGAGGCTGTATTGTCTGAGCCAGTTGCCTTGAAACCATTCTGGATGTTGGATCATCTGGGCCATGGTGTCATTGGAGACCTTTCAGGGGGTCTTGGCTGGTCAAACCTGATGTATCTTAATCTGGAACAAATCCATAGCCTTTGGCTTTCTGTGGGAACAAAAGCAGAGTCTCCTTTCCAAAGCAACATATCCTTATATCCAAATTTTGAAGTCAAGGTATCTTTAAAATATACATATTGGTTTAACTCAACATCTTTTATGATCAAATGTTTTTCTGCAGTTAAAAATCCCAAAGACAACACAATCCAGATTCTCTGTGTAATATCCATTTTTACGTGGCTTATTTTTTATACTACCTTTACTGTCTCTTTAAAGACTTTATTTTTTAAAACTATGTATTTGTTTCTATAACTCTATATATCACCTTTTTTGTCTCTTTCAAGCCTACGTATCTTTTACACACATTGTAAACTATTACATCTGAATCTGTCTTATTGTGAATCTATTGCCTTAAACTGCAGCAGCTGTAGCTGCTGGCTCACCCACCTCAGCTTCCCAACATGGTGGTGGTTTACCGCCAGCTCTGGGAGCTATCGTGGGTCTATGCTTTTATCCAAGCAGCATGTAGCCCAGAAACCTCTTTTTTTGTTTTGTACTAGAAAAGGCTAAATCTACCATGCAGCTTAATGTGCCACTTGCAGAGGCCTCATTCCTGCCATAATGCAGGTCGAGCATGCACAGTAGGAACCCACCAGTAGCTCAAACCAGCAGCTGCCGCTCATTTGAGAGAGACAATTAGGAAGCTGTTTTTAGCTTCGTTTTAGAATCTTTTCTCATGTTTTAGTTGGAAACTCTTGCCACCACGTTGGACGCCATTTGTTGCTAAAGTTTTCCTGCCTGGCCCACAGTCAGGACAAATCTCTCTCACCTGCCAGTCCCACAGCCGCTCAAACCCAAACAAATAAACACAGAGACTTATATTGGTTACAAACTGTATGGCCGTGGCAGGCTTCTTGCTAACTGTTCTTACAGCTTAAATTAATCCATTTCCATTAATCTATACCTTGCCACATGGCTCGTGGCTTACCAGCATCTTCACATGCTGTTTCTCATCATGGCGGCTGGAAGTGTCTTTCAGACTCAGCCTTCCACTTCCCAGCTTTATTCTCCTCCTTGTCCCACCTACACTTCCTGCCTAGCCAATGGCCAATCAGTGTTTTATTTATTGACTAATCAGCAACACATTTGCCATACAGAACATCCCACAGCAGGTATGCCATTCAAACTACTACAATGAAAGTTCTTTTTATCTCCATAAGAGGAAAGTGCAAAAAATAATCAAGACACACTCTATAGTTCAATTCACTCAAAGTTCCTTTTAGCAGTGTCTCAGGTTTAGATTGTCACTTTACTTTCTAATAGTTCCTTGAAACTGTGATATATATGCATTTAAAATCATATTTAAGTAAGATAAAAAGAATATAGATTATCCATTTCATACAGAGACTTCTGGTAAGAAGAGTGAGTTTGCATTCACTAAGCAAAAAGAAACTAAAGCTGGTGCTTCACTGGTTTTAGCATTATTTATTCTTTTTATTCAACCTGGAATATGCATCAGTAGGACTTTGCACAAATCCAGGAAGTCTCCCCATCATCATTTAAGCCTGTATGGAAATACTCACACATACACACCTGGAGATTCTAGTGTTTCTGTGAGTGTGTGTGTGTGTGTGTGTGTGTGTGTGTGTGTGTGTGTGTGAGAGAGAGAGAGAGAGAGAGAGAGAGAGAGAGAGAGAGAGAGAGAGAGAGAGAGCAGGATAAAACAAATTTAATGAGTTTAACAATAAAAATTTGCCAAAAGCTAGATATATGTCTTAGGTTTAAAAGAACTCTTGAAGAGGACATGAGTTAGGTCCCTATCAACAAAGTCTGGTGGTCCACAACTTCCTGAAACCTATGCTCCAGGGCATCTGATAACCTTCCCCAGTGCCAGTGGTCACAGACACATGAATGGGCACAGGGCTACACACATACACACACACACACACACACACACACACACACACACACACACACACACAAACACACTCATACACACAAACACACTTGGCATCCAACGTGGGGGCAAGAGTTTCCAACTAAAAACTGAGAAAAAAGATTCTAAAACGGAGTGAAAAACAGTTCCTAATTGTCTCTCTCAAATGAGCGGCAGCTGCCGGTTTGAGCTACTGGTGGGTTCCTAGCGTGCACGCTCGACCTGCAGTATGGTGGGAATGAGACCTCTGCAAGCGGCACATTAAGCTGCATGGTGAATTTAGACTTTGCTAGCACAAGACAACAAAAAAAAGAGGTTTCTGGGCTACATGCTGCTTGGATAAAAGCATAGACCCACAATAGCTCCCAGAGCTGGCGGTAAACCACCTCCATGTTGGGAAGCTGAGGTGGGTGAGCCAGCAGCCACAGCTGCTGCAGTTTAAAGCAACATATTCACAATAAGACAGATTCAGATGTAATAGTTTATAATATGTGTAAAATATACGTAGGCTTGAAAGAGACAAAAAGTGATGTATAGAGTTATAGAAACAAATACATATTTTTAAAAATAAAGTCTTTAAAGAGACAGTAAAATTAATATAAAAAATAAGCTACGTAAAGATGAATATTACACAGAGAATCTGGATTGTGTTGACTTTAGGATTTTTAACTGCAGAAAAACATTTGATTGTAAAAGCTGTTGAGTTATGCCAAAATGTATATTTTAAAGATACCTTGACTGCAAAATTTGGATCTAAGGATGTGTTGCTTTGGAAAGGAGACTCTGCTTTTGTTTCCACAGAAAGCCAGAGGCTATGGATTTGTTCTAAATTAAGAAACATCGGGTTTGACCAGACAAGACCCCCTGAAAGGTCTCCAATGACACCATGGCCCAGATGATCCAACATCCAGAATGGTTTCAAGGCAACTGGCTCAGACAATACAGCCTCACGGACTACTCCATGATCCTAAAATTTTCTTTGTGTCCCCATAAGATACAGTGCCCCCCCCAGCAGGAAGTAGTAAGAGAAGGTACGCCCAAATTCCCAAATTATATGTAATTTTACTTTGTTAAGGTTAAAACCTTCCTTTTTGGAAAAAAAAGGGGGGGAAGTGCTGTGGGATGTTCTGTATGGCAAATGTGTTGCTGATTAGTCAATAAATAAAACACTGATTGGCCATTGGCTAGGCAGGAAGTGTAGGTGGGACAAGGAGGAGAATAAAGCTGGGAAGTGGAAGGCTGAGTCAGAGACACACTGCCAGCTGCCATGATGAGAAACAGCATGTGAAGATGCCGGTAAGCCACGAGCCATGTGGCAAGGTATAGATTAATGGAAATGGATTAATTTAAGCTGTAAGAACAGTTAGCAAGAAGCCTGCCACGGCCATACAGTTTGTAACCAGTATAAGTCTCTGTGTTTACTTGGTCGGGTTTGAGCAGCTGTGGGACTGGCAGGTGAGAGAGATTTATCCTTACTGTGGGCCAGGCAGGAAAACTCCAGCTACACACACTCACACACACAAACACACATTAAAGGTAAAATTAAAACATTATTCATTGTAATGAGATTATTTAAACTTTTCCTATTTTATATAAAAACATGTTTATAATACTCTTGACCCTTTTATAGTCACTTTTCTTTTCTCACAATTTGCATTTCATATTTTCTTTATAGATATAGCAAGTGAATGATGTCAAGTATGTTTGTAAACTGTGTCAAGTGTTTTTTGCCTTATGATCTTACAGATTTATATCGTCCAAATTGTCATTGAGAATTTTTGGGAGGTATTTGGTGGAGATATATCAGGTTCCATGAGCAACCATGCATAAGGTTGAGGAGTTTGGTAAAGTGAGTATTGCCAGTGATAACAAGTGTGGCTGGCATACTGAAAGGAAGAAGGTCCTACAGGTAAGAGGAAGTTTTAAATAATCATCAAATAAATGGCAGATGACATGAGTTCCCTGATTTTAAAAAGCTGTAAATAACATTTTAGCAGCATTAAGACAGTCTATGTTATTATAACATAGGAGTTTTTAAATCATTCTTTAATTTAGTTATATGTGTGTGTGTGTGTATATATATATACTTAAATATGTATACACACATACAGATATATACATATATACATCATATATGCATGTATAAATATATACATATGACAGATAAATTCTTACTGAAGTTCTTGATCCCAGAATGTTGCCTGTTATATTTCTTACCTTCCCTATCCCTGGTCCATTGAACACATAAAATACCTAGTTTGTTGAAATGATTAATTTTTGAAAAGATGATTTAGAAACAATGATTTAATTTAATATCCACCAAACATTCTGGAGGATAAAATCCTATGCCAGTGTCTATAAACTGTGCTATGTTTGTCCAAAAACAGTATTGTTTGTTTGATCTCTTATGACAGATAAATCTTATTAAATGCTTAGCTAAAGATACAAATCAGTGATGTAGATGTATACATAGGAGCATGAATCTCAGGGTTAATATTTTGCAATGCTGGTTATTGTCATAGTTCATAGGTATCACAGGTGGGTAGGACTGCTAGTTGTTTCCTTGTCATGGCATCGTGAATACTGTTTTATGGTAATAACAAATAATAGTAATATACCTTCAACACCTATGAGCTATGAGGATAACTAGCATGGCAAGAGACCAGTAAAGGATGAATAAGTGGTACTCAAATGTTGGTACTAAATATTCCTCAATGGCTAGACAATCTGATCTGGACTGCCAGGTCTTTCTTTCTTAAAAAAAATTTCAACATTTTATAGATAGGAAAATGAGCATTGTCAAGTTATAAGTAACAGTATCTTCAATACAATTGGAATAAATAGCAATCCATTCAACAATTTTTTACATCTGTATTGGATGGGGAAAACGTGAGGAGGAAATGATGAAAACAATACATATGTATAAAATTGTCAGTAAAATGAGTGGACAAATATTACTACTAGTTCTTATATATTTGGCTTACAGGGTACAGTCCAAAAATCCCTAGCTGTGAATGGAAAGTCCAAGATTCAGTAGTTACTCAGTCCCACAAGGCTTCTTGTCTCAGCTGGTTTTCTGTATATGCTGGAATCCCAAAGATGTAGGCTCCAATGCCAGTGAAGGGATGGATGTGCTGACAAAGTGAGGTCAAGCATGAGAAGAATGAATGAATGTTTCCTTCTTCCACTGTCCTTATAAATGCTGCCAGTAAAAGGTGTGATTAGAGGTGTGCCTTCCCAAGCATCAAGATCCAGATTTAAAGGTGTGTGTCATCCCACCTCAAGATCTGGTTCTAAAGAGTGTGTCTTCTAGCCTCAATATCTGGATCAAAAGTGTGACCTCCATTTCTGGACTGTAGGTCATTCCAGATACTACTTCCTGTGTGTTTGTCTTTATATAGTCTTTCTGTTCTGCCTTCTCATTGGTTGTAAACCCAAACACATGACTGCCTCATCACTGCCTGTCTGTAGAGACTTCCAGGTCTTCTATGGTTGGGATTGAGATGAAAGGCATGTGTCTCCAATGCTGGCTGTATCCTTTTACACACAGAGATCTACCTAGCTCTGTCTACCAAGTGCTGGGATTAAAGGTGTGCACCACCACCACCACACTCTTGCTATAGCTCTAATAGCTCTAACCCCCGGGCAACTTTATTTATTAACATACAATTAAAATCACATTTCAGTACAAATAAAATACCACCATATTTCCCCTTTTCTATTTTAATAAAAAGAAAAAAAGAAAAAGGTTATAACTAACAAAAGAAAAACTATATACAAAAGTACAATAACTATATACAATATATACAAGTAATAAATACCTAAACAATGTCTAGTCCATTTGTATTTGACAAATTCAGAGAAAATAATTTCATTATCTATCCTATTTTGGTAAGTCCAAAATGTATCTAATTCACTTTCTATCCTAATTAATCTTCAACTATAACTAACTAACCTTCAACTATAACTAACTAATCTTCAACTCCCTCAGAGACTCAAGAAGGAAATAATATTAGCTAACAAAAATAAAAACAGAAAGTGCATGCAAGCAACTTCCAAAAAATTTGTGAGTTGACAGAAACATCCAGCTGCCTGGACAGTCACCTGAGGTTTCTCCGCAGTGCTGGGGCATCATCTTCAGCCTATAGGCTTAGCATATCTGACAGACTCATTTGTGAAGTAGGATGTACACAAGGTCAACAGTTCAACCTCACATTGGGTGAGAGCAGTCCATGTACCAGAAACACCTGAATTCCACTAGTGTCATGTCATGATTCAGGATTTTAAATTCTGGAAATTGTTGATGGTTTTTGAATTCAGCTGTCCATTCTTCTTGGCTGTGTATATATGGCTTCATCTCAGCATCCTGTTCTTCTCCACATCCCTGTATTAAGTGCCAGTCTACTATTGAGAGGCATGAGCTTAGTTATTCTTCAAGAATAACTGTTTCAGCTGCTGTTCCATTGCACATCAGAAGCCATCGGCCCACTGCCTGTTCAGCTGCCTTCAAAGAAAAGGGCACTCTACCTTTTCTGGATTGTGAAGGCCATTTCCAGGATGGTGCCATATTGTCCTGGCCTCCGAAGATGCCTTTTGATAAAACCATAACCACACTTGTTTTGGCAAGAATCAGTAGTCCTTTGTTTCATGTCCTGTCTGTCCATTTTGTCCTGTTGATTCGAGGATACCTTGTTGTCCAGTGGCTAACTTTTGCCACAATGAAAGTTAACTCCATATGCAGTTTCTTCAATGCCCATATTTTCTCTGAAGTAGATTGGTACTGCCAGGAGCCAACCTCTCTCATAGTCATAACAAAAAAGAAAAATTTTCTAAGTTATTAAAACATTTTAAATGCCATATTCTGTAGATCTCTGAAGGGTTTGAAGATGACCTGTCTAAAATATAACTGCTCAATTTTTAAAACATATCTAATATGACTACAAGTTCTATTGTAATGTCTAACTACTAACTTTCATTTCTTTATATCCTAATAGTTGGTAATAATAACATTCAAGGATCAGAAAATTGCATTGTTAAATGAATGGTATAAGTACAATTAGAAATATACATATAGATTGTCTAACAATATCAATTTCAATATATATAATTTGTATACAATATAAAACAATCCAATCCAATGTAAAGTATTTAAAACTAGTAATTGTCTTTTTCTTCTTTTCTTTTCTTTTCTTTCTTTCTCTTTTTTTTTAAAACAAGAACCTTAAATCTAATCTCCTTTGCTTAGCCTTTTTCCTAACCCTTGACAACAACTTGTAACCAACCCCCTAAACAATGAAAATTATCCCAGACCCAAAACCCATTAAAAAGACCAAAAAACCACCTGGCCCACACCACCTCTTTGGGAATGTGGGCGTCGTATTCTTAAAATTACTTCCTGCTGGGTATGGGCGAAGTTATCTTTATCCTGAAAGAAAATTTTTAGGTTAATTGTCAAATTCTAGGAAAGGTAACTATATCCTTCATTATCCAGTCTGTGTATAATGCCAAAGTTCAGGGTTTATCTCAAGTCCTTATTCAAGTAGTCTTTGAGACTGGCTCATCTCAGCTAGTCATCTCAAAATTGCTCTGAGCACCTTGTAGTTCAAAGCTGATCTGTAGATGATGTTTGTCAGCTTAGTGATATTATTATTGTCCACGTGGGATTGTTGTTGTTGTGGGGCCCCATCTTCTTCCTGGAGACTTCAGTTGATGTTAGGCCTGGCCGTGATTTCCTGCAGGAAACTGATAAGAGACTCGAACACAAAGACATATATATGCAGCTAATTGAAGCCTTTTTTCTAGAATTAATTAGTACTCTATATGACCATTCATATCTTAACAAAGTTTAAAATGTATATATCTATATATATTAATCTTGTAAATATTGATATAAAATTTATACTTTAAGAAAAGTTTAAAGAATCAGAATAAAATCAAAGAGTTGAGATTAGTAATAGAATAGTCCCTTAATTAATTTGGCTTTTCTCCTGTCCCATAGCAGAAGATGGCTCTTTTATTCTGGCATGATACAGGGAGTTTGCATTTTCCTTTTAACAACATGCTTGAGTTTGAAGAAGGAGAGAGCCATTCTCCAACTCTAAAGTCAGCTTTAAATTTTAATTGAACTGGGACTATTAGAAGACCAATAGTGTTAAATTTCTTTAGAGAAGAGCAGAAACAAACATTTAAGAAGACTTATAAAAAAATTTTAGATGATATACCCATAGGCCATTTCACTCTGTTTCCTGGGATAGATGATTTGTCCCTTTTCTTCAGTTGTCTCATTTGTCCAGTGTTCTTCAGATTCTTTAACCTTCATTCTCCTAAAAGACAAAAACAAAACCCTTTCCCCAAGACTAATTTTGGGGATGTTCCTTTTTGGCAAGTTATTTTCTGATTAAATGAAAAGGCATGTGTTACTGGTATAAGTTAGTTTAAATTGGATGTTCATGCTGGTTGATGAACTATCACCTCCTCTAATTAAGAGGTTTCTCTTGCTAAAATCAAACCTTTATCAATTTTGATGGTACCCACAGCTTATCTCCTCCTGTAGAAACAAAAGCAAAACCTCGTCCCCAACGTAATACATACCCTGGTTTCCATTCTGAGGTCAGCACATCCTTAAAGTATATAGGCTGATTTAATTCTGTAGGTTTTTCTATTATCCAATGTCTCTCTGCAGCTGTTGTTCCTTTCTCATTGGCATTAAGAAAATTCAATGTTAATAGAGCATTATGCAGTCTATTTCTGGGGGTTTTTGTTACCCCTTTATGTTTATTTAGCATATCCTTTGGAGTTCTGTTTGATCTTTCTATAACTGCTTGACCTGTAGGATTATGTGGTATGCCTGTAATATGCTTTATATTGTAATAAGCAAAAAACTGTTTCATTTTAACAGAGACATATGACGGAGCATTGTCAGTTTTGATTTGTGCAGGTATACCCATGATGGCCATAACTTCTAGCAAATGAGTGATTACAGAATCAGCTTTTTCAGAACTCAAAGCAGTTGCCCATTGAAATCCTGAATAAGTATCGATGGTATGGTGTACATATTTCAATTTTCCAAATTCTGCAATGTGAAAAACGTCCATCTGCCAGATTTGATTCCTTTGAGAACCCTTTGGGTTACATCCTGCTGGTAATGGTGTTTGATTGTAGAAGGAACAAGTAGGACATTTCTTTACTATTTCTTTGGCTTGTTGCCAGGTTATGGAAAAATCCTTTTTTAAACCTTTACTATTGACATGATGTTTTTTATGAAATTCTGAGGCCTCCAGCACATTTCCTATCAGTAATTTATCAATCTCATCATTGCCTTGTGCTAGAGGGCCTGGCAGACCAGTATGGGATCGGATGTGAGTTATATATAAAGGATGACTCCTTTTCCCGATTGTATCTTGTAATTGAATAAATAGTGAAGCTAATTCTGAAGCATCAGGGATAAATTCTGCAGTCTCAATATGGAATACTTTCTTTTCTACCAAAGCCAATTCTTTCTCAGCTTCAGGTGATAATTCTCTTGGACTATTTAAGTCCTTGTCACCTTCTAAGGTTTTGAACAAATTATGCAGTTCATCATTTTTTACCCCAACAATAGTTCTTAGATGAGAAATATCTCCAAATAATCTTTGAAAGTCATTAAGAGTCTGTAGTCTATCTCTCCTAATTTGCACCTTTTGGGGTCTAATTTTTTGTAGCTTTATTTTATATCCTAAATAATTAATAGAATCTCCTCTTTGTATCTTTTCAGGAGCAATTTGTAATCCCCAGCAAGGCAAAATTTTCTTTACTTCGTCAAACATTCTTTCTAAAGTATCTGCATTTGAGTCAGCTAGCAAAATATCATCCATATAATGATAAATTATAGATTTAGGAAATTTTTTACGTATCACTTCCAATGGCTGTTGTATAAAATATTGGCACAGAGTTGGGCTATTCAACATTCCCTGTGGGAGGACCCTCCATTGAAATCTTTTAACCAGTTGAGTATTATTGTAAGTAGGCACTGTGAAAGCAAATCTTTCTCTGTCTTTTTCTTGTAAGGGTATTGAAAAGAAACAATCTTTTAAATCAATAACTATGAGAGGCCATCCTTTTGGTAACAGAGTAGGCAAAGGAATTCCAGATTGTAGAGAGCCCATTGGCTGAATTACTTTGTTAATTGCTCTAAGGTCTGTTACCATTCTCCATTTACCAGATTTCTTCTTAATAACAAATACAGGAGAATTCCAAGGGCTGGTTGATTCTTCAATATGCTGAGCATTTAACTGTTCTTCTACCAGCTCTTCTAAAGCCTGGAGTTTCTCTGTTGTTAAAGGCCATTGCTGGACCCATACAGGCGTGTCTGTTAACCATTTTAAAGGTAGAGCTGTTGGTGTTTTTGGAAGATCATCAGTTGTTGTGCCCTGTTCTTGTATAATATGGATGGCTGGTGACCACTCAGAATAATGCCTTCTAATATTTCTCTCAGAAACATGTGCTGGTTTATGATTTGTTTCTGAGATTGGAGGGATGTTAATCTGAGTATTCCTTTGTTGTAACAAGTCTCCACCCCACAGGTTCATAGCTATGTTAGCCACATATGGTTTTAATTTTCCTCTCTGTCCTTCTGGACCTATACATTCGAGCCATCTTGCACTCTGTTTCACCTGAGATAATGTCCCAATTCCTAACAGTTGAATGTTTACCTCCTGAAGAGGCCAAGTTGGATGCCAAAATTCTGGTGCAATTATGGTAATGTCCGCACCTGTGTCTACCAGACCAGACAACAAAACACCATTTATTTTTATCGATAATTTTGGTCTTTGTTCATTAATAGAAGTTTGCCAAAAAATTTTCTTTATGTTTTCTCCTGAATATTCTATTCTCTCTGTTTCATCATCCTGACCAGCATGATTTATTCCAATAGGCATTTGGTTACTTAATTGCTCTGAGTAGGGGTTTCCTCTATGACTGCAGGAAAGGTTTGAACTGGATTTGCTATTGGGGCCTGCATGAGGCCCCTCTGGGAGTTTCCCGAAGACTGAGGCAAAGGATTACCCTGTCTGTCCCTTGTTGATCTACACTCGTTGGTCCAGTGTTTTCCCTTACCACACCTTCTGCATACTCCAGAAGGAAGGGGCATTCTGTTGCCATTGTTCCTTGAAGAAACATTGTTTCTAGGAATGACCTGTTTACAGTCCCTTTTCAAATGTCCTTGCTTTCCACATCCAAAACATCTAACATTCCTCAAACCTTTTGAAATTGCTTCTCCTACCCACGTATCATCATGCTCATGAGCTTCAACATTAACCGTGTCTCTAATCCAATCTTCCAAAGGTTCAGATCTTGCCTTTAATGGCCTGATTATTGTTTTGCATGCTGCATTTGCATTCTCAAAGGCCAAAGATTCAATTATTATCTTACTAGCTTCTGAATCTGGGACCATTCTCTTTACTGCTGAAGCCAGTCTTTGTAAAAAATCTGTGAAAGATTCTTTTGGGCCTTGTACAACCTTTGTAAATGACTCAGTTTTTTTTCCTGGTTCCTCAACTCTGTCCCATGCATTCAAGGCTGCTGTTCGACATAAAATTAGGGTTTGGACATCATATAAACATTGTGCTTGTGCTGAAGCATATTGACCTTCTCCAATAAGCTGATCCTGGCAGACTTGTATTCCTTTATCCCTCCACTGTTTTTCTATGTTTTTAGCTTCATCCTTGAACCAAGTTAGCCACTGAAGCCTTTGACTGGGTTCAAGAACAGCTTGTGCCAGCTCCTGCCAGTCCTGTGGTACAATCCTATTATATGTTGACCAAGAGTTTAACATTTGCTTTACATATGGGGAATGCATGCCATAAGATACTATTGCCTCCTTAAACCTTCGTAAATCTAACATTTCAATTGGAGCCCAAATATTTTGTGTAGTCATTTGACCTGGCAACTGTTGTACGGTTACTGGACAAACTAAGGGTGACTGTGTGAAAACAGGCTTTCTTTCTGTAACCCTATGATCCAATCTTGAAGCAACTTCACTGTTAGTTTCTTCTGTCTGAGTTTTTACTGGTTTTTCAAGTTTTTCTAAAGCTGTCATCCTGGCACTTAAATTGACTATCTTTTTAAATAGTAAAATGAGAATAAGCATAGTAATAAAATGCATAATTCGGTCAACATTAATCTTCTCATATAGCTGTTCCATTGTCAGACTGTCTAAAATTGCAAACAAAGCCCAATTTTCTTCCAATGAACACAGAAAACCCATTTTTTTTAAAATGTGGAAAAAAGTTTCTCTTTTAAATAGTTTCCTTTAAAATATTCGATATGTTAAGTGACTTACCAAGTCCTCGTAGAATAGTACAAATCCGAGGGAATTTCAAAACAGCCACCTAGTGTCCGAGGTGTGAATCCAGAGAGAGAGAGAGAGAGAGAGAGAGAGAGAGAGAGAACACCAAGAACTGTAGCCGCAAGTTCTGCCTAAGAGCTTGAGTCCAGCCACGTGTTCCCGCTTGAGCCTAGTCAAGCCTTGGCTCTGGCTACCTTAAGCTCCAACCACGTTCGTTGGCTTTACAGGCAGGGGCCCTGTTCGGCAGGGCAGGCCTGAATTGTCTGTAGCACCGGCTTTAAGCAAGTAGCTCAAAGTTAGTCCGGCCTGAGGCCAAGCCGACCTGGGCCCGGGCTAGGGAGCCGGCTGCCCTGGCGGGAGACCAGACCTGCAGGCCACCCTGGCGGGAAACCGGACCTGCCGCCAAGCCAAGTTAAGTGGTTTTTAATGGATTCTTGTCACGTTGGGCACCAAATGTAGATGTAACCAACAGTCTTATTAAATAAGAAACACAGAGCCAATTCAGAGAAGAAAGCCAAGAGGTCAGAGCTAAGAGCCTCACCCTTCCTGATTCAGGGATCCTCTTCAGCCAAGAGAGCTCTCCGAAAAGGACCTACTTCCTGTGTGTACGTCTTTAAAATCTTCCTGTTCTGCCTTCTCATTGGTTGTAAACCCAAACATGTGACTGCCTCGTCACTGCCTGAATGTACCCTGCCTTCCAGGTCCTTAAAGGCATGTGCCACCATTGCCACGCACTTGCTATGGCTCTAATAGCTCTGACCCCCAGACAACTTTATTTATTAACATACAATTAAAATCACATTTCAGTACAAGTAAAATACCACCACATGACCCCAAAAATTCTACTAGGGAACTTCTACAGCTGATAAACATCTTCAGTAATGTGGCAGGATACAAGATTAACTCAAAAAAATCAGTAGCCTTTCTATATACAAATGATAAATGGGCCAAGGAAGAAATTAGATAAACATCACCCTTTACAATAGCCACAAATAACATAAAATATCTTGGGGTAACTCTAACCAAACAAATGAAAGACTTGTATGACAAGAACTTTAAGTCTTTTAAGAAAGAAATTGAAGAAGCTACCAGAAAATGGAAAGATCTCCCATGTTCTTGGATAGGTAGGATCAACAGTAAAAATGACAATCTTATCAAAAGCAATCTACAGATTCAATGCAATCTCCACCAAAATCCTGTAGCACAAATCTTAAAAGGTCTTATTAATAAAAGCAAACATGGAGCCAGGTATTGGGGTGAATGCTGAAAGATCAGAGAAATAGACCAAGGCATACTCAACCTCACCTTGCCAACTTCTCAGTTGATCTTGTTTTCTCAAACTAGAAGCCTCTGAGTCATCACCCAAATGGGTCTCAGTTGAACTGCTGCTAAAAGCCTAAAATCTTAATAAGCCTAGTTCCTGGTCCTCACACCTTATATACCTTTCTGCTTCCTACCATCACATCCTGAGATTAAAGGTATGTGTCACCATGCCTGGTGGTTTCCAGTGTGGCCTTAAACTCACAGAGATCCAGATGGATCTCTGCTTCCTAAGTGATAGGATTAAAGGTGTGTGTGCCACCATTTTCTGGCCTTTATGTCTGTCTAGTGGCTGTCCTGTTCTCTGACCCAGATAAGTTTATTAGGGTGCACAATATATTGGGGAACACAATATCACCACAAAATCCCAAAGAAATTCTTCATAGATCTTGAAGATCAATATTCAACTTCATATAGAAAAGCAAAAAACCCAGGATAGCTAAAACAATCCTATACAATAAAGCAACTTCTGGAGGCATCACCATCCCTGACTTCAAGGTTTACCATAGAGCATTATTAATAAAATCAGCTTGGTATTGGCATAAAAACTGACATGTAGACAAATGGAATGGAATTGAAGACCCTGATATTAATCCATACACCTATGAACAACTGATTTTTCACAAAGAAGCCAAAACTGTACAATGGAAAACAGAAAGCATCTTCAACAAATGGTGCTGGTATAACTGGATGTCAACATGTAGAAGAGTGCAAATAGATCCATATCTACCACCATGCACAAAACTCGTGTCCAAGTGGATCAAAGACCTCAACATAAATCCAGTTACACTGCACCTGACAGAAGAGAAAGTGGGAAGTAGTCTGGAACACATTGGCACAGGAAACCACTTTCTAAATATAACACCAGTAGTACAGACATTGAAAGCAATAATTAATAAATGGGACCTGAAACTAAGACATATCTGTAAGGCAAAGGGCATGGTAAATAAGACAAAACAGCAGTCTACAGAATGTGAAAAGCTCTTCACCAACCCCACATCAGACAGAGGGCTGATCTCTAAAATATATAAAGAACTCAAGAAACTAGACATCAAAATACCAAACAATCCAAGTAAATAATGGGCTACAGAAAGAATTCTCAGCAGA
Organism: Peromyscus californicus insignis; assembly: GCF_007827085.1. Classification (NCBI taxonomy): domain Eukaryota; kingdom Metazoa; phylum Chordata; class Mammalia; order Rodentia; family Cricetidae; genus Peromyscus; species Peromyscus californicus. The sequence goes on from NW_026294436.1 coordinate 80,310,129, forward strand.
AGAATCTCAAATGGCTGAAAGATATTTAAGGAATTGCTCAACATCCTAAGTCATCAGGAAAATGCAAATCAAAATGACCCTGAGATACCATCTGCAGATACACCTGCAGAATGGATAAGATCAAAAACACTGAAAATGACAGAGCCTGCCAGCACCCGATTGAACTGAGGTGACTATTTATCTAGGTGGGACCCAGGGGCACAACCCTGTGCCCCTACACCACCACCCATTGCAGTCCCAGCTTCAGGACAGTTGGCAGACAGACCCCCTGCACCAGACTACCACCATCCCCCTTCAGACCCTGTAACCCAAGCCCCACCTACCCCAAATCCCACCCACCCTTTGAGACTGCAACTATTCCCTGAGACAGAGCCTGCCAGCACCTGATTGCACTAAGAGGTGAGTCTTTATCCTCATACCTGAACACCCCAGCCTGTAGGCTTTGGGCCCAGGAGCACAACCCTGTACTGCTGTGGGATGTTCTATATGTTAAATGTGTTGCTCTGATTGGTTAATAAATAAAGTACTGATTGGCCGGTAGCCAGGTAGGAAGCATAGGTGAGACAAGGAGAGAAGAGAATCCTGGGAATAGGAAGGCTGAGTCAGGAGATACTGCCAGCTGCCACGATGAGAAGCAAATGTTAAGATACTGGTAAGCCATGAGCCATGTGGCAACTTATAGATTAATAGAAATGGGTTGATTTAAGGTATAAGAACAGTTAGCAAGAAGCCTGCCATGGCCATACAGTTTATAAGAAATATAATTCTCTGTGTGTTTACTTGGTTGGGTCTGAGAGGCTGCAGGACTGGCAGGTGAGAGAGATTTGTCCTGACTGGACCAGGAAAACTCTACCTACACTGTGCCCCTACCCCACCACCCATTTCAGTCCCAGTTTCAGGCCAGTTGGCAGGCAGACCTACTACAGACAGGTCAGAATATAACCATCCCCCACCAGACCCTGTAACCCACAAGCCCACCCATGTGCCAAGATTGCAGCTACTCCCTCAGAGAGAGCTCATGAGCAAGCACCAATTGGACTAAGAGCTGCTCCCTGAGACAAAGAGTCCATCAGCACCAACTAGTCCAAGAACTCCCACTGGATCAAGTGTAGCAATCCGACCAAGAGAGCCTCCTTCAGAAAAGACACCACTTGCACCAAGTGGAGAAAGAGATGGGTAGACACCAGTGCAAAAATACAGTCAACAACATAAAAACCAATATGGCTCCATCAGAATCTACATCAGAAAGACCTGAACATTCCAACACAGAAGAAACAGAAGAAATGGACCTTAAAATTGACCTTAAGGAGATGATAGAGATCTTTAAAGAGGAAATGAAAAAATTCCCTTACAGAATTCAAGGAAATGTCAAAAAAAATTAGAAGAAATAAAAAATTCCTTGAAAGCCAAGAGAAAGCAATTAAGCAAGTGAAGGAAACAGTTCAAGATTTGAAAACTGAAATGGAGACAATAAAGAAGACACAAACTGAAGCAATGCTGGAAGTGGAAAATCTGAGTAAATGAACAGGAACTACAGATATAAGCATAACCAACAGAATGCAAGAGATGGAAGAGCAGATCTCTGGCATTGAAAATACAGTAGAGGAAATAGATTCATCAGTCAAAGAAAACAATAAAGCCAACAAAGTCATGACCCAAAATGTCCAGGAAATTTGTGACACCATGAAAAGACCAAATCTAAGAATAATAGGGATAGAAGAAGGAGAAGAATACCAACTCAAAGGCACAGAAAATATATTCAACAAAATCATAGAAGAAAACTTTCTCAACCTAAAGAAGGAAATGCCCATGAAGATACAAGAAGGTTACAGAACACCAAATAGACTGGATCCAAAACAAAGTCCCCTGACCACATAATAATCAAACTACTAAACATACAGAATAAAGAAAAATATTAAGAGGTGCAAAGGAAAAAGGCCAAGTAACATATAAAGGCAGACCCATAAGAATAACACCTGACTTCTCAATGGAGACTCTGAAAGTCAGAAGGTCCTGGACAGACATTGTGCAGATACTAAGAGACCATGGATGCCAACCCAGACTATTATACCCAGCAAAACTCTCAATCAACGTAGATGGAGTAAACAAAATATTCCATGATAAACCAGATTTAAACAATATCTCTCCACAAATCCAGCCCTACAGAAAGCACTTGAAGGATAAATCCAACCTAAGGAAGTTAGGTACACCCATGAAAACACAGGCAATAGATAGTTCCACACCAACAAATACCAAAGAAGGGAAACATACAACACTACCACCAAAATTAACAATAACTGGTTATTAATATCCATTAATATCAATGGTCTCAATTCACCTATAAAAAGACACAGATTAACAGAATGGATATGCAAACAAGATCCATCTATTTTCTGCATAGAAGAAACACACCTCAACTTCAAAGACAGACACTACCTCAGAATGAAAGGCTGGGAAAAAACTTTCCAAACAAATGGATTTAAGAAGCAAGCTGGTGTAGCTATCCTAATATCTAATAAATAGACTTCAAACTAAAATCAATTGAAAGAGATCGGGAAGGACACTACATATTTATCACAGTGAAAATCTGACAAGGTGAAGTCTCAATTCTGAATATTTATGCCCCAAATACAAGGGCACCTACATTCATAAAAAGAAACATTACTAAAGCTTAAATCACACATCAAATCCCATACATTAGTAGTGGGAGACTTCAACACCCAACTCTCACCAATGGACAGGTGTGCCAGACAGAAACTTAACAGAAAAATAAGGGAACTAACAGACATTATGACTCAAATGTACTTAATAGATACCTATAGAATATTCCACCCTAACACAAAAGAATATACATTCTTTTCAGCACCCCATGGAACCTTCTCCAAAATCAACCGCATGCTTGGTCACAAAGCAAATCTCAACAGATACAAAAAAATTGAAATAACCTTCTGTATCTTATCTGACCACCATGGCTTAAATTTCAACAACAATAAAAATTACAGAAAGCCTACAATCTCATGGAAACTGAATAATGCCCAATTGAATCACCAATGGGTCAAGGAAGAAATAAAGAAAGAAATTAAAGATTTCCTAGAATTCAGTGAAAATGAATGTACAACATACCCAAACTTATGGGACACCATGAAAGCAGTGCTAAGAGGAAAATTCATAGCTCTAAATGCCCACATAAAGAAGTTGGAGAAATCTCACACTAGTGACTTAACAGCACAACTGAAAGCTCTAGAACAAGAAGAACAAACTCACCCAGGAGAAACAGATGCCAGGAAATTATCAAATTGAGGGCTGAAATCAATAAAATAGAAACAAAGAGAACAATACAAAGAATCAATGAAACAAAGAGTTGGTTCTTTGAGAAAATCAATAAGATAGATAAGCCCTTATCCAAATTAACCAAAAAGCAGAGAAAGAGAGCATCCAAATTAACAAAATCAGAAATGAAAAGGGAGACATAACAGACAATGAGGAAATCCAGAGAATCATCAGGTCATACTTCAAGAATCTGTACTCCACAAAATTGGAAAATCTGAAAGAAATGGACAATTTTCTGGATAGGTACCCCATACCAAAGTTAAATCAAGACCAGATAAACTATTTAAATAGAGCAATAACCCCTAAGGAAATAGAGGCGGTCATTAAAAGTCTCCCAACCAAAAGAAGCCCAGGACCAGATGGTTTCAGTGCAGAATTCTAGCAGATTTTCAAAGAAGAGCTAATACCAATACTCTTCAAATTGTTCCACACGATAGAAACAGAAGGAACATTATCAAACTCTTTTTATGAGGCTACAATTACACTGATACAGAAACCATACAAAGATGCAACAAAGAAAGAGAATTACAGACCAATCTCCCTCGTGAACATTGATGCAAAAATACTCAATAAAATACTGGCTACCTGAATCCAGGAATACATCAAAAAAATTATCCACCATGACCAAGTAGGTTTCATCCCAGGGATGCAAGGATGGTTCAACATACGAAAATCTGTCAATGTAATACACCATATAAACAAACTGAAAGAAAAAACACATGATCATCTCATTAGATGCTGAAAAAGCCTTTGACAAAATCCAACACCCCTTCATGATCAAGGTTCTAGAGAGATCAGGAATACAGGGAACACACCTAAACATAATAAAGGCAATTTACAGCAAGCCCACAGTCAACCTCAAATTATATGGAGAGAAACACTACTGTGGGATGTTCTGTATGTTAAATGTGTTGCTCTGATTGGTTAATAAATAAAATGCTGATTGGCCAGTAGCCAGGCAGGAAGTATAGGTGGGACAAGGAGAGAGGAGAATTCTGGGAGCTGGAAGGCTGGGGCAGAGAGATGCTGCCAGCCATCGCCATGAGAAGATGTTAAGGTACCGGTAAGCCATGAGCCACTGGCAACTTATAGATTAATAGAAATGGGTTGATTTAAGATATAAGAAGAGTTAGCAAGAAGCCTGCCATGGCCATACAGTTTATAAGTAATATAAGTCTCTGTGTGTTTACTTGGTTGGGTTTGAACAGCTGTAGAACTGGCGGGTGAGAGAGATTTGTTCTGACTATGGGCAAAGCAGGACTGGGGAAAACTCTAGCTACAAAATTCAAAGTGATTCCACTAAAATCAGGAACAAGACAAGGCTGTCCACTCTCCCCATACTTATTCAACGTAGTACTTGAAGTTCTAGCTAGAGCAATAAGACAACAAAAGGAGATCAAGGGGATACAAATTGGAAAGGAAGAAGTCAAACATTCATTATTTGTAGATGATATGACAGTATACATAAGTGACCCCCAAAATTCTACCAGGGAACTTCTATAGCTGATAAACTCCTTCAGTGAGGTGGCAGGATACAGAATTAACTCAAAAAAATCAGTAGCCCTCCTATATACAAATGATAAATGGGCTGAGAAAGAAATCAGAGAAACATCACCATTTGCAATAGCCATAAATAATATAAAATACCTTGGGGTAACTCTAAGCAAGTGAAAGACTTATGTGATAAGAACTTTAAGTCTCTGAAGAAAGAAATCAAAGAAGATATCAGAAAATGGAAAGATCTCCCATGCTCATGGATAGATAGAATCAACATAGTAAAAATGGCAATCTTATCAAAAGCAATCTACAGATTCAATGCAATCTCCACCAACATCCCAACACAATTCTTCACAGACTTGGAAAGAACAATACTTAACTTCATATGGAAAAACAAAAAACCTAGGATAGCTAAAAGAATCCTGTATAATAAAGCAACCTCTGGAGGCATCATGATCCCTGACCTCAATCTCTACTATAGAGCTATAGTAATAAAAACAGCTTGGTACTGGCATAAAAACTGACATGTGGACCAATGGAATCGAATTGAAGACTCTGACATTAATCCACATACCTATGAACATATGATTTTCAACAAAGAAGCCAAAACTGTACCACGGAAAAAAGATAGCATCTTCAACAAATGGTGCTGGCATAACTGGATGTCAACATGCAGAAGATTGCAAATAGATCCATATCTGTCACCATGCACAAAACTCAAGTCCAAGTGGATCAAAGACCTCAAAATAAATCCAGTTACACTGAACTTGATAGAAGAGAAAGTAGGAAGTAGTCATGAAAGAACTGGCACAGGAGATTGCTTCCTAAATATAACACCAGTAGCACAGACACTGAGAGCAGCAATTAATAAATGAGACCTCCTGAAACTGAGAAGCTTTTGTAAGGCAAAGGACATGGTCAATAAGACAAAATGACAGCCTACAGAATGGGAAAAGCTCTTCACCGACCCCACATCTGACAAAGGGCTGACCTCCAAAATATATAAAAAATTTATATATTTTAAGTCTATTATATAGACTTAAAAATACTGAACAATCCAATTAAAAAATGGGCTACAGAGTTTAACAGAGAATTCTCAACAGAAGAATCTCAAATGGCTGAAAGACATTTAAGGAATTGCTCAACATCCTTAGTCATCAGGGAAATGCAAATCAAAACAACTCTGAGATACCATATTACACCTGTCAGAATGGCTATGATCAAAAACACTGCAGACAGCATATGTTGGAGAGGATGTGGAGCAACACTCCTCCATTGTTGGTGGGAATGCAAACTTGTACAGCCACTCTGGAAATTAGTATGGCAGTTTCTCAGAAAATTGGGAATCAATCTACTTCAAGACCCAGTTATACCACTCTTGGGCATATACCCAAGGAATGCTCAATCTTACCACGAGGACATATGCTCAACTATGTTCATATCAGCATTATTCATAATAGCCAGAACCTGGAAACAACCTAGATGCCCCTCAACTGAAGAATAGATAAAGAAAATGTGGCACATATACACAATGGAGTACTACTCAGCAGTAAAAAAACAATGATATCATGAAATTTGCAGGCAAATGGATGGAACTAGAAAATATCATCTTGAGTGAGGTAACCCAGACTCAGAAGGACAAACATAGCATGTACTCACTCATAAGTGGATACTAGATGTGAAGGAAGGGATGGCCAGACTGCAACCCACAACTCTAGAGAGGTTAGCTAACAGGGAAAGACCCTAGGAGGGACACATGGATGACCCTGCAAAGGAGACGTGGATGAGATCTACATGAGCAGACTGGGTGTGGGGGAGTGGCAGAGGGTGAGGAGTGGGGGATGAGAACATAGGGAAATGGGAGGGTCAAGCTGGAACAGGGACAGAGTGGGAGGGCAGGGAGGAAGATACCATGATAGATGAGGACATCATGGGAATAGGAAGAGTCAGGGTGCTTCGGAGGCTCTCAGGAATCTGTAAGGATGATCCCACCTTGGACTGCAGGCAGTGGTCCAGAGGGTGCCTGGACTGGTCTACTCTGGTGACTGGCCTAGCAAATAACCTAACTGTTATTAGAGAGCCTTTGTCCAGAGACTAATGGAGGCAGATGCAGAGATCCACAGCCAGGCACCAGGCTGAGCTCCAGGAATCCAATTGATGAGAGAGAAGAGAAATTCTGCAGGTGAGGGACGTCGTGATCATGATAGGAGGACGTGCAGAGATGACTGGCCACACTAGTGGAAGCCCATGATCTATGGCCTGGTGGCTGTGGAGCCCCCATGGGACTGGACTAGGCCCTCTGGATATGGAAGACAGTTGTTTGGCTCGAACTGTTTGGGGGACACCCAGGCAGGGGCATTGGGATCTGTCCCTGGTACATGGGCAGGCTTCTGGGAATCCGGTGCCAGTGGTGTGACACTTTGCACACACAGCCTTGGTACAGTGGGAAGGGGCTTGGATCTGCCTAAGCTCAGTGTGCTGGGCTCTCCCCATGGGAGACCTTGATTTTGGGGATGTGGGGATGCGGGGTGTCTTGGGAAAGAGGGCTGGGGTGGGAGGAGGGAGGAGGGGGGAATCTGTGGATAGTATGTGGAGTGAGTAGAAAATTTCTTAATAAAGAAAAATTTAAAAAATTTAAGAAATGATACCAATAATTGACTTACTTATTTTTCATTATTTATTTATTTATTTGGTTTTTTGAGACAGAGTTTCTCTGTGTAACAGCACTGGCCATTCCAGAAATCACTCTGTAGACCAGGCTGGCCTAGAACTCACAGAGTTCACCTGCCTCTGCCTTATGAGTGTTGGGATTAAAGGCTTCCACCACCACACCTGGCCTAATAATTGACTTTTTACACAAATAAATATTTTTGAAAAAATACTTAGCTATAATAACTTTGAAATAGAATAGGCTCATCCTTACTAGAGAAAATGCCATTATAAGATACTGATTGACCTTGCCTCTATTTACAATATTAGCTGCTGAGATCTGTAACTTGACACACAGGTACCAGTGAGCAGCTTATATCTCAAATCTGAGCTGACTTAACGGACTTAACCAGGATTGCACATACCTGTATAGGAGAGCTCTCTAATTGGAAAGCCAATATTTATTGGTTTAAACTACCTTCCCCAAACTGTACACCCACCAATCTAGACTGCCTTCATTCATATGGCATGAATTAGTACATGTTGGTAAATTTTACAGAAAGTCACTCAGTCTCCCCTCTCAGGTCCTTCTTCATAATGGTGACATTGAAGCTGACTGCCTCAAACATCAGTCTGTGATCTAGTTATTGCCTACCCTGTTTCTCCCTGTAGTGTATACAATAAATGATTACTCCTATTCTGATCTGAAGGCAGAAACCATGCTCCACATACTAGTTCTTTTCCTGTTACTGCAGTGGACATAATTCAAATAAGTAGTTTTAAAACTACCTGTATTGGTACAACCTTTTAATTCAAAAATTTAAGAGGTTTAACCAGCAAGACACCAAGGTCATAAAAACTGAGATCAAGGCCACATAAGTCAATACAGCAGAGCTTGTCTCAGAAACATTTTTTATAAAGGCTACAGGTAAAGCTGTTCTAGAATTAATATGCATTCCCAAGGAGAAAATACTCCACACTTAAGATTAATGAAGTAAAATCTTATTAAAAATAGTGTGCATTCAGCTCTGGCTACTGCTCAACAAAGAACCAACCTAGAACAGATTTCACATTCCACATATGCTGTCATTCATAAGTCTCTTTTAAATTCAGGCACCAGGTTACACTTTAAACAATTTAAATAGGAACATGAGACTGCAACTCTAGTCATTTGGTCAGATGGGAGATTTACATAGAAAAGATATTCCAAGAATTATTTCAGTACTTCAGTGACAAAACAGTAGGTCTTTCTTCAGTGACAGGATTCTGGGGGAACGTGTCATGGAAACTAGAGGATAGAAAAGATAACAGCTGAGGTCAGGAGGTCTTGCATAAGCTGTCTTACATCAAGTAAGCTTCTTAAGAAAAATAGCATCTTGTATACTACCAGGGTGGAAATGAAAGGAATGAGGAACTTCTATGAAGTCAACAGAAACTAACATACAATGGGAAAAATTCAGGACTAAACAGTGTAGCATAAGGGGAACAAAGGGTATCTGAAGAACCTTACTGATCAAGCCCACAGTAGATGTGGGCCTGATAATCATATTCCCAGGTGGTGACAAGAGTTGTGTTCTCAGGATCTGAAGCAACCCCAAAGGTCCTGACTCTAGACCATTACCAGCTCTCCCAAACATATTCCTAGTTTTAAAGAAGGAACTGTTTTTGCTCTATACCTCAGGACTTTAGGTAAAGCTCCCAAGACCTAGGCCCCAGGTTGTTACTGGCTCTGCCAAGCATGTTTCTAGGATTGAGATGGAGATATATTCCTTTTCCATACATGAGAGGCTCAAGGAAAGCCTTGCTTGATAAGGCCAGCCCACAAAACATCACTTTTTCCTTTTCAGATAGTTGCCACCCATTGTCATCTTGCCCATCTGGCAGAACTATGTTTGTATCAAGAATGGATGTTTATGTCACACCAGGCCTTAGTGTTAGTCTTACATCTGTAATGCCCCATTGAGCATCATGTTAGGGTCTTGTTCTTCCATATGGGTATGGGACTAGTGGCTGGTTGTAAGTTAGGATTTTCTCTTTTGTTATGGTTGGAGCCAAATGTCTGGTTAATCTTGGTGAACAGTTATACCCTAATCTCTAACAGGCCTGGTTTGTTATGGTTTAATGGCAGAGGTAACCTTGGTGGGTTAGAGCCAAGGGGCACCACAGTCACACCATGCAACAGAGCTCACATGGTGTTATGCCAAAAACACCCCCAGAGAGACCACCAAAGACCAATGGTGTCCAGAATGTAAAAGCAAGGTTTATTTCTTTTACAAGTCACGTGACAGGGAACTCATCTCAAGCACTCACTGGCCACAGCACAGCAAGGCAGGGAGGAGTTGCTCTTTCTTTGTGAAACTGGTCTTTTAAAGGCAAAAGCCACGAGTCCCTCCAGTTTGTGGGGGAGTTAGTATGGGTACAATTCTAATTGGCTAAATCTTCCCTTTGTTCTGTTAGAACTTTTACAGCCCATCTCTCTGGCGTTGGGACATCCCATGGTTAATCAGTCACCACCAAATGGCCTGGCTTTTGTCTGGCATTTGGGGCACTCTTTTGTTAATCAGTTGCTATCAGATGGCTGTACTTTTAAGTTCCTGGGGCTGACACCATCATTTCTTGGAGCTTGAAACTGGCCTGGGTCTATCTATATTAAGATATCTTTGTCTTAGAGAATAGAGTGAGGGTTTCACAATGGGAGATTTATGGGGGGGGGGGCTTCAGAGGTAGCCTCTGAGTGAGAGTAGAAGGAAGAGAGTGGGGCAAGAAGGGCTTGCTTTTTATAAGGGGATATAGTGTTATGCCCAAGTCTTAGACTCCCCCAGAGACCACCAAAGAGTTCGAATCCATATGCAAAAGCAAAGAGTCTTTATTCAAGCTTGGACCCTCTGTCACTCCAAAGTAGTGGTAAGATCAGAGATCCCCGAGCCTGGTTAGGTTAAAGTTTTTTTAATCACAGGAGAGGTTTGGGTGAGAGGATTCCAAGATTTAGGACCTCTAATTGGCTGACATTTGTCTAGGGATGTCTTTGGGAAAGGGGGTAGGTATGTGCTAGGCTAAGGGCACCTGAGGATCTTACCTATAAGGGTTGGAATGTTAGGAATTATGCCCCTGGCTACTGACTGGCCCATTCCTGGGTGGTGTCAGTTTGTGATTTTTCCTGGAACTGGGTGTTGTCTTACAGTAAACCAGAACTCAGGCCTACTTGCTGGCTGGTCTCTGTCATGGTGGCAGGGTGGCCAAGGCTACACTGGGCCCTATAATAGCACATGTGCATAGGGAGAGTGCTTTACCCAGTGGCATCAGTAGTCAAAGTGTCACATCTTGTCTTCTGCTGATGACATGTCCTGCTAAGTCCCCAAGGGCAGGTTGATGTAAATGCCTAAATGCTAACATGGTTAGCATACTACTTATCTTTGGGATATTTTAGAGACAACTCTTCTTTAGCTAAATTCTATTTTGTGTGACTCACTATTTTCCAAGCATTGGTAAATCATTTATATCATCAATTCTACTCTTCTACAACACAGCTTAGTAGTGGAGTGCTACCCAACACATGAGATGCTGTTTTCAACCTCCACAAAATTAACTCCAAGTGGATTTTACAACTAAATGTTAAATGTAAAGTGCAGAACTTCTAGAAGATAATAGACAAACTAGGACAACCTGCCTTCCATGACACCAAAAGCGTGGTGACATCAACAACAAGAATGTTTCTACACAGTTCTATGTGTCTGGTTCCCCAATAAATACTCTTTTCCAAGGTCAAGTATCAAGACAAAAGCCTTAGGGGCTTATAAAAAAGTTCCTACTTATTAAAAAAAAAAAGAAAAGAAAAATAATTCTCCCATCTCTGGCAGGAGGGACATGTGGCTCTTACATTAACATGACTGTGTGCCTATTAACTTGTCAAGGTCAGTGCTAGCCTCTAGGCTTCCTGCTCAAAAGTCATTAGTCCCCAACTCATAAGTCCCCTTTCTCCTGGTCCCATTCAACCCTGGAAATCTTTCTCTGCTTGCTTCTTCTAGCTTTCCCAGGAAGTAGCCTTGCCAGTTTGTAATAAACGTTTACTTTTCATCATGGAGCAGCTATTTTGGTTTCTTTACTGCGTCCATTTTTATTCACCCTGCTTCTAATGTTCTGTGGAGGTGCAGCCCTCAGAGCAATGTTATTCAGAGGCTGACATCTGGGCCAGCTAGTTGCAAGGGCTTCACAGGATGCCATATCTGGCTGTAGGTTCCCACCCCGCTCTGGGGAAGACCCACCACATGGCTCCCAATGCTCAGCTCACTGTTCTTCCCTGTCTGGGGACAGACAGCACCTCACTCACCATGTTGGAGATTCTGAGCTCACCCCAACTCCTCACACAGCTCCCAGAAGCAGCTCTCACAGGACAGCACACCAAACCACTCACTCTGGCACAGCTATTGATCCTAGCCTACAGCATGGTACATTGGAGAACCTTTCACCCCTTCTGACTAGTGGTCTGCCTGGAAGCCCTGATTGGCTAGTGAGGCCTGAGTGACAAGAACACCTCTCTTAGGGTGAGAACATACTCAAGAGACACACCTCAATGGTTTCCAGCCCTGGCTTTCACCCCAGGCCCAGACCTTTCTTTGCATTTCAGTAGCACTTATACTTGGCCTCCAAATAGCTGACACTTTGGTCGGTCTACCAGGACTCCTTAGGTACTTCCCCTCTTCCTTCTGGATACATAGTGGCTAGTTTACACAGCTCATTATGAAGAGCCCAAGAATACAATATAAAAAATTGTGTAATTATAGCCTGTACTTCTGAGTACATTAGGACTCATAGCCCTTTTGCCCTGCATTCTCCTGGGAAGGGGCAAAGCAATTTAAACTAATCCATGACTATGTAAACATTTTGAACTAACACCCTCGTTCTGATGGAAGCTCCACCTCAGCCCCTGGAACCCTGGCATCCCTATACCCAAAGAATCTGAAATGTTCTGGTGGAAGATACACCTCAACTCCCATCCCCAATCTCTTTACCCAAACCCACCCCCTTGAAGCCCACCAAAGACAGCTCCTCCCCCAGAGATGCTCAAGACCACTCCCACAGGGTATTTAAGCTGCATCCTAGAAAATAGACACATGGTTTTCTGGCCTCTCATCCCCGTCTCCTCTCTGAGTTGCTGAAGAATCACCTGGGAATGCTTTACCCATTAAACTGGGGCTTTTTCTAATTTGGTCTGATTTGGTCTGATTTAGATTGCTGCATTGGCAGAGAGGCTTATTGGGATACAAAAACTTTTCATCTGGAGGTCCCACCAAGGAGGGGGGTTGATTTTTTTTATCCCCACTCACCCCTCTCCCCAACACCTGCTCTCCACCAGACTAAGATCCACTTTTAACTGGGTAAGTTGCCCTTTCCAAGTCATTGCCTAAGAGGCCTAGGGCCTCTTCATTTTTTTTGTGGTGTCCTGCCAAAGATGTAGACCCACCAGGCCCCCTACCCATTCCAGAGCAAAGGGCTGTCTTTGTTCCATTGGACCACTTCTCCAGAAAATGTTCTGTTGAAGGGAATTTCCCCTCCATACCCCACCCTGCTTTTTGACCCAAGACCTACCACTGTGGACAAATTGTGCTAGACTTCAGATCCTCAGCATAGACTTGAGAAATGGGCACTTGCCATTCAAAGCCTGATCCTCAAATGCCCCTGAGGTATCTTTTACAAAATCTATTCAAATTGGGGCTGATACCATCTGTCCTAATACCTTGATTTCTCTGAGCACTAAGGCCTGACCACAGTAACCTGTTGAAAACCAGTCAAGGTGGACTCCCAAGAAAACTTTAGAATTTTCCATCCTCCACGATCTTAAAAAATTTTTGTTGGCTTGGAAATAATTGGACAGAACTGCCCTATGCCCATGATTTTTGGGTTCTGCGTTCCAGACCTCCCTACAGAGGCCAATGTCCCATAGCACCGGTCTTGTTGACTAGGGTCATGGTACCTCCAGATTCCCACCTATCTGGGAACTGGGATCCTGAAAATTCCACACTGATCATGCTGCCAGGGACACTGGCCCCTCTCCCACTTCCCCGAAATCTACCTACCCAACCCCCTCCTACAGGGCCACAAATCAAAGACGAAATTCCTCCTCCTTACCCGCCTTACTGTTCTCCCCTTCCCCCACTGATCCCTCAATGCCTCAACCTACATCCAGGTCCCTTTTCCACACTAGCCTAATGCCCCCAAATTTTCCCCAGTTTCTTCTCATACTTGGTCTCACCAGATTCCTGTCCTCCTCTGCCCTCTCTGAGAGGTAGCTGGGGCCTATGGAATTGTTTGAGTCCCCAGAGAAGAGACCTTATGGTTTATTGACTCCTCTAAGGTATGGAAATGGTCTTGGACAAAGTTGTTAATTTTGATAAGCTCTGAGAGATTACACAGCTAGCTGATGAAAACTGGCTATTTTTCTGAACTGGTTACAAGAGGCCTGTAGCATGAATCTTAAATGGTCTTATTAATAAAATCAAACCTGAAGCCAGGTATTGGAGTGAATGCCAGAAGATCAGAGAAGTAGAACAAACCACAGCTTCCTCACCTTGCCAATTCCTCAGCTGATCCTTTTTCCTCAGCCTGAAAGCCTCTGAGTCCTCATTCAGAATGGCTCTCAGCTGAACTGCTTCTCAAAAGCCTAAAGCTTAACCAGCCTAGTTCCTGGTTTTCACGCCTTATATACCTTTCTGCTTTCTGCCCTCACTTCCTGGGATTAAAGGCTCACTTTCTGGGATTAAAGGCATGTGTCATCATGCCTGGCTGTTTCCAATGTGGCCTTGAACTCACAGAGATCCAGATGGATTTCTGCCTCTGGAATGCAAGGATTAAAGGTGTGAGTGCCACCATTTTCTAGCCTCTGTATCTAGTGGCTTTTCTATTTTCTGACCCCAGATAAGTTTATTAGGGTGCACAATATTTGGGGGAACACAATACCACCATGGAGGCCATGATTCAATATACTCCCCAGCAAAAGCTGCAGTTCTGGCCACTCATTTCTTTCTCAGTCATTGCCAGATATTAGAAAGGAATTTAAAAAGGCTGAGGAGGGTCCCCAAACTTCCATACAGGAATTGGTGAAAATGGCTTTTAAAGTTTTTAATGATAGCCAAGTCAAACCAACAGACAAGGCTACAACAGAAGTCTATGCTCCAAGTGCAAGCCTTAGCAGCTGCCCTGAGACCACCAGGGCCCCCACAAGGGAGACAAGGGAAGTTGGCCAGGAGGCTCCACCCCACCGGAGCTCAGCCCAAGTCAACTCCACCAGAAACCTGCTTCTAATGCTGCAAACAGGGCCACAGGTCATGGTATTGCCCTGACCCCCCAGCCACCCAGGAGGCCATGCCCTGTCTGACAATAGCCTGGGCACTGGAAATTAGAATGCCCCCATGTGGGCTCATCCTCTATGCCATGCCACAGAGGTCCAGCCCCACCAACACCAGCAACTGAGACTCTTCCAGCCTTTAAACTCCTAAGCCTGGCAGATGACTGATGTAGCCCAGACTTGGTGACTCCCATTGCCCTCTGAGCCTGGGGTGATGCCTTTTGGACACAGGAGCTACCTATTCTGTTTTGATATATTACTCATGTCCTACAGTTCTCTAGCCAATTTCTGTCACAGGGGTGGACAAAACCCCTTTCTTCCAACTTCAGACCCTGATACTTCCCTGCATTCTTGCAGTGTGATTTTTCTCACACTCTTTTCTGGTCATACCTGCTTGCTCTGCACCTCCACTTGGTCATGATATTCTCAGCCACTTTGGGGCCACATTCACCTTGGCCACCACACTCTCCTAAGTATTTCACAAGTCCATTCACATGGAGCCCTCCAGATATGTCAGCCTCTGCACCAACTTTGAGGACACCAACCTGGCGAGGACTGGCAATGTCACAGAGCTCCTATGAGAAGCTCTCAATATCTCCTGAAAACTCCACATTCCCTATCACCCACAATCCTTGGGAAAGGTTGATAAGACCAATGGACTCATCAAACAGCTCACCAAGCTCTCCACTGAACTCAGGTTATCTTGGCCTTCCCTTCTCCCCATGGCCCTTACTCACCTCTGGGCCACCCCACACTCTCCTATAGCCCTAAGCCCTTTTGGGCTCCTTTATGGAAGGCTCTTCCTCCTCAATCACCACCTCCCTGCCCAAACACCCCCACTGGCTGGGTATCTATCTCCCCTACTTCTCTCTTCTGAGGTCCCTTCTCTGTTCATATGCTGAAAGCTATCTCCCTGCCCCAGCACCAATGGACCCAACTGCCCCTGAGCCTGCCCCACTCTCTTTGGGGTACAGAATACTCCTCAAACAGCTAGCTTCTAAGTCTCTTGAGCCCCAGTGGACAGGACCTTATACTGTGATCCTCACCACCCCCTCAGCTGCCAAGCTCCTGGGACATCCATGCTGGTACCATCTCTCCAGGCTCAAGTGGGCATCTATTCAAGATACATGGTCTGTCTAGCAGCTGGGACCCTCCACACTCCGGTTTTCCAAGATGTTCCAATGCAGGGCTCTTCTGCCCTGTGCATTCATCTTTGTCAATATAATTAGAGCAGATGTTAATAATCTATTTTTTCCTAGAAGGTTGTCTTCTCTGCTTCCTCAAGAAACAGATGCCTGAGGTATCCAGGATGACAATTAACAAGATGTTCCTCCACTCACAACTCTTGCTGAAAGTGAGCCCACCAACTCTCAGCTTCCCCGTTCCCCACATCATCCCATCCCTGCAGAAAGTAGCCTTACTTAAACTGGCACCCCTATACCCAAAGAGTCTGGAATGTTTGGGTGGGAGCCCCACCTTAACCCTTGGCACCCTGACATCCATATACTCAAAGAGTCTGGAATGTTCTGATGGAAGCTCCACCTCAACCCTGGAACCCTGGTATCCCTATACCCAAAGAGTCTGAAATGTTCTGTTGGAAGATACACCTCAACTGCCCTCCCCAATCTCTTCCCCCAAACCCACCCCTTCAAAGTCTGCCAAACACAGCTCTTCCCCCACAGGGTATTTAAGCTGCATCCCAGAAAACAGACACATGGTTTTCCAGTCTCTTGTCCCTGTCTCCTCTCTGGGGGGACTAGAGAATCACCTGGGAATGCTTTACTCATTAAACCAGGGCTTTTTCTAATTCAATCTGACTTGGTCTGATTTGTGCTGCAGGTCACAGGAATATATCATAAGAAATCAGCTGGTTATGGCAAAGTCACTACCTGAAGGGATCAAGGAATTCCTCCAGAGGAAGCCTAATTCCAAGGAGCTTTTGGTGTTATTTGGCTTATTATATATCAGCTGTATTCTGTTATGAAAATCATGTGTGCCTTCATAGTTTTCCCAATTGATTTTTCCCTAAGAAGGGCTAACAGTGTGGACTGATCAAACCCTCTCTACATACACATTCAAGGTATTTGGAGAACAGCCTCAGGAAAGACTTACTCTAGAAGCAGATATCTCCCTTAGCCACTTTCAAGGACTAGCAGTAATAATAGTCCACATGCAAATCTCCTGATTTAAGGTAAATTCTACAAAGAGACACTGCCTAGGTCAGGTGGACGTTAAATAATAGCTTTACACAATTTAGCTCAGACCCTCCTTTCTTACAACCTTACTAACTTTATAAACCTCTAACTCCTTACCTAACCACTTCTAGGAATATTTAGACAACCTTTTGTGCTAACAGCTATGCTCAGCCTGAACCCCAGTTCAAGTCTCCCTGTAATTATCATCATTGGCAGCATCTGGCCAGGTCCATCCCCAGATGGAAGAAAGTACCTTATCAGAGATACCTCTGTATTCTCTAAGAACAAACTTAAGCATCCAGGCTACCTGTTTGAGAAGGCCTGGTGGCTGTGCCAATTAGGCTTAACTTCCTCCTTTCCCAAATCTTACCTCTAGTTCCAGATCTCCCTTTAACTATCACCAGAGGTATCTAGCTGTATACAGGTTGCCTAGTAACTGAGCACACTTTCCCCAACCCTGCAGAAAAATGGCAAATAGCTTGGACAGATAAGAGCCACAGGAAAAAAGAAGGCAGTTTTATTTTCTCCCATTGACCTAGCAACTTATAGATTCTTAACATTTTCTACCAATCATGTTTAAGACTATAGTTAAATAAGATCCCTCTTCTTAGATATTACTCGAATTTAGCCTTTAGTTAATTCATTTCCCCATTGGTCACTTCCCTTTGGGGTTTCAAATGATAATTAACAGTTATTGCCCCTCTATATGATTCTTATCACCCCTCCATTTGATCCTGGAAGCCTGGCTTTGCACTGCCAAGGGATTACTGCTTGTAAGTGTATATATACCGGGACTTCCAGGGCATAAGAGGACAGAGAAGAGAAAAGAGAGTAGAGGAACTAGATGGGTAAGGACTTGAGAGGAACAAACTGAGATGAGGAAGAACTAGATTGAAGGGCTAGAAGAGAGTACTAGAGGAACGAGATGGAAGATGAAGAGCCAGATGGGAAAGAACAAAATGAGAAAGAACAAGATGAGAAAGAAGGAGATGGGAGAGGAGCTGATATGGTAAAGAACTAGACAGATGAGAACTTAGAAGAGGCAGAACTAGAAGAAGGAATTAAGATAGAACTTAGAGGGGACAACAGACAAATGTAAAGAGAAACTGGGCAAGAAAAGAACTAAAAATGAGAGTGGAGTATAAGCTTGTAGAGAGAGAAAACTAACAAAATAATAAAGTGTATGGACTAAAGAGTTTTGTGTGCATAGATTCATTTCTTTTCTTCAAAGATTAATTATCAGCTGGTTGTAGATTCTTCCTGGACTCTGGGAGGGGACTATTGAGGGGCTGGACCTCCATAGTCCCTGATAGATTTGGATTGGAAAGGCTTATTGGGGTGCAAAAAACTTTTCAACCCTTTAATCAGAAGTCATAAATCCCTTGGACCCTTGAACCTCAGAGGTGCCTGGAGAGTCTTAAAACATGGAGACTCTCCGAATGTTATAAATCCTCTGATTCAGGCCCAAGTAAATATTCTTGAGATACCATAAATCTCTTAGCTTCAGCTCAAGATGGCACTTCCAATACACTGAGACACTATGATACTATAAATCTCAAAATGTACTGTCTGCCTTGCATATAACCTTTGACTATAAAAAGGAGCTTGTAGCCCTTTCTCAGGGCTACAGAGTCAAATAATTCTCTGTAGCTCTGACTAGTTAGAATTTGTGTTTGTGTGTGTGTCAAGGAGATGGAAAGAAGGGTCTTGCATTCCAGTAGTGATGGATCCCTATCCTAAGTCCCTGAGCCACTTTTGCCCTCCTCCCTTCTCAGATGAGGATTTTTCAGGATGAAGTTGCATTTGGGTGAAGACACTACACCAAAAAACATCCAATGTAAATCTTAAATAAATGAAAATATTCCAGAAAAAAATATGGGTCGCCTGTTGGTGTGTGTGTGTGTGTGTGTGTGTGTGTGTGTGTGTGTGTGTGTGTGTGTGTGTGTGTAAGCCAAAAAGTCAGAGGTCAACTTCTAGGGTTATTACTCAGGAGCCATCCATGATTTTTGGTGCTTTTATTGTTGGTGATGATGTCCATACACGTATTCAAAGTATTTTGCTTATATCTATCCACAACTATCCCCCTCTAATTCCCCTGTGCCATACTATTTTTTGAGTCAGGATCTCTCACTGGGACCTAGAGCTTATAGAATATGCTAGGCTAACTGGTCAGTGACTTACAGGGATTGTGTGGCCTGTTCCTTCCCAGAAATGGGGAGGTGAACATTGTCATGTTCAGCTCTTTGTGTGTGAATGCAAGACACTATACTCAGGTCTTCATGCTTACGTGGCAAATGCTTTACTACCTAAGCTATCTACCCACCTCACCCCGTTCCCATTTGGATTCTATTGAAAAGTAGAACTTATTTCCAAAGCCTCAGCCACACCATTATTGTACATGTCTACAAATAATTTCAATAAATAACGTATATCTCCTTATCATTTAAAAAGATAATAATTTTATCTAAAGCAACAATGGCTACAATTACTCAAATTCAGCATATCCACTGGTCTATACAATTGCTAACACCAGTTAGAAACTTCTCTAGTTCTAGACATTAGCTAGATGCATTTGCTAAAGGACAAAGTTGGTGATTTAAGATAGATACAAATTATAATACCATCCATTGATATAGGCAGGTGACAGGGAAGTCCTTAAACTTCAAAAACTACAGAATATATGTACTAGCAAATAATCCCTCTAGTGTGAAGATTCCACATGACGTCAAGTTGAGAGTTGCTTCTTCTGTGAAACTCTCTAGAGCTGTGCATTACAAATACCTACATTAAATGAGTTATATATGTAAGGTAAATTGCTAAACAGCCTTATTAATAAAAAACCCAGAGCCAGATAATAGGGTGAACACTGAAAGATCAGAGAAATAGGACAAGACACAGCCAACCGCACCTTACCTCAGCCTCCAGAGAGAGCTACTTCCTGTATACTTACACCTATATACCGTTCTGTGCTCTCCCATCTTACTTCCTTTCTCCACCCAGCTCTATCACTTCTTGTCTGTCTGTACAGACCTCCAGACCTCTATGGTTAACTAGCACTGGGATTAAAGGCCTGTGCCAATATGTATGGCTCTGTTTCCAGTGTGGTCTTGAACTAAAGAGATCCAGATGGATCTCTGCCTCCTGAATGCTAGGATTAAAGGTGTGTGCCACCATGCCTGACCTCTATGTCTAATTTGGTGACTGGCTCTATTCTTTGATTCCCACATAAGTTTTACTGGAGTGCATAAATAAAATATTACCACATATATTTAAAATTCCATTTTCTAGGTTCCATCTCCTAACTGTTTTGATTCATATGTTGTCAAGTAAGCTGTACTAAGCTCTTCTTGCAATCCTGATAAGCAGCCAAATGTGGTTACTATTACTCCACATTTGTTGAGGTTTTTTTTTTTTTAGATTCCCCATATCAAGCCCCTCCAAATGTGTGAATGTCACAACGGATGTGAACAAATGCCCTCAGTCTCTGCAGTCTCTGTTATATAGCTCTCATTGGCTGAACTACTTTCCTTTCTAACTCTACAAGAAGCAGTAAATCTAGCTCTTCAGATCTGGCACTAACTTTTAACTTTTCAGAGGAGTACATGGCATATAACCCCAGCACTCAGAAGCTGGGAGGAAAACTACCATGAATCAGTGGACAGTCTGGGCTAGATAACACAACACCACCAACAAAATTCCACTTGGGATGGTAAGAACAGACCTAAGAATTTCAAGTCATTGAAAAACTCTTAAACCTCAGAGTGGCATGAGCTGAGCAGCACTTTAATTAGGTCACTCTGTTTCCTGTATGGGAAATAACTATGTAGCAAAAGGGGGGAAAAAAACACCCAGGCGCTCTTGCAGAATCACTATAGGAGGTGTCAGTATAGATGAAAAAATCATCCTACTCTAATTACTAGGAAGGGTTCAACCTGAAGTATAATCCAAGGAAAGAAAGTTTTATGTACAGGGAAGATTCTAGTTTGATACTTTCAATAATAGGAAATGAAAGATTTTGAATGACTTCACCAGTAGACCAGGACAAGCTATAAACTTATTTTAAGGGTGGCTATGTGATCAGATGAGAGTGACAAGGGACTTTGCAAATATCAGATGTAACAGAAACCATTAAAAGAGACTAGAAATATAAAGCTGAAATACCAGGCATTGGAATGATTGATAATTAGTGTCACGCCACTTGTTACAGTGTATCAAAGGTACCAAATCAGTGTCATCCTCACTCTAACATCAGTCAACTGATACTCTACCCAAAAATCACACTGCACACACACATGAGTTATATTTTCAGCAAATACAATAATCATTATTTTCCTGTAACTTATAAAACAGAAGCCCTAATTTTTTAAATCTAGCTAAATAGAAATTAATTTAAAACTGCCTTAAAACACTCAAAGTGGATGATCCAAATGTTTTTATTATAAAATAGAAACTCAATAAAATAATAATCAGTAGTAATTTCTCTCCAAAATAAACCAGAAATGTAAAAACAATGGCATGACAAAAAGCTATAAGACTGACTTGTTATAATTGTTCAAATATGAAAAATTATAAGCACACATGCTTAGACCATATGTGTGCCTAGGTGTTTTCTAAAGTTAAGGAAAAGTACTAGAGTTGAAACATTAAGACATTAAGAATGTAGATTGTGAATATGCTCCAGCACTTTAAAAGTGTAGGCAGCAGGATCAGGAATTCAAGGCTAGCATGGGCCACTATTTCAAAAAGATCAAAAAATAAAAGCATTACTGAGCAGCTGGTGAGAAAGCTCAGAGGGTAGAGTGGCTTGCTGCCAAGCCTGGCCTGAGTTTGATCCCCAGGCACCACATGATAGGAGAGAGAGCACTTCTGACCTTCACACATGCCCCCTACACACCAATATGCAACTGCAATTTTTAATAAAGGAAAGAACTAGGAAACTGAGGCAGGAGGATCAAGACTGGGTAAGACTACCACAATAAAACCCTGTGTCAACAAAAGCCAAAACAAAAAAATAAAAAATCAGACTACTTATATTTTAATCTCACTCTGTTGATCACAAAATAGTTCCAGTGTTTTTTTTAACTCACCTGAAAAGATTTAATGAATGTAATTCTGTCTGTGTTGTTTTAAAGACTGATTTTCAAAAACAAAGAAAAGTATTTGTTTTGACTAGACAAAAAATACTTATTAGTAAATCAAATTATTAAAATATAAATATTAGTATATTAAATTCGGTACCAAATTTTTAACTCTCTTTGTTAAAATGTAATAAAGAAGCTTTATCCTAAGAAGAGGGGAGGATGGCTTCTTCCTAGAGAAAGTTTTGGTATGATTTAAAGTTGAAACATCTCTTTAAATAGAAAACAGTAGCATGTAACAACTTGGCCTATAGCTATACATATATACTTTACTGTAATGCCTACAGTCCTAAATTTGACATTACAAATTAGTTAGGTTAAAAACTAACCACTGAGGATATTGAGACTCTGGAAGGACAGACAGACAGAATCCAATGTTTATCATCTGTATAATAGCAGACACTATGCCTATACCCATAAAGTTAGCAAGCTTAAAAAAATGTTCTTTGTTTGATGTGACTGCTAGGATATTTAGATTTGACTAGACTTGACTCCCCATGTGAAACTTATGCCACTTGATAAAAGGGAACACCTGGCTTTTTGTATACATCACATTGGCTCTTTTGTCATATAATTACTTATGATTTTTTTGGGCTTGTTTAACAAGCTTCATTTTAGGGGAAATTATGACAATAAGCTCCAGAGACTTCTATCATACAAGAAGGAACAAACCAACTACGCTTGATTCCTGCAGACACATCTGTGCAAACTGTGATTGAAGAAACTTCTTCAGGAAATGTTTTGTCTCCATGACTGACACCTTAGGCCAGGAATATTGTATTCCAGATTCTTGGCTCAGGCCCACAATGTCATTGCCATTTCTGCCAAAAGAGATGGTCTATGTACATTGGTCATATACCAAAGATGAATGGCTATAGAGACTCAACAGACTTCCTGATGTTTTATAACCCTCATTTTTTTTTATAATATTAACATACAAAAAAAGCTAAGAAACAACATTGGAAGTTATTTATGAAGCTTACTAGAGTCTTAGTTGCTCTTTTCATTAATAAAAGAAGAAATACCTCTCTCATGGTCATGAACTACATCCTCCTACTTGACACTGATCAGGTTAGGATGATGCTCCACAATGATTGGCTTAGCTCAGAGTTCCAACACTATTATGAATACATTTACAGTATTTTTGTTTGAAAGTGATTGCATTTCCTTTTATTTCTGAAGGTATTTCAACTTGGTACATACCAAACCTGGAGAAAACATAAATTTGGGAAAATACTTATATGCCAAAGGGATCACAATATCCTGTGATTGATATTATTTCAACCATTTTGTTTAATAATTGTATGTTTTAGTGCTTGAGATTTATTTTCCTACATTCATTTGTCTATTAGTAATTAGAATATATATTTTATGTTTTCTCGTTTACCTGTTGTGGCCCAAATTTGCAAATTGTAGTAAAATTCTTAATAAATCTTATATGTGGTCCCCATTAGCACTGTATATGCCTTGAGGACCAAAGGATAGACTGTAATGAGCATGGGAGGCGGAGGGCATTTTGTTTTTTTTTCTTTTTATTAAACTTTTTCACTTATTTTACATACCAACCAGAGTTTCTTTTCCCTCTTCTCCTCCTGTTCCCTCCCCCAACCTTCCCTCTATTCCTCCATCCATTTCTCCTGAATCCATTTAGAAAGGGGCAGGCTTCCCATTGGAGTCAACAAAGCATGGCACATCAAGTTGAGGAAGGATCAAGATCCTCCCCCTGCATCAAGGCTGGGCTAGGTAACCCAGCATGGGGAATAGGTCCCAAAATCCAGCTCAAGAGCCAGGTCCTGATCTCACTGCTAGGAGCCCCATAAACAGGAAGCTGCAAAACTGTCACATACATGTAGGGGGCCTATGTTGGTCCCATGCAGGCTTCCTAGCTGTTGGTTCAGAGTTGTGAGTTCCCATAAGCTCAGGTCAGCTGTCTCTGTGGGTTCTCCAGCCATGATGTTAATGGCCCTGTCTCCTCCTCTCTCTCTTCAATGGTATTCCTGAACCCAGTCCAGTGCTTGGCTGTGGATCTCTACATCTGCTTCCATCAGTTACTGGATTGGATGAATGCTCTCTGATGACAATCAGTGTAGGCACCAATCTGATTATAGGAGAAGAGAAGGCCAGTTCAAGCACCCTCTCCATTATTACTAGGAATCTTAACTGGGGTCATCCCTGTGGATTCCTCAGAGTTTCCCTAGCATCAGGTTACTCCTTAACCCCAAAATGCCCCCCATCAACATATCTCTTTGATTACTCCCCGCTTCCATCTCACCCCCAACCTGCCCAACTCTCCCAACAAGATCCCTCATGTTCCCATTCTACATCCCATACCTACACTCCTAGTTTACCCAGGAGATTTCTTCTACTATACCCAGCAAAACATTCAATCACCATAGATGAAGATAACAAGATAATTCATGATAAAACCAGATTGAAATAATACTTACCCACAAATTCAGCCCTAGAGAAAGTACTAGAAGGAAAACTCCAACCCAAGGAAATTAGCTGCATCCACGAAAACATAATAGATAATCTCACACCAGCAAAACCCAAAGAAAGAAAACACACACACACACACACACACACACACACACACACACACACACACACTCTACTACTACCACCACCAAAACCAAAAAATAACAGAAATTAACAATCACTGGTCATTAATATCTCTTAATATCAATGGACTCAATTTGCCAATAAAAAGACACAGGCAAACAGAATGGATAGGAAAACAGAATCCATCCTTCTGCTGCATACAAGGAACACACCTCAACTTCAAAGACAGACATTACCTCAGAGTAAAGGGCTGGGAAAAGATTTTCCAATCAAAAGGACCTAAGAAGCTAGCCAGTGTAGCTATCCTAATATCTAACAAAATAGACTTCAAACTAAAATTAATCAAAAGAGGTGGAGAAGGACATTTCATATTCATCAAAGGAAAAATCCATCAAGATAAAGTCTCAATTATGAATAACTATGCCCCAAATACAATGGCACTCACATTTGTAAAAGAATAATTACTAAAACCTAAATCACACATCAAATTCCACACATTAATAGTGGGAGACTTCAACATCCCACTGTCACCAATGGACAGCTCTGTCAGACAGAAACTTAACTGAGAAACAAGGGAACTAACAGATATTATGACTCAAATGGACTGAATAGACATCTACAGAACATTTCACCCAAACACAAAAGAATATACCTTTTTCTCAGCACCTCATGGAACCTTCTCTAAAACTGACCACATACTGCATCAGAAAGAAAATATCAACAGCTACAAAAATAAAATGGAATAACCTCCTGTATCTTATTAGATCACTATGGGTTAAAGTTACAGTTCAACAACAACACAAACTATAGAAAGCCTACAAACTCATAGAAACTGAACAACTCTCAACTGAATTACCACTAGGTCAAGGAAATTAAAGACTCCTAGAATTAATTGAAAATGAATGCACAACATAACCAAACTTATGGGACACTATGAAAGCAGTGCTAAGAGGAAAGCTCATAACACTAAATGCCTCCATAAAGAATTTGGAGAAATCTCATACTAGTGGCATAACAGCACACCTGAAAGCTCTAGAACAAAAGAAGGAAATTCACCCAGGAGGAGCAGATGACAGGAAAAAATAACTCAGGGCTGAAATCAATAAAATAGAAACAAAGAGAACAATACAAAGAATCAATGAAACAAAGAGTTGGTTCTTTGAGAAAATCAACAAGATAGATAAGCCCTTTTCCAAATTAACCAAAAGGCAGAGAGAGTCCAAATTAACAAAATCAGAGACATAACAACAGACAATGAGGAAATCCAGAGAATCATCAGGTCATACTTCAAGAACCTGTACTCCACAAAATTGGAAAATCTGAAAGAAATGGACAATTTTCTGGATAGGTACCACATGCCAAAGTTAAATCAAGACCAGATAAACTATTTAAATAGATCAATAACCCCTAAGGAAATAGAAACAGTCATTAAAAGTCTCTCTACCAAAAAAAGTCCAGGACCAGATGGTTTCAGCGCAGAATTCTAACAGATTTTCAAAGAAGAGCTAATACCAATACTTGCTATGGAATGTTCTGTATGTTAAATGTGTTGCTCTGATTGGTTAATAAATAAAACTGATTGGCCAGTAGCCAGGCAGGAAGTATAGGCGGGACAAGCAGAGAGGAGAATTCTGGGAAGTGAAAGGCTGAGTCAGAGAGATGCTGCCAGTCGCCGCCATGACAAGCAACATGTAAAAGGTACCAGTAAGCCACAAGCCATGTGGCAACTTATGGATTAATAGAAATGGGTTAATTTAAGATATAAGAACAGTTAGCAAGAAGCCTGCCATGGCCATACAGTTTATAAGCAATATAAGTATCTGTATGTTTACTCGGTTGAGTCTGAGTGGCTGTGGGACTGGCGAGTGAGAGAGATTTGTCTTGACTGTGAGCCAGGCAGGACTATAAAACTCTAGCTACAAATACTCTTCAAATTGTTCCACACAATAGAAACAGAAGGAATGTTACTAAACTCTTTTTATGAGGCTACAGTTACCCTGATACACAAACCACATAAAGATGCAACAAAGAAAGAGAATTACAGACCAATCTCCCTCATGAACATTGATGCAAAAATACTCAATAAAATATTGGCAAACCGAATCCAAGAACACATCAAAAAAATTATCCACCATGACCAAGTAGGCTTCATCCCAGGGATGGATCAACATATGAAAATCTGTCAATGTAATACACCATATAAACAAACTGAAAGAAAAAAAACACATGATCATCTCATTAGATGCTGAAAAGCCTTTGACAAAACCCAACACCCCTTCATAATAAAGGTCCTAGAGAGATCAGGAATACAAGGAACACACCTAAACATAATAAAGGCAATTTACAGCAAGCCCACAGTCAACATCAAATTAAATGGAGAGAAACTCAAAGTGATTCCACTAAAATCAGGAACAAGACAAGGCTGTCCACTCTCCCCATATCTATTCAATATAATACTTGAAGTTCTAGCTAGAGCAATAAGACAACACAAGGAGATCAAGGGGATACAAATTGGAAAGAAAGAAGTCAAACTTTCATTATTTGCAGATGATATGGCAGTATACATAAGTGACCCCCAAAATTCTACCAGGGAACTTCTATGGCTGATAAACTCCTTCAGTAATGTGTCAGGATATAAGATTAACTAAAAAAAAATCAGTAGCCCTCCTATATACAAATGATAAATGGGCTGAGAAAGAAATCAGGGAAACATCGCCATTTACAATAGCCACAAATAATATAAAGTGCCTTGGGATAACTCTAACTAAGCAAGTTAAAGACTTATATGATAAGAACTTCAAGTCTTTGAAGAAAGAAA
The DNA here is from genome assembly GCF_007827085.1 of Peromyscus californicus insignis. NCBI lineage: Eukaryota > Metazoa > Chordata > Mammalia > Rodentia > Cricetidae > Peromyscus > Peromyscus californicus. The sequence goes on from NW_026294436.1 coordinate 80,337,660, forward strand.
TCAAAGAAGATATCAGAAAATGGAAAGATCTCCCATGCTCATGGATAGGTAAGATAACATAATAAAAATTGCAATCTTACCAAAAGCAATCTACAGATTCAATGCAATCCCCATCAAAATCCCAACACAATTCTTCACAGACCTGGAAAGAACAATATTCAACTTCATATGAAAAAACAAAAAACCCAGGATAGCTAAAAGTACAATAAAGCAACCTCAGAGCTATAGTAATAAAAAACAGCTTGATACTGGCATAAAAACTGACATGTGGACCAATGGAAACGAACTGAAGATCCTGACATTAATTCGCATACCTATGAACACCTGATTTTTGACAAAGAAGCTAAAACTGTACAATAGAAAAAAGAAAGCATCTTCAAATGGTGCTGGCATAACTGGATGTCAACATGCAGAAGATTGCAAATAGATCCATATCTGTCACCATGCACAAAACTCAAGTCCAAGTGGATCAAAGACCTCAAAATAAATCCAGTTACACTGAACTTGATAGAAGAGAAAGTAGGAAGTAGTCTGGAATGAATTGGCACAGGAGACCACTTCCTAAATATAACACCAGTAGCACAGACACTGAGAGCAGCAATTAATAAATGGGACCTCCTGAAACTGAGAAGCTTTTGTAAGGCAAAGGACATGGTCAATAAGACAAAATGATAGCCTACAGAATGGGAAAAGATCTTCACCAACCCCACATCTAACAGAGGGCTGACCTCCAAAATATATAAAGAATTCAAGAAACTAGACATCAAAATACTGAACAATCCAATTTAAAAATGGGCTACAGAGCTAAACAAAGAATTCTCAACAGAAGAATCTCAAATGGCTGAAAGACATTTAAGGAATTGCTCAACATCCTTAGTCATCAGGGAAATGCAAATCAAAATGACTCTGAGATACCATCTTACACCTATGAGAATGGCTATGATCAAAAACACTGATGACAGCTTATGTTGGAGAGGATGCAGAGCAAGGGGAACACTCCCCCACTGTTGGTGGGAGTGCAAACTGGTACAGCCACTTTGGAAATCAGTATGATGGTTTCTCAGAAAATTAGGAGTCAATCTACCTCAAGACCCAGCTATATCACTCTTGGGCATATACCGAAGGAATTCTTAATCATAACACAAGGACACATGCTCAACTATGTTCATATCAGCATTACTCATAATAGCCAGAACCTGGAAACAACCTAGATGCCCCTCAACTGAAGAATGGTTAAAGAAAATGTGGCATATATATATATATAATATGTATATATATATCTATATATATATTATATATATATATAATGGAGTACTACTCAGCAGTGAAAAACAATGGAATCATGAAATTTGCAGGCAAATGGATGGAACTAGAAAATATCATCTTGAGTGAGGTAACCCAGACTCAAAAGGATAAACATGGAAAGTACTCACTCATAAGTGGATACTAGATATAAAGCAAAGGATAACCAGACTACAACCCACAGCTCCAGAGAAGCTAGCTAACAAGGAAGACCCTAAGAGGGATGCATAGATAGCCCAGCAAAGGAGAAATAGATGAGATCCACTTGAGCAAACTGGGGGTGAGGGGGAGTAATAGAGGGCAAGGGATGGGGGATGAGAACATAAGGAAATAGGAGGTTCAAGCTGGAACATGGACAGAGTGGGAGAGCAAGGAAAGAGATACCATGATTAATGAAAACATCATGATTACAGGGAGAAACAGGGTGCTATGGAAGTTCCTAGGAATCCACAAGAATGACCCCATCTTAGACTACTAGCAATAGTCGAGAGGGCACCTGAACTGGCCTACTCTGGTGATCAGATGGCTGAATACCCTAACTGTCATCATAGAGCCTTCATCCAGTAACTGATGGAAGCAGATGCAGAGACCCATGGCCAGATGCCAGGCCAAGCTCCAGTAGTCCAATCGATGGGAGAGAGGAGGGATTCTATGAGTAAGGGGCATTGAGATCATAATGGGAAAACATACAGAGACAGCCAGCCAAACTAGTGGAAACTCATGAACTGTGGAACAATAGCTGTGGAGCCCCCATAGGACTGGACTAGGCCCTTTGGATACATGAGAAAGTTGTTTAGCTTGAACTGTTTAGGGAGCTTTGGGATTGGGATCCATCCCTGGTACATGAGCAGGCTTTTTGGAGCCCAGTGCCTATGGTGGGACATTTTGTGCAGCCTTGGTGCAGGAAGGAGGGGCTTGGAGCTATCTCAACTGAATGTACCAGATTCTACTGACTCCCCATGAAAGATCTTACCTTGGAAGAGATGGGAATTGGGGATGGGTTGGGGAGGAAGGCTGGGAGGCAGGAGGAGGGAGGAGAGGAGGATGTGTGATTGATATGTAAAATGAATAGAAAATTTGTTAATAATAAAAATAAAAAAAGAAAATCTGTCAATGTAATCCACCATATAAACAAACTGAAAGAAAAAAAAACACATGGTCATCTCATTAGATGCTGAATAAGAAAAGCCTTTTAGACATGTAAAAACAGCTTAGTCATGAACCCCACTAGACCCAAGTCTGTACCTGATAACCAGAAGCCAATGATGTAACTCCCTCCAGATAACCAGACATAGTCCTAGAACCACATGATGTCCACTGGTCAGTATATAAGCAGAGACCAAGAGCAATGCTATGCTCTGTACATGTAGAAAGATCACTTTGATCAGCCCTGGATCTAGAGCATCTCTCCCAAGATCCTGACCCTTGAATCAGAGACTTCTGTTAGAGACTAGACCTGAACTTCAGCTAAGATACACTACACAGGTGAGCAGCAGTCTTGGCTAGATAGGCTTAGGACCATAGTTGGGAATGTAGAGTGTGAACATTGTAATGAGCATAATAAAATATAACTTTTGGTATACTAACTATGAATATCTACCTTCTTACTCACAGAATTAGGATCACTTTCCCATGACTGATGATTAGATGCAGGTCTGCATCAGAGTAAGAAAAGTAAAACTTTTCCAAACCAAAGACAGATTTTCAAAGAAATAATGTCTGATTTGGATTATACACCTAAAGCAACTTGTTTTGCTCTAATTGCATTATAAGTCACAAGAACTTTTGAAAGTAAAATTATTCCCATTTTTTATGTATATGTTTGTATGTTCAAGAGAATGTCTTTCATTTGTGTACAGGTGACACTTCAGAAAAGAGGCTATCAGATCCCCTGAACCTGAAGTAGCAGGTGGTTATGAGCCTCCTGATTTGGGTACTAGGAAGACATGCTGGAGAGAAACCCTATGAATGTGCTCAGTGTGAAAAAGCCTTTGCATGTAATAATACTCTTCAAGTACATAAAAGAACACATACTGGAGAGAAACCGTATGAATCTACTCAGTGTGAAAAAGCCTTTGCATGTAATAGTACTCTTCAAATACATAAAAGAACACATACTGGAGAGAAACCCTATGAATGCACTCAATGTGGTAAAGCCTTTGCACAGCACCATAATCTTCAAATGCATAAAAGGACACATACTGGAGAGAAACCCTATGAATGTAATCAGTGTGAAAAAACCTTTGCCTGTCAAAGTCATCTTCAAATACGTAAAAGAAAACATACTGGAGAGAAACTATATGAATATAATCAGTGTGATAAAATCTTTGCATGTAATAGTGCTCTTCAAAGACATAAAAGAACATATACTGGAGAGAAACCCTATGAATGTAATCAGTGTGCTAAAACCTTTGCGCAGCAGAGTAATCTTCAAATGCACAAAAGAATACATACTGGAGAGAAACCCTATGAATGTTATCAGTGTGGTAAAGCCTTTGCACAGCAGAGTACTCTTCAAAGGCATAAAAGAACACATACTGGAGAGAATCCCTATGAATGTAGTGAATGTGGTAAACCATTTGCATGTGTCCGTAGTCTTCGAAATCATGAGAAAAAACTGTACTGCAGTGACACCCTATAAATGTAGTCAGTATGGTAAAGTTTTGCACTTTATAGAGGAGTAAAACATTTTCTGTGCAATCAATCTGTTAAAGCCTTTGCATATTTCAATAATCTTTGAGTACCTGAAAAAGATACTAAGGGCTTCTTCGTATAGATTATTTGGTAAGATCTTTAGACAACACACAGTCATTTGCACAACTGTAGATAAAAAAGCTGACAGTGTCAATAATCTGTTCAAACATGTCCATTTTTATATTGTTTGTACCAGCTAAACCATGGGAAAAATCAATTTATGAATTTATGAAGCCCTTTGTGTAGGGTAAAAGGGCCAGCCAAAGAAACACACCCTGACCCTGAAACCAGGGCCAAAGAAACACATTGGCTTTGAAACCAGAGCCCGTGAAATAAACACCCTAGCCCTGAAATCAGAGTCAAAAGCTTAAAAGGGGCCAGTGGAAGAAACACACTTTGACTTTGAAACCAGAGGCAAAGAAACATTCTGCCTTCACCAACTGAACACAAAACCAACCAATCCCTGAGCTTGAAACCAACTAATACATAAGCATGAAATCCAGCCAATCTCTTAGCTTGTTTAAGGTCAAGTTTAATTCCGAACTTGAAAATATTCTCCCTGGAAAAACACCCCTAAGAAGCTCAATATAAATCCTGTGCTTGATCAGTTGGCAGCTGCCCTTTTCCACCCTGGCAGAGCCACTCACCTGGATTCCTCCTTCCCAAATAAATATATGTATCTTTTTTTCGTTTGTTTTTTGTTTTTCAAGACAGGGTTTCTCTGTGTAGCTTTGGCACCTTTCCTTGAACTCAATCTGTAGCCCAGGTTGGCCTCGAAGTCACAGAGATCCGCCTGCCTCCCATGTGCTGGGATTAAAGGCATGTGCCACCACCGCCCGGCCTAAATGTATGTATTTTGAATCAGTTTTGGGTGAAGAACTTCTTTTGCTTTAGCAGATCAAAACTTCCTCATGGAGTGGAGCAGAGAAGCAATGGGCACCTCTGATGAGAAACTGCCTTTTGGGAGTAGTGCAGAAGTAACAAATTTTTGCATGGAACTGGAACAGACTGCTACATTTCTACAGTGGTTTCCCTCTCAGTTGAGTGAAGCAGAGAAGTAACAATTTGGGATGGATCTGAGAAGAAATGGACATCTGTGCTGGGAAACTCCATAGTACAGCAGAGGAGAGCAGAAAAACAATGAACACCTCTGCTGGGAAACTCCCATAGGGGAGTGGAGCAGAGCCCAGCTGTAATGGTTTTCTCTGAAAGAGGAGCAAGATTCCTTCATCCTGCTGTGAGATCATCCTCAGGTGGAACACAGCTTCGGGTATAGTCTGACTTCCCGACAGTTGTGATTCCTTTCTCCTCACTGCTGTAAGTATTCAGGATACCTTCCCTTCACAACTGTAGCTATAGCCTGAATTCTGACAGTCAGGGTACCTTTCTCTCCTGAGTTATACCTATCTACAGAGCTGTAGATAGTTCAGGGACAGGGTAACTCAAGGTCAGGGTCATGGTTAGAGGGTCAGGGTTAGGGTCTGGGTGTAGGCTTAGGTCAGCATTAGAGTCAAGGGTTAGGGGGTTAGAGGGTGGGAGAGTTAGAGGATTGGGGTTGGGATAGGTGTTCCTGTCGGGGTTGAGGTCAGTATCCTGGTCAGGGTACTGATCAACATGGTCGGGGTCTGGGTCGGGTCCTGTAACTCAGGGTTTAGGGTTAGGGTTAGACTTAGGTTATGGTTTATGTGTTAGGGATTAGGGGTAGGTTATGATTAATGGTAAAGGGTTAGAGGGTTAGGGTCATGGACAAGGTCAGAGGGTCAAGGGGTGAGAGGGTGAAGGATAGAAGGCTACTATCAGGGTCAGAATAACTCAAGGTTGAGGTTAAGGTTAGGGATAGGGTTCAGAATAGACAGGGTAGGGTGAGGGTTAGGGTTAGAGGATTAGGGTTAAGTTTAGAGTCAGGTAAGAGGTTAGAGTCTAGGGTTAGGGTTAGGGTAAGAAGGTTAGGTAACAAATTCCCCCAAGTCCCTGCCTTGAAGAGATTTTTATCAGGGTCCAGAATAGATGCTGCAAGGGGCTAAGCATACTAATCTGAGGGATATTCAATGAATCTTAGCACACTGAGTTTGTTAGTCTATTCACTTTATTCTTCTAAGTCAATTCTATCTACACAGTTTCTTTTCTGTTCTCTTACTTAACTCCTCTTAGTGCCTCATGCTCTCAGTCCCTTCTGCTGTTCTCTCATCATTCTACCTACTTCTTTCTACCTCTGTCCTCATCTCTGTTCTCATTCAGTTCTCTCCTGTGCTCTCAGAATGCCAGTATATATACATATGCAGTAATTCTTTGGCAAAGCAATGCGAGGCTTGAAATTTTCAGGGTCATTGAGAGAGGTGATAAAGATGCACACTTAAAGCAATAATTGTCAGCTTCTAATTATAAAACAAAAGGGGGAGTGGTTAAAGGTGAGTCCTCTGTTAGGGTCAACTAAAGGCTAAGATCAGTTACAGAATTTATGCGCTCAAACTTTAATCTAGAATTGGTTAGGTTAGGGGTCAGTAAGTGACAAGAAAGTAAACTGTCTTTGGTGCCACCTTTCCCACTTGTCCAGGATGCAGCTGCTTTCTGATATGGAGAGGGACATATGCTAGGTGGCTAAGCAACCTATGTCAGAGCATGTAACATTTGGTTAGTAAAAGCAATCAGAGTAATTTATGAGGAGAAAATCTAGGAATAGCACCTGGCTGAGAAGGAATTAATACTTAGTTTGCACAAGAAAGAAGCTTGACAATTATCAGGGTTAGGGTTAGAGGGTTAGGGGGTTAGTAGGTTACGGGTTAGGGTTAAGGGTTAGGGTTAAGGGTTAGGGTTAGGGTTTAGGGTTAGGGTTAGGGTTTAGGGTCAGGGTCAGGGTCAGAGTCAAGGGTCAGGGTCGGGGTAGGGGTTAGGGTTAGGGTTAGGGGTTAGGGTTAGGGTTAAGGTTAGGGTTAGAGGTTGGGAAGGAGGGCTATGGGGTGGAAGGAGGATGGAGATGGGATATTTATGTAAAGTTAGTAGAAAATTTCTTAATAAGGAAAATTAAAATAAAATTATGCCGTAAAAAAAAACAAAAACAAAAATAAATATTCCACTATTATCCTCTCTACAAAATCCCACCCCTGGGTATGCATCTACACAATCCCATTCCCATGACCTGTACACACATGACCTACCCAAGCAGCCTTAGGGGGTTAGGGTTAGGGTCAGGGTGTGGGGTCAGGGTCAGGGTTAGGATCAGAGTTAGAGGATAAGGGTCAGGGTGATGATCAGGGTCAGGGTCAGGGTGGTCAGGGTTAGGATTGGGTTTAGGAGTTAGGGGTTAGGGGTTAGGGGTTAGGGTTAGGTTTAGGCCTCCATTCCGGTCCTTTCCATTTCCGTTCCATTTCATTCTGTTCTGTTCTATTCCACTGTTTGTGTCAGGGTCAGGGATTAGGGTCAGGGTTAAAGTTGGGGTCAGAAGAGTTAGGGTCAGGGTCAGGGTTAGAAGGGTTAGGGTCATGTTCAGGGTTGGAAGAGTTAGGGTTAGGGTTGGGTATAGGGTCAGGGTCAGAGTCAGGGTCAGGGTCGGGTGTAGCATGAATCCTAAAAATCAAACCTGATGCCAGGTATTGGGTGAATTGAACTCACAGAGATCTAGGTGGATCTAGGCCTCTGGAATGCTAGGATTAAAGGTGTGTGCTACCACTGCCTAACCTCTATGTTTAATATTGTGGCTGTTCTGTTTTCTGACCCAAGATAAGTTTATTAGAGTGCCCAATATTTTGAGGAATACAATATCACCACAGTCGGTTAAGGGTTAGGGTCAGGTTCAGGGTGAAGGTGAGAGTCAGGGTCAGGGTGAGGGTTCAGGGTTAGAGGGTTGCTGAGGATCAGGATTAGAGGATCAGGGTGAGGATCAGGGTTAGAGGGTTGGTGAGGATCAGAATTAGAGGGTCAGGGTGAAGGTTCAGGTTTAGAAGGTCAGGGCGAGGGTTGAGGGTTTAGAGGGTCAGGGTGAGGATCAGGGTCAGGGTGAGGGTTCAGGGTTAGAGGATCAGGGTAAGAGTCAGGGTGAGGGTCAGAGAGCCAGGGTCAGGGTTAGAGGGTCAGCGGTCAGGGTCAGAGGGTGAGGGGTCATGGACAAGGTCAGGGGTCAGGGGTCAAGGTTGGGGTCAGGGGTCAGGGTTTAGGGTCAGGGTTAGGGTTTAGGGTTGGGGTTAGGGTTAGGGTTAGGGTTAGGGGTTAGTGCTGTGGGATGGTCTGTATGTCAAATGTGTTGCTCTGATTGGGAAATAAATAAATCACTGATTGGCCAGTGGCTAGGCAGGAAGTATAGGTGGAAATTGGAAGGTAGAGTCAGAGACACTGCCAGCCGCCATGATGACAAGCAGCATGTGA